>NC_091668.1:6195625-6510000 GCF_042453785.1 Malus domestica | reverse complement strand
TATGATCAAGGAATTTTGGGCCCTATGTATACTTATCGTAACAAAATGTAAGTACAATAAATAAATTAAAGCAATATGCGGTAATTCCAGCCATAGTAAATAAATTGCATTTAAGTAAATAAAACTTATAACAAAAGCTTTAATTCAACACCATTCACATAAATATCAAAGCTTTAAAGCAAATGGTAATAATTATATCCACTGTAAATAAATAGAACTTGTGAAATGATTTTAAGCCAACACCATTCACATAAATCAAAACTTAAAGCAGTAGGCGGTAAAACCGTCCATGATAAATAAATTGCTTTAAAGTAAATAGAACTTGTGAAAGTGTTTTAAGCCAACAACATTCACATAAATAAATATATTTTTTTCCTTTTTTTTTTCAAATGGTACAACACCATCCAAAAGCCTTTACCTATTTTTATTATTATTATTTTCTTATTCATTCACATGTTGCAACATTCCAAGAACTTTGGTTTTTTTTTTTCACATGGTGCAACGCACTTTTCCAAGAGCTTTGGCCCCATTTCCCTTTTTATTTTTGTTTTCATTTCACAACTCTAAGTCATTTTAGTTACTCAAGAAATAATAGTAACAATAAGTTCCAATTGGTGTTCCTCCTCCGGTGAGTTTCGAAAAAATTGAAACGGTTCCCATAAGTTTTGGAGTCAAGAGTGTCTGCAACTTATGAGAAGATTAAACCGTTAGATTTAGTTCAAAATTTAGTATGATATGGATAAGAGGATACCGAACAACTTTCATGAAGAAACAATTTCAATCTGAGCTACCGAAATGGAGTTTTGGTACTCATAAGGTGGCTGTCTAGTTTTCTGCAGAAATTGGAAACTGGTTTGGTATTTCAGACATCTGCGACGATCGCACCATTAAAGTTTTCTGATATTTTGATATGTTGTAGATAGTGAGCAGACGAACAACTTTTAAGAAGAACGTATTTCAATCCAAGGTCCGCAAGTTGGAGTTCCGACGCTGTTTACATGGATGTCAAATTCTCTACGAATTTTGAGTCTGTACTCTTTTGCTTCTGCAAATGATGATATACAATCATACAAAAATCTATATAGTTGCTTCAAGAAAATCAATTGTACTGAGATTTGAAGATGAAATGAAAAGATTTTCTTATCTGTGAGATTCCAGCTGAAAGAGGTGAACAGGATTTGTGGTGTTGTGCTTTCCACTGGCATAAGAGCTTCTCGTGCTGATAACGTGTTGTAAAATCGATGGTGGGTGCAGTAGAATAAATGAAACAAGACATAAAATTTACGAGGTTCCTTTACAGTCAGTGTGACTGGAGTACGTCATCGGGACATCATTGGTGCTTTCATTATAATCTGAAATAATAAGAGTACAAAGATAACTCTCTCTATTATCTCCTCTCCTCTTCCTCTCTTTTCTCTCTTCCTCTTCCTTCCTTTCTTTTCTTTCTTTCTTTTCCTTCCTCTCTCTCCCGTGAACCTCTTCACCTCTTATTCATTTTATAAACAAAAGAAAGCATTATTCACTTTACAAATTTTCCACAAATGAATAGTGAAAATACTGTGCATAAATAGTAACAAACTATTCATGTGGGCTATCCACATATTATTCACAACATATTCATATGAGCAGAAAGAAATGTTCTATTTTGCTTGATAAATTTCAATACAAGTACACTTACTAGGGTGTAAATATATGGATACTTCATTTGGGTATTTACCTAGATCAGGTTCTTGTAGATAGGGGTAGATATCAAAGAGTTGTGGGGAGGTGAATTTATTTATCTCATACTCGTCCTGATATTGCATATGATGTGAGTGTTGTAAGTTAGTTTATGCACTCGCCTAGTAAAGATCACATGGTTGTGGTAATGGAAATTTTGACATATCTGAAGTCTGCACCCGGTAAAGGAATACTTTATGGAAAAACATGGGCATCTAAAAGTTGAGGGGTTTACAGATGCAGATTAGGCTAGCAATGTTACTGACAGACGATCTACATCTAGGTATTTTACGTTTGTTGGAGGTAATTTGGTTACGTGGCATAGTAAGAAGCAGAAAGTGGTGTCAAGGTCGTTTGTGGAAGCTGAGTATAGAGGTACAGCATAAAGAATATGTGAACTTCTGTACTTACGTAAACTTTTGAGATGTCTTGGTTTTGAACTAAAGGAGACTATGTAGTTATATTGTGACAATAAATCTGCAAGGGTGATAGTTGCCAATAAATATGCACGTGGAGATTGATCGACACTTTGTCAAGGAAAATCTTGAAAAAAAAATGTCTCTATACCGTTTGTGGGTTCATGAAATCTTCTTACTCATGCAGTATCTAGTAAGGTTTTTCAAGACTTAAGCATCAAGTTGGACATGTATGACATTTATGCACCAACTTGAAGGAGAGTATTGATTTGAGTCTTAATTGTAAATGTTATTGGAGTCATGTTTTAAGTAGGATGAGAATATGTAATCTTTAGGATTTAGTGTCCTTATATTTTGCAATTACTTTCGTTATAGAATAAGGTGTATGTGCTTATATGTTGTAAAATCCTAAAGGATCCCTCCAACCTCATCTTTCCAAATTCAATTATTTTTCTTTAATTTTAGTACATACACCATCATTCTCCTTTTATGTTTCCTTCGTGTTGATCCAAGTTCCAACCACTCTATTCTTCGATCACACTCATTTTTTATTTCAACCCATCACTGACCTTCTCTTACAATTTCCCCTAAAGAACCATCTCTACCATCTTTCTTTTAAACCTTCCTTTCTCGTTATTTTCTACAACCGGCCCCCTCTTCATCGCTCTTTCTTTTTCTCTTCCTCTCTCTCTCTCTCTCTCTTTGTTTCCTTGTTTCTTTTTTTCTTTTGAGTTCTTTTCCTTTTTCACTCACCTTTCACAAAAAAATAGGTGAAATTCATCTCTGTCGCTCACAATTTGCAAAAAAAAAATCTAAACCTCAAACAAACAAATCGCATAAAACCTCAAACCCTCTTATCAACGAGGAGAATTCCCACACAATCGAAGTTTGAAACCAACAAGTCAGTTTCAAGTGTTAAGCTGCTAGGGTCTGGGTCTTCGAATTCCGACGAGCTGTTTCCATACGAACCGCGGCGCACCGTACCGTGCCGTGCCGTCGAACACAATCCTCGCTGCTCTATCTCCGGCGTTCAAACTATTAAGGTAAGCAATTTCTTATTTATAAAACGAATTAGGGAGTTACATCGGGCATTTGAATTAGGGATTTACAAATTGGGGATATGGACATTTATTTTTTATATAGGGTTTTAATTTTGGAGAAATTAGTAGGCTATGCAGGGGATTAATTTGATTGCGTCAGAATTTGAGTTTTGGGATTGTTGATCTGTGTTTGTTTTGTTATTGTATTATTGGGTTGGTTTTGCAGTGATCCGTGGATTCTTGTGATATCTGAAATTGATTAGATCAGCCATTTTCAATATGAACAAAATGTTTGACTGTTTTCCCGCTTTGATCAGTATGAACAAAATTCTTGCGCGGAACCATAAAAGTTGCTATTCCTCACAAGACAATGTTGCTGAGAACGAAACACAGGTGATATTTCATAATTACCGAGCCTCATCAAAATTCTATTAGCATTTTTGTGTTTGTATGTGCTGGTGGTGGTATGAGCGTCTACTGACTGTTATACTTGATGGTATATATCCTCTAAGCATGCCTGTTGGTTGGAGTCAAATGCAAAATCATAGAATCAGAATTTAAGGTAATCTATATGCATTTCATTTGAAGTTTCGTTTCTTAGAATTTGCTTCACGGGTGCAGATGATGTTATAACTGTTTTAATGGTCTGAATGGATGATTTAGAACTGCTTCTTCGTATGCAGATTACCATATGTATTTGAGAGCACAGCTGATGTAAGTTCTCTCTCTCTTTGTCTCTGTCGCTCTGTGCATCGAACTGTTTTGTCTGTCAACTTTGCTTATAACTTACTCTCCTTGCTTTCCCCTTATCAGGAAAATTTTACTGATTGCAAATGATAAATGTTACGAGCATGGGAAAAGCATAACCAATTTTAAATCAGCTTTTCAGGTATGCGTTGATTCCAGATTCAAACCATCACTTCCGTTTAGTATGTTGTTTATCATTTGTGATCATAGCACTGTCAGGCAGTGTTACTGTTATGGGAGAAAGCAAAGAAAATTCTAATGGGAGAAAGCAAAGTTAAGGTGAAGATTTTGGTTTGTACGTTAGCTTTCAATAATTTCAATGCTAATTAGGGGTTTTTCTTCATTTGTTTTCTTTCGTGTTTCAACTTCCGATTTCACTCAATTTTATGTATTTGCTGAACGCCTTCTTTGTTTTACAAAATGTTTCTATATTCCCAAATAGTTGTACCAAGAACCAACACTACTTAGATCACACGGATAGTACTTGGGCCTAAAAAAAGAATGGCCAAACGGATCTTTTCTCAAAGTCAAATCTCAATTGTACAAATGACTGATTTTTTTAATGTGTTGTTAACGTTTGATCGTTTTATCTTCAAATTTTAGTTCTAATCAATTCATCACGTGAAGTTTAGTTTCTAATCATTTTTAGGTTTGACATTGAATAGATTATTTGTACAATATCATTTTTAAGAGGCAAAAAGTAGAGGAAAAAAAAAGAATGAGTGGGGCGTGGATCAAAGTGAATTAAAGATTTCAAAAGAGTCAACTTACTGGAATCCCATTCTTCGTATATCCAAAAAAAGGAGTGATTTGTGAACTGGAATTAACCTCTTGTAATAGGTCATGTCGTACTAATATCAATCAATTTGATTCTATTTATTCAATTAAAAGGATTCATTGTGCCATGATCTTTTGGGAAAAACGATAAAAAGGGTTGAATTTAATTATGATATATGATTGAGAATATGTGCTTTCGAAAGGTTTCAGTTTTTTTGTGTTCTTAAGTTTATGTCTCTAAAAGCACCTTAATTTTGTGATTAATTTAATTTTTTTTCATTTTGAAGATGAAATTGGCAGAGAGAATGTTGCGTCAAGATGATCTTGGAGGCCATCAATATACACGCTACTCTTAGGCACATATATATTTAGAACTTTCTACACCTTCAACAATGTTTCAAACACCGCAACAACGCGCGGGTGCACCAGCTTATGAAAACTAAAAATCATAAGCAAAAAATTATTTAAAATTATTCAAAATTTAATTTAAAATGGGCAGAAAATTGTCTTCATTAAAACCCAAAACCATTACACACAGAAATAACAAACATGTTAACAAGAGAACTAACTATGCAGCAAAGTTGTTAATTCTTTATATATATTGTGTAGTTTTGCCATCACTACCACGACGACCACCGCCGCCAATAATCTTGTGGTTGCTTCTCTGTTAACTGCACTCCTTGTAGTTCTGGGGAACTCTTCCACTCAGAGCTGTTGATCTTCAACTTAGGGCATTCATATATAGTTACAGTTTTCAAGGATGGGAATTTGACAATGCAATTTCCAGAGAAGAAATCTTGCAGACTTGGTAGCTTGTAAAGTTCCAATCTTTGCAACTGGCAAAAAGAAATCTCACCGTCATTTCCTGCATCATCTCCATCTGATGTTGTTGCCCCTATTTCTGTCATTCTTTCACAATTCCCAACCACCATTTCTCTTAGCCGCTTTAAAGTTTTGGCTATCGTATATGTTGCTAAATATTTCAAGCTGTGACATCCATATACTTCCAAAGTTGTTAAATTCTGGAAGGGAATAGCAGATGACCCTAGATCCCTCAATTCTGGACATACCACCACTTGTAGAACTTCCAAGTTTGAAAAAACTGGGCCTGCCCCTGGGAAATTCTCGTTGCGTAGATGCATCAACTTCCGCATTTCGTAAAGCTTCAAAACACTTATATGTGGGAAGGACGCATCTGGATTTACATTATTCTCAAATAAAGAAACTTTCTGGCCCCGCGCAAACGTCAACGATTTTAGTTTCCTAAACAACTGTGATGTGGATGGACCGCACCATATCTCCATGTCTCTGTCTAAGGCCATCGTTTCCAAGTTGGGGAATGATACATCCTGAAATATTACCAACGCAAGAATGATAAACGGCAACAAAAATAATAACACAAGGAGAATTTTTTTCTTCTATGAAGTAGCTTGAAAGGCTAACTTTTGTTTAAGAAAATTGTGTAATGTATTTTTACCTTGTCAATAAAGAAGAGAGAGTGTTTAATTGGAGTGTCAAGACCGTCAAACTCATGCTTCTGGAAACTTGAAATTTTGGAGACAAAAATATCCAATTTACCACATTTCCTCACCTCCACTCGTTCGAGTAGCGGCCATTCTGAAGCATGGATTCCTGGGTAGAAGCTCTTAAGTTGGTCTAGATTTATAAATTCAATATTTGTTGCTTTTGGAAACACAAACTTAGGCATCATTTCTAGTCCCTCTTCCTTGGAAACGATTTCCTTCATTCCTTTACAACGAACCACTGTCAGGTGTCGTAGTTGCTGAAGACCTCTAGCCACTGAGCATGGAAAAATATATTTCAATTTCTCACACCTATGTATTCTTACCAAATCTAGATTTTCACAACCAGACATTTTCAACTGAGTCGTAGACGTGTCTGGTGTTTCTTTGATCTCAAAAACCACCTCTAAACGATCGCACTCACTTATCCATAAACTTCTTAAAGCATTCAATCTCCCTACAATACTAGGTGTAAAGATGCTTATTAGTCTACCGCAGCGACGAACGTCGACATCTCTAAGTTTGTAGAAAGAGCCTGGATCAAGTTTGTTGCGCCATACTGTAGTCGAAATAGATAGCTCATAGATGGACAATTTCTCCAACTTTGGAAAGCCTACCTGTATTCGAATTATGAAATTGTTAAATTCTTTCTTTGTCGAACTGAATATATTAGACGTCAGACAATGATCTATAAAAGAGATACAATGGTATAATAGTTTTACCTTGTCGTCAAAAAGAAAGTATACTTCTTCAGTCTCAGGTTTAGGATCAAAGACAAATCCCTTCAGTTCTTCACAATTCTGAATTTCCAAACTCTCCAAAGACGAAAACTGGACATTACAGCTTGCTGAGCAGAATCTAGAGAGTTTTGGAAGATCTCCTAGCCCCAAATGTTGTAGCTTACAAAACATGACATCTGTTTTTTCTTCACCATATTCTTTTGTCGAAACTATCTCTTCCATTGATTCACATCCGGTTATCTTGAGTTTTTTAAGTTGTACAAGATTTCTAGCCATGGAAGACGATAACACAAAAGTTAAAAGATTACAACGATGCACCTCCAGGCTTGTTAAATTGGACAACACAACCTGCAGCATTTGTACACTCCATTTTTAAGAGAAGAGAATTCACATTAATTGTTATTATCTAGTCAAATGGTATCTTTAGATAAAAATAATTATACCAATAGATATTTCTTGATACGTACTTAGATAAAACTGAACCACTTCAAATGATCAAATATATGTAAATAGAGCCACACAAAATCTAGGAGTTCTATTTTTCTTTTTTCTTTGTAAATCATATCCCTCGAATAAAAAAAAAGTAAAAAATCTTCACTAATGATATGTGTAAATGGGAAAGAATGACACCAGTGGCATACCTCTTCAGTAATGATACGTGTAAATTGGGCATTATTTTCGACGTGGAGATGCTTGAGTTGTTGAAAATCTTCGCTACCTGAGTGGTGCACAACATTATCCGCTCCCTTCGACCCATCCAAATACAAATCTTCACATGATCCCTTCAACAACATTTCTAGACCATGGTCCAATTCACAGCCAGTTGGGAGCTTGAGCTTCAATGTGTTGAGGGTTTCATCCACATCGTACCATTCCCACGCAGCGCCGATTAATATTTGGTATCTTTTTAACTTGTCAGTGAACAAGTCAGTCGGAATACTGCCAGCATCTGGAACATGTATGCTTAATGCAGCTAAACGAGGCAAGTCCTTCAGTTCCGAAAGGCTAGCATTACTTCTTTCTCCGGTGACTCCTTCGGGCACCCATCCGTTGAAGCTGTTTTTCATTCTCAAGTCTTCTAGACTTGTCAGACGTGATATAACATTAGGTGAAATCACTTCGAGTTGAGAGCAGCCGCTTAAATCCAGCAGTCGAAGACGAGTCAATTTCCCTATTTCTTCAGGCAACTCTTTAAACTTGGAATATATAAAGCTGAGAATTTCTAGTTGCGATAGCTGTCCGACTAGAGCTACGTCTCCCAACACGCAATGATCCAAACACAATGTCCGAAGATTTTGTAGGAGATGAAGAGATGGAGGCAGACACGAAATACACGCTCTGGTTAAATCCATAACTTTAAGCTCATTCATCTCCTCAAAGAAGTTACCTGGGATTTCAAGCAAGCCACCATTAAAGTACAAATAAAAATACTCCAGTTGTTGGCATTTCAAAACTTCAGGTAGCCTAGGGATGTTTTTGCAAGACAAAGAGATCATTGTGCAATTTTCAGAAAACTCCTTAATGTTTGGCCATTCCTTCAAGACATCTCCTTTTGCTCTTAGTAAGGCACGGTGGCCTTTGGATGCAATCGAGATGGCAACATCACGTAACAAATCATGCATTGTGATTGATGTATTGTCCTCGGAGTCGAGTAACAGACCAGAATCTTTAAGCTCTTCAATCCATGCGTGCAATGCATATCGTGTGTCCTCCACTGAATCGATGTTCTTAAATAAACCCAAACCAATTGTATATTTCAACAAGTCTGTCAGATTAGCGTATCCCCAACGATTTACCACAATTCCACAGATCAAGAATAGTGGCTTCAGCTTTTGATTATCCAATTGATTGTAACTCCACTCTAAAGCTGAGTATGCTTCTTGTTCGGCTGAGTCTTCGTTGTCAAACACTTTTAGGCGACTGAAGGCATTCTTCCATACTGGTAAGGTACTTTTAGTTCTTAAAGAGCTTGCGACTGTGACAACCAAAAGTGGCAAACCTCCGCATTTTTTGGCTACATCGGTTGCCACAGTTCGTATGTCGGGATTTTTAACAACATCACCTGCTTTTGTCTCAAATAAACGCCAAGCTTCTTTCTCGTTTAAAACTCGAAGTTCAAAGTCTTTTTGCAACCGCTTCTCTGAGGATAGCAGTTTTCGAGTTCTGGATGTCAAAAGTATTCTACAATTCGGCAGACAAGGAAGTCCTAAAGACTCCAAGTCGATGCTTTCCCAAATGTTGTCTAAAATTACAAGAACTTTCTTGTCTTTTACCCTGTCACATAGATGAAGTGCTCTTACTGACATAGTTTCGCTTTCTTGAACTTCCATACCCAACTTTCTGGCAATTTCTTTTTGAATTCCTTCAAGGTTCGGATTTTGCACACTTTTTACCATAACTGCATCAGCGAATAACTTTTCTTTTACAGCTTGCCTAAGAACTTCTTCAACCAGTGTGGTCTTCCCCACGCCTCCAATACCATGCACCAAAATCAGGTCGGTATTAGGAATTCTCAGTTCATCCATGATCTTCTTGACAGTTGAAGTCCTCGAATCAAATGCCTCATACTGTTTGTGAGATACCATGGTTATGTCTTGTGGGCGGACATTGTACGAAATGCTAGCGAAATTTCTTTTGTCGTAGAGGTTAAAAACCGCCTGCTTCAACTTTGTTGATCTCCTGCCTAGCTTGTAACGGAGCACCGGGTTTGGACAAACCCCACGGAGACAGCTCATCTTTGCTTGCGTATCAGGCTTCCATAATTCGTTCGCCTTCTCGGTGATCTCAACCACTCTTTTCAGCCAGTTCTGGACGTCAGGTTGGATTTTTTCACCTTTTTCTTCAGCTCCAACAACCTCGCGCTCTAGCCGCTCTCTAGCGGCACTTAAGTCGTTCACTTGAGTCTGTAGATTCTCAAGGTTTCTTTTGCAGTGAGCTAGGTAACCCACTTGGCGTATCGCTGGTTCAACGGCATACTCGGCAACTTTTCCGACAATTTGAATAACAAACTCCATGCCTGCTGATGAATACAAATTAAATTAGAAAAAATGGAGCTCAAGAAATACTTTACTTTTCTAATTGATTTATGAGTTATGATCTTTCAACAAATTATAAATAAACACATTACATTTCAAAGTGTATTATAAAAACCGGAAAATTCATTTCCACTTCTTGAAAGATTACTTTTTGAATAAAACCTTGTCTAACATTAGAAACTAACTCTAGTTTCTTGGAATTTAATCGTAATTTTCGAATATAATTAGGTTGTAATAATTATTGTATTTTGTGTAGGTCATATATTGATTCCTACAAAATAATAAAAATGTTATTTATCATTGATAATTATTATTAAGTTCTCATAATAAGAAAAGTCATATATCTACTATCTACTTTTCATTGTGCGATCATATATATATATATATGTGTGTGTGTGTGTGTGTGTTAAGACCCAAAATTGCGTCATTGGCCCGTGGAATCAAGGCCGTTGAGTGAGTATTGCTCCCAACCGTCGGATGAAAAAGTGAAGATAATTTTGTTATTATTGAAGGATAATATTATGGTTTTCGTCATAATAATTATCTTTTAATATGATTCGTCTTGACATTTTCTTATACGGGATAAATGGGATTCAAATTATCTCTAATTTGAAAGCAATAACAGAGTTCAAGTTAACTTGGGACACGTAGATTGGAACAGCTTGAAGTAGGAGATCATCACAAAGATATTAAAGATGGGATTGCATTTGCATGCAGCGTGAGGCCATGGAGAGACTTCTATTTGGAGATTAATTCGACTACAATTTGAAGAAATTAGCAATGTGAGTGGTGTTTGATTAATGCCGTGCATGTCCCTGATGTGCTATTGGCTTAGTGATAACAACCGGATGATTGGAGATAAAGTGTTGCCTAAGAAAATTTACTTGGATGATTACACAATCTTTTAGCTCTCATATATTATTCCGAGTCTAAATTTCTTCTTGATATTTTTACCTTCTTCAAATATGATTACACAATCTCTTAATCTATACTCATTTAGTCAATCTTGGCTTCAGCTCTACTTTTCTCGGAATTTTTGGTATGAATAGTTTTCACCATGACCAACATTTGGTAATTCGGCTAAAGTGTTGCCTAAGAAATGATGTGAAATCGAACTAGCTTGTTGTTATTTTGTGCAAATATACCGCACTTTGTTCTCAGAAGTTTTGGCTTAAACGGGGTCTTAAGCATGCTAGGAGTTTATTCTTGATAAATAAACATAAGTAAAATACGTAACTTTAAAATATTAAAAATATGAGAATGCATGAAGATGTTCAAAGCATACCACTAATCGCAGAGCTACCGATATAAGAATGCCTCAATGTCGTGATCGTACGCCTTATTTCTAAATCCTGAAGTGGGCACAAAACAAAACGTAAGTGGACCAAAGTTAAAATATAAATAAGTAAAACCGATTTTTCTTTTGAACATACTAACCCCACGTTTGAGAAAATCATATAATAATACATAGTAGATTTTTTTGAAAACTCTAGCATGCCATAAAAACTTTCATAAATAATATAACCATGTACATAAATAGTTGCATCGTAATTTCCCAAAGGAAAGTCCGTAAAAAGTACGTAAATCATATAACAATGTACTTAAATAGGGGCATCAAAGTCCGTAAAAAGTACGTAAATCATATAACAATGTACGTAAATCATATAACAATTTACTTTTTTGATCTGATACCCTATATCTGATGATCAGATTTCAAATTTAATCTGTTGTTAATCTAGTTTTAAGGGGATTGGTTGTTTGTTTTTGTGGATTATAAATATAGGGATGTGCTATCCACACATCCCATTTTACTTCTCACACATCCTTGATAATTTCTGTCCGTTGATCTTCTTTAATTCATCGATCTGATGGTCGAAAATTAAAAAGGTGTGTGAGAAGTAAAATGGGATGTGTAAATATCACACCCCTAAATATATGACTAGCATCTTGAATCTTTTTGAAAGTTGAATTCCCCAGAAATGATAAATCAGTGATTTAAAATCCCCCTGATGACAAGAATGATGTTAAAGCATTCAACTTGATGGGAAACTCAACTGAGATCATGCAAGTTATTTAGAAAAGAGAGATGATCAAGTAAAATTCTGTTTTGTTTTTTGACAAAGCGGCAGGAAGATTTGAAATTGATTTATTCAGATGCAATCATTCATTGGGTAATTACCAAGAATAATCATATTGTTCGACGCTACATCGGTATTTGATTGTTAAAAAAAAAATTATGACAAATTTTTTATTTTTTTTTGTAAATTTTAAGTTGTTAAAAAATGTGTAGATAGGTAAAAAAAAGGGGTTAAAAAAGGGCTATGCAGTTATGGTTAAATGGGTATTGTTAACCGTTTATAACGGTTATGGGTATGAGTATAACCAGTTATGCAATTACTCAAAATGGGTAAACGGTTATGCGGATAAGGGCTTAAACGGTTATGCGGATAAGGGCTTAAACGGTTATGGGAAATACTGGGTTATGCGGATAAGGGCCTAAACCCCATCATTCGGTGAAGCTGTACAATACTGGGTTGAGTGAAGAAACACATATCATAAAGTACCTCAATACACGTAAACTGAGTCATATGGCCATAGACAGGAACATACTCATCTATGTGTGTACGTATTGTATGATTACCCACTAAGTAAGCACATAAAACATAAACCAGATCTTCAATATCACATCATCGGAGCTCAAAAGCTCAAAGCATTATAAATCTATAAACGTGAAATCATTAAATCATAGATCTTATTCATAAACAGTATTTATAATTATTTCAATAAAACATAAATTCAATAAGGGGTGTGTTATCCACATACCTCTTTTTACTTCTCCCATACCCCTTATTAATTTCTATTATTTGATCTTTTTCAATTCATCCGATCCAACGATCGAAAATTAAAAGGGTGTTAGAGAAGTAAAAAAAAGTGTGTGAATATCACATCCCATTCAATAATTCATAATATTTCATCAGGCGTAAATTCAAAAATTTATATATGTTTCGTAAAACGTAAATTCAGTAAACCTATAAACGTGAAATCATTAAATCATAAATCATAGATCTTATCCATAAACATTATTCATAATTATTTCAATAGAACGTAAATTCAATAATTCATAATATTTCATAACAAATAAATTCAATAATTCATAATATTTCATAACGAATAAATTCAATAATTCATAAACGTTTTATAAAACGTAAATTCAATAAATCGTAAATAATTAATGAAACGTAACATCATGATCATGCTTTTCATAAATGCAAGCTTAGTATTTTTATAAAATCATCAAATTTGAGAATGAGTTCACTCACAGATACTGACCACCAAGGAACCACTCAAGTTAGGGAGGACGAGATCACCACTAACCAACGCACCTTACCACATAAAAAGACTATTTAGTAAAATCCTAGTAAAATTAGTAAAATGATTGAATTTAGAAAAACGGACAGCAAATTCCGGAGAATATTTCATTTTCTAAAACGGGTGGGGTCAACGGTTCCCGGTACACGGTCGGGGTCGGATCTGGGTTTTGGGTCACGGGTTGGGTCGAGCTCAAATCTCAACCGTTTTCAGCATATGATATATGGAATTGAAGCTCAACATCAGAAGAAAAGAATCATACCAACGTGGAGCCGATTCGTGGTCGGTGTTGGCCGGAAAAAGGTCCTGAAAGTGGCTGGTCAGTCACCGAAAAACTGGGAAGAAAATCCTCCAATGTGTTTTCTGCGTTATAACGTCACCAATCTCTCAGGAATGCCATAAACGCACACCAAAACACGATCCAAGACGATTTAAGTCAGTTTCGAGGCTTACTTTGTTGGAAACGACGAGAGCTCGCGGTGAGTTCGTTGGGAGAAAAGTGAATAGTGGCCTCTGCCACTGTCGGGGTTGTAAGGCCTTAGCCTGGGTTCGGGTTCACCCTTGTTTTCTGGGTTCAAGACGAGGAGAATCAGGTGGTGGTTTGGGTTGTGGTGGCAGTGCTCGCCAGAGTTGCGAGTGGTGGTGATGGTCTGTGTTCACGGAGAGGGAGGGAGAGTTTTGGAGAGAGAGAGAGGGAGAGAGTGTCACGGAAGAGTCTGAGAGAGAACCAGAGATGAGGGAGAGGGCTGGAGAGAGTCCCCGAGAGGTTGGGGTATAAAATGGCACGGGGAAGGAGGGGAAGTGGGTTGTGGCCCCCACGGGTGAGGAATACTTTAATGCTTTCACTATTAGCGTTCTGTTTTGGAAAGTGGAGTTGTAATATAACAATCATCTTTGAATCATATTCCTTTCTTACAGTCATCTATTATTTCATTTTTATTTTTAACTAACGATATTATCTAAAGGAGTAACTTCATGTTTATCCTTTTAATTTCTTTGCTTTTGTAAATTGGGTGATTTTTCTTTCTCTTTGAATTTGATATTTAATTCAGGACTTCATTAATTCGTTTCTAGAGCAGCAAAAAGATTTTATGAGGTGGAAGTCTTGCTGGGAAAAATGCATTTGTTCAAAAATGTTTGCTTTCAAGTTTTTATTGTTTTTAATTTTTTTTTATTAGACATAAAATGTGTGTAATAAATGGGGGTAAGGCTAGCCGACATTCACCTCTCCCAGACCCTGCGTAAAGCGGGAGCCTTGTGCACTGGGTACAACATTTTCTAGACATAAAATGTGTGTCACATTACAATATATGTTTATGAGATTGGGAATGTGTTGTAGGCTTTTTTCATTTTGATGAAAATTTAAATTTTCCATTTCCTCAATTTCAGTTTCAATTTTCAAATTTTGATTTTTTTAAATTTTCCATTTCCTCAATTTCAGTTTCAATTTTCAAATTTTGATTTTTTTAATATTTAATTCATGTTGCCACGATTACAATATGAGGTTGTTTGTTATCCTTCACTAAAGTTCACTAGACAAGATTGGACTAAGGGTTAGTCTAGTTTTGCTCCCCATAAAGCCTAGATTTAAAAAAAAAAAAAAAAAAAAAAACCCTCTCTTCTCACTTCCACGTTCTCCCTCTCTCTCCTTCTCTCTTCTTCAATTTTAAAAACAAAAAAAAAAAAAATTTCACACATTTTGTGTGTGGACATATACTAGTGCAATATAAGTAGAACTGGACCTAGCATAGTTCGTTAGACCACTTATCGAGAATAATAAATTGGTTACTAACTTGAATTTCGTTTACCACGATTCAAATTGGATAGGAGTATAAGCAATATGGGCGGCGGAGAGTTGAACGTGGCCCTAATGTACAAGGTGAACGCTCTTTTACCAGACCAAGTTTATGGAAGAGAATCCTCTCCGGAGCTCAGGATGGGGATCCTCCTGATCACGAAATCTGGGTCTTTCAAATTTAATCCAACGGTTGCAATTATTATAACTTTTAGAAGGTCTCCTTATTTGGAACCGTTGAATTAAATTTGAACGGTCTGGATTTCGTGGTCAGGAGAATCCCCATCCTGAGCTCAGGAGAGTATCCTCTTCGCAAGTTTATTGCCCTTTACCACATCTTTTGACAAAGAAAAGTAGTACACATGACACGTGGAAGGAGGGGAAGTAGACCACTTGCTAGAAGTAGACCATTCCACAGTCATCACACCATTTGCCATCATGAAAATACAACACTTAGGACCCTCTAGATGCACGAAACTTTATTCTACGTTACATGTTCAAACTTAAACCTAAGAAACAAGACTAAAAACACTTGGTACTTTTGTAAACAAAAACTAGAGAACCCAAAGGAAGAATATGAATCTACCAAGAGCAGAAACCTAGCTTTACGATACTAAGGTTCTAAGCATGAATCCCACCAACATGATGTATTGTAAATTTCTTGCCGTCCGCAATTACAGGGTTCAACCAGAAAATCCAAATGCTACAAATTACAAAGTGCTGATAAAATCGACTAGGCCGAATTGTTTAAAGAAGCGAATTTTCGCAACATTCGTGATTGTCCACCTTAAATTTCAAGAACAACCCCTGCTTACATCCTCAATATTGTCATCCAAAATGTTTCATGTGTTCACATAACCATGATAAGAAGTTTAAATTTTCTAACTTTCTATGTATCAAGTGTGCATCAAACGTCGAATTCTGTGAATTTTGGGACATACCGCGGTGGCCAAACAAGGTGTGAGCAAAAGCCCCAGAGGCAATATCACAGAGGCGGACTTGAACATCTTCGGTTCCGGCAGCAATAAGCACGTGAGAAGTTGCCAACGACGACATTGTTGTTCGGTACACCTTCCCCGGGATCTTGAAGTCCATCACCACCTGTGTCGTATTATTATCCCAAACATTGATGTGATGATCGTACGACCCCGTCACAAACAGTCCGGTGTCGACGGGATACTACACGGCGGAGGACACCTCGTACTGATGCCCGTGCTCGTGCTGATTATCCACCGATAAACAGGCACTTATGCCTCATGACAGCTCCGCCGCCTACGTAATCGGTCCCGCATTAGACATCGAACAAGACTGCGGAAGCATCGTAGGCGCCGGATAACAGGTACCGGCCCTCCGTCAAATAGAGCTGGAGAGAGTTGACCGAGCCGCTGTGAGGGGAGATGATATCTTCGTGATTGGAGAGTTTGAGCGTTTGGATCCGGGTCGACTTAATTCGATTCGAGAACAAATTTGGGCGGAGCTTGCCCGCTTCCCTATCTCTGATTTCCTGCCACATTTTCAGAACATCTTCTTTTTGTACCGAATGCAAAAGCGAAGCAGAGGTTCACAACGCAACGGTGTCGTATCGCAGTGTTGTCTCTCACACTCTGAAGTATGAATTCTCAAACCGAAACCGGTTTCGTTTTCTGTTCTTCCGGGCTTCGGTTTGATTTTCGTCCTGGTTAACTCGGACGAACTCGGACAGATTATTGAGCGGGTTCGGGTTACAATGGCTGACAAATGATGCGTCAGCAAAACGACAGCGTCAGTGTGAGCCTATCCAAAATTGAAAAGTGGGGTTGTGTTGCGAATGAGAGGTGTCAACTTTCGTTCTCGAATGATGAATTCAATTTTTAAATAGGATTGCATTTATGATTGAGGTTCAACAAAAGCTACTGCTATTCTTTCAGTAGCAGAGTAGTGTTCTACATTCAATGATAGTCTAAACGAACGAAATAGCCTAACCGGCAAACCAAAATCATTAGGAATTGAAGAGTCGAGATCTTCTCCATATCTTTGTGCCGAAGCTCAAGAACTCAAAGATCGAGATCATTGAAGAGAGAGAAAAAAATGATCCGAACCATTGGTCTGTGTGAAGTTGACCAATAAAATCAGCTCATAAGGATTGCAGAATTTAAAATAAGGACCATTACAAAGAAACAAACATGTAATTTCCTCTGTGTGTATCGTTCTTTTACAATTCCCAACTGTCAATTCTTTTACATGTTTCCAGCTGTGACAACCAACAACTTCCAAAATTGTTAAATTCTGAAACGATATTGCAAATGACCTTAGATTTGGGTCTGCTTGTGGGGAATTCTTCTTCCACTGATACATCAAGTTCTGCATTTCCTCAAGCCTCAAAGCACTTAAATTTGGAAAGGTGGCATCTACATGCCCACTACGTCGAAGGAAAGCTACTTGCTTTTTAGAGTATGCATCATAAAACTTAATCGACTTGAGTTTGCAAAAGAGCCACACCAACTCTCTATATTGCTGGGCAACTTCAACTTTCCTAGCTTGGGAAATGAATCTTGAAACATTACAGCCCAATGTGGGGATTTTTTACAACATGCATGGAAAAAAATATTGGGACTTCAATAACTTTTATTCATTTGAGCAGAAAGAAATGTTCTGTTTCTCTTGATAAATTTCAATAGAAGTACTCTTATTAGGGTGTAAATCTGTGGATACTCGTGTGGTAGAAAAACATCACTTGGGTATTTACCCATATCAGGTTCTTGTTGATAGGGGTATATATCAAAGACTTGTGGGGAGATTAATTTATTTATCTCGTACTCGTCCTGATATTGCAAATGATGTGAGTGTTGTAAGTCGGTTTATGCACTCGCCCAGTGAAGATCATGGATGCGATAATATGAATTTTGGTATATCTGAAGTCTACACCCAGTAAAAGAATACTTTATGGAAAACATGGACATCTAAAGGTTGAGAGGTTTTATGATGTAGATTGGGCTGACAATGTTACTGACATATGATATACATCTGGGTATTTTACATTTGTTAGAGGTAACTTGATTACATGGCATAGTAAGAAGCAGAAAGTGGTGTCAATGTCGTCTTCGAAAGCTGAGTATAGAGATATGGTACATGGAATATGTGAACTTCTTTGGTTACGTAAACTTTTGAGATGTCTTGGTTTTGAATCAAATGAGACTTTGGAGTTATATTGTGACAATATATTTGAAGGGGAGATAGCTGATAATTTGGAACATGATCGAACAAAGCATGTGGAGGTTGATCGATACTTCGTCAAGGAAAATTGTGTCTATACCGTTTATGAGTTCAGGAGAGTAATTGGCTGATATTCTTACTGATGTAGTATCTAGTAAGGTTTTCCAAGGCTCAATTATCAAGTTGGGCATGTATGGTATTTACTTGAGGGGAGTGTTGATTTGAGTCTTAATTGTAAATGTTATTGAAGTCTTATTTTAAGTAGGATTAGGATCTGTAATCTTTAGCATTTAGGGGGCGTTTGTTTGCCCTCACTAAAGTGTACTGGACTGGACTGGACTAAGGATTAGTCCAGTCCCATGTTTGCTCCTAACATGGACTAGGTTTAATGAGACTAAGTCTCACTGGCCTAGACTAAATCCAGGACTAGCTAGTCTTAACGAAACCCCTTGAAAACCATGGGACTAGCTAAGACTATCCCTTTTCTCTCCCTCTCCTCTCCTCGCCTTGCTCCTCGACCACTCACCCTTGAAAACCATGGGATGCTTTTCACAACCAATTTTCATATAAAATACCAAATTGAAGATGGGAGTGAGGGGATTACGATTCTACCTGAATCGAGGCCAAAAGGTGATCGGAGGTGGCCGGAAAATGGCCTGGAAGTCTCGGCCGGTTTGGGTTTTTTTTTCCGAATCCATGACAGATCGCGCATGCAAAGCTCGAATATGGGACCAGAGATGGGGAAGAGTTTGTTAATGGTGGAAACCTCATCTAATCCGACGAGGTTTAGTTGGAAAACCCATCGGGAAACCTGCAACTCATCGGAAAAAAATGAGGCAGAAGGCGAAATGCAAAGGCAGTGAAAAGGCTGTGAAGAGGCAAAAAGGAGAGGTGAAGTGCAGAGGTAGGAGACGAAGAAGATGAAGTGAAGAGGAAGAGGATTTGCAATAAAAATAAAAAGGTGGGACAAAAATGGGAGAAAAGGGGAATGGGGAGGGAGAGGCGGAGATAAAAAAAAATGAATGTAGAGATAGGAGAGGGTTGTAGAAAAATAGGGAAAAGATAAAGTAATAATAAAATATTAATTGATATATTAAATTAAAATTAAAATATTAATAAATATATATTGAATAATATAATATTATAGTCCTGCTTTTTAGTCTGACACTGCATCAAACGTTTCACTAAGTCAGTCTAGTCTAGTCTAAGCCAGTCCAGCTTAGTCCCTGAAGCTAGTCCAGTCTGAGACAGTCCGGTGCAACAAACGCCCCTTCAATGTCCTTATATTTTGTAATTATTTTCATGTGCCTATATATTGTAAACCTTAAAGGATTAATAATAGGGAGTTTTAACGAAAAGCCCACGGTACTATTCACTTTAACGAAAAATCATATTTTTACACTAAAAAGTCAAACCTGGTACTATTCACTTTACCCTTTATTTTGTTCTTATCATTAAAACTCAAAGTTTTCAATCCATTTTTATTAGTTTTCCTTTAATAATATAACATAGTATTCAAAGTATTTCTTCTTCCCTTCTCCCCCCTGTTATTCAAAGTATTTCTTCTTTTACTCTCTCTCCCCCCCCACCCCCCGGGAAAAAAAAAAAACAAAACATCATCTTTCCAAATTCACTCATTTTCTCTAATTTTAGTACATACACCATCACACCCCTTTTGGGGGTGTTTGTTTGGCCTCATTAGCTTTCACTGGACTGGACTACTTGTTAGTCTAGTCCAACGTTTGTTCTATGCATGGGCAAAGTTTAAAGGAAAACTAATGAAAAGGGTTTGAAAACTTTGAGTTTTAACGAAAATGACAAAATAAACGGTAAAGTGAATAATACCAGGATTGACTTTTTAGTGTAAAAATGTAGTTTTTCGTTAAAATGAACAATACCGGAAGTTTTTCGTTAAAGTTCCCTAAGTTTAATGGTACTAAGCGGGACTCGTGTGGACTAAGTAGCTCGCTAAGAGGTCTTAGCGAGTCCCCCCGAAAACGTCGGTACTACTAAGACCTTCACTTCTTTTCCTTCACATCCCAACACCTGCTTCATTTCTTTCCTAATAACGGGTAAGTTTCTTCCCTAATTCCCCATCTAGCGGACAGACTATGTGATTACACCTGCGTATAGAAAATCAGGAAGATGAAAATCACGGCCTTGCTAGTCCTTAAGTGAAATCCAAACGAATCTGACCCGATCACCAACGCCTCTGATATCAGCCACTTCGGCTACTTCCAAAGGTCTAAGGTCCAGGAGTTCATCTTTTTTGTCGGTCGCATCGCTGCCAGACGGAACCCGCCCCCAGCACCTGTCCGTCAAGCACGAATGGTCTTTTGGTATGTGACATGAATATGAAGAATGGTTTGTGGATAGGACTGGAAGGATCGAAAGAGTTGGAATTTTTGTCAAACCAAGAGAGATTGAAGGAGGAAAAGGACGACGAAGTCGGAATTGAAGCTTGTCGAAGAAGAGAAAGGAAACGAATTCTCTGGATGCAAAGAAGATAAAGAAAAGCCCACGGGTGAGGAATACTTTTATACTTTCGTTAGTAATGTTCTGATTTGGAGAGTGGAGTTGTGATATAACAATTATCTTTAAACATGTGGTGGAAAAGCCCCCGAGTCATATTCATTTCTATTGTCTTTTATCCCTTCATTTTCGTTGCTCTTGTAAATTGTGTGCTTTTAAGTGCCAACATGGTTTGGAAAGGTTATTTGACAAAGTTGTCAGAAACGAGGCACAAATGGACTAGGGGTGGGTTCAAAAAACCGAAAACCGAAAACCAAACCGAACCGAAACCGAAACCGAACAAATCGAACCGAATTGAAAAAACCGAACCGAACCGAATTCTTTTGGTTCGGTTCGGTTTTAATGATCTAGAAACCGAACCAAACCGAACCGAACCGAATTAATTAAATTAATTTTTTTATTTAATTATTTGTTTTGGGTATTATTTTCTAAACCCAATTTGTAAGTTAAAATGTGCTAAACCCAATGTGTTGCCAAACTTTAAGCTCAAAATATTAAAAAAAGGCCTATAAAAACTCTAAACCCTAACCTATTATTTCTCTCCCATATAAGGTTCCGGAACCAAACTTCCTCCTGAAGTACCTACATCCATCTCCATAGCACTGTCTACTTCTGCCACAACTTTCTTTTTCAAATCTACTCTCATATAACATGTAACAGAATCCATAAACATTTATTTCGGGTAGATTACTTGGGTAATTTGTGATGGAAAAGAATCCAACACACACTAAATAAATCCACCCACGCATTACTTTTACTAATCAAGTTGTCAACATGCAGTTACAAGCAAACATCCCTGATCTTTGAACAACATCATACAATTTAACTTTTCTAAGTCATTTGTACGATTTTTATGTTGTGAGGTTGTTAGTTTGGACTTTGAAAGACTTGATTGATGATTTTAGTTCAACTTTAAATGTTTATTTTCATTGTCTTTGATTCTAGTTAGAATGCTTACGTTATGATTGTGTTGGATATGTTAAAATTTAAAATTTCAATGTTTTTCATTTTTTGAAAAAAAAAAAAAAACCGAAACCCAACCGAAACCAAACCGAAAAAAAAAATGAACCGAACCGAACCCACCCCTAAAATGGACCACTATTTGTGCTTGCCTTTTTTAGCATAAAACACCTTTGTGCTCTTTCAGCAAATGACACACTCATAGAGGGTAAACACACAATTTTAGTTGCTGCACTATTGTTATTGTTATATAGACAAATATATTGGTTTCCTTAAACCTCATAAGGCACAAATAACTTTTTGTGCCTACTTGAACGGTTAGGATTAAGACACATCAACATCTTATATTGATTTTTTTTATAGAAACAAAAGACAAAAAACAAAGTGTAAGAGGAGGTGAAGAAATGGATAAGAATAGGAAGGGAGATAATCCAACTCCATACTTACCATCTAGCTATATCATCAATTGTATCATCTCTCTCATAAATATAGGGCTCACCAATGTCAGAGCGTTCCAGGATGGGTGGACGTCTCCCTACCTGAGACCCAGATTGATCCAAAACAAGAAAACATCTGGCACGTCTAATGTCCCAAAAACGTATTGCACCATCACATCCAACTGTAAGCAAAGCCCACTCGCTAGAAGTAGACCGTTCCACAGTCATCACACCATCTGCCATCATGAAAATGCAGCACTAAGGACACTCTAGATGCACGAAACTTTATTCTACATTACATGTTAAAACTTAAACCCAAGAAACAAGACTAAAAACACTTTGGTACTTTTGTAAACAAAAACTAGATAACCCAAAGGAAGAATATGAATCTACCAAGAGCAGAAACCTAGCTTTACGATACTAAGGTTCTAAGCATGAATCCTGCCAACACGATGTATTGTAAATTTCCTGTCATCCACAATTACAGGGTTCAACTAGAAAATCCAAATGCTACAAATCACAAAGTGCTGAGAAAACCGACTAGGCCGGATTGTTTAAAGAAGCGAATTTTCGCAACATTCGTGATTGTCCACCCTGAATTTCAAGAACAACCCCTACTTACATCCTCAATATTGTCATCCAAAATGTTTCATGTGTTCACATAACCATGATAAGTTTAAATTTTCTAACTTTCTATATATCAAGTGCATCAAACATCAAATTCTGTGAATTTTGGGACATACTGCAGTGGCCAGACAAGGTGTTAGCAAAAGCTCCAGAGGCAATATCACAGAGGCGGACTTGAACATCTTCCGTTCCTGCAGCAATGAGCATGTGAGAAGTTGCCAACGACGATATTGTAGTTCGGTACACCTTCCCCGGCATCTTGAAGTCCATCACCACCTGCGTTGTATTCGTATCCCAAACATTGATGTGATGATTGTACGACCTCGTCACAAACAGTCCGGTGTCGACGAGATACCACACGACGGAGGACACCGCGTACTTATGCCAGTGCTCGTGTTGCTTATCCATAGCAAACAGGCACTTATGCCTCGTGACAGCTCCGCCGCCTGCATAATCAGTCCCGCGCTGGACATCGAACATGGCGACAGAAGCATCGGAGGTGCCGGATAACAGGTACCAGCCCTCCGTCAAATCGAGTTGGAGAGAGTTGACGGAGCCGCGGTGAGGGGATATGATGTCTTTGTGATTGGAGAGTTTGAGCGTTTGGATCTGAGTCGACTTGATTCGATTCGAAAACAAATTTGGGTGGAGCTTGCCCGCTTCCCTGTCTCGGATTTCCCACCACATTTTCGAAG
Source organism: Malus domestica (assembly GCF_042453785.1). Taxonomy (NCBI): domain Eukaryota; kingdom Viridiplantae; phylum Streptophyta; class Magnoliopsida; order Rosales; family Rosaceae; genus Malus; species Malus domestica. The sequence goes on along the minus strand of NC_091668.1, from coordinate 6,486,396 downwards.
CATCTTCTTCTTATTGTACCAAATGCAAAAGTGAAGCAGAGGTTCACAACGCAACGGTGTCATATCGCAGTGTTGTCTCTTACACTCTGAATTATGAATTTCTCCCTTGATTCTACTTTAAGAATGAGTTTAAATGTACATATATACACACGCTGAAAAAAAAAATTGTGTACTAATCGTTGTACCTATTGATAGGAGCATATTTATGCGATTCAATTAACATGTTTTCTTGCATTTACTTAGCTAGTTATTGCTTATAATAGTGTTTTAAGCTATTTTTGTATGTTTGTAGGTCCTAATAACAAAGTTGGCAAGAAAGTGCATTTTGATGCATTTTGGAGCAATTTTGGGCTGAAATGGTGAAGAACATGTGTGTGCAAATGCAAAGAGGAACACACACATGCAAAGTGCACGGAAAGGTTGGAGGGCAGAGAGACACGACACATGGATAGAATGGTGAGACATCATTCATACACACACATGCAAAGAAGAGCTAGCACATGGAAGAAGGAGGATGCACGACACATGCAAAGGAGAAACATCCACCCACTACACCCATTACATCCACTCATTACCACTAGGGGTGGGTTCAAAAAACCGAAAACCAAACCGAAATCGAAAAAATCGAACCGAACGAAAAAATCGAACCGAATTGAAAAAACTGAACCAAACCGAATTCTTTTGGTTCGGTTCAGTTTTAGTGATCTAGAAATCGAACCAAACCGAACCGAACCGAATTAATTAAATTAATTTTTTTATTTAATTATTTGTTTTGGGTATTATTTTCTAAACCCAATTTGTAAGTTAAAATGTACTAAACCCAATGTGTTGCTAAACTTTAAGCTCAAAATATTTTAAAAATGCCTATAAAAACTCTAAACCCTAACCTATTATTTCTCCCCCATATAAGGTTTCGGAACCAAACCTCCTCCTGAAGTACCTACATCCATCTCCATAGCATTGTCTACTTCTGCCACAACTTTCTTTTCCAAATCTACTCTCATATAACATGTAACAGAATCCATAAACATTTATTTCGGGTAGATTACTTGGGTAATTTGTGATGGAAAAGAATCCAACACACACTAAATAAATCCACCCACGCATTACTTTTACTAATCAAGTTGTCAACATGCAGTTACAAGCAAACATCCCTGATCTTTGAACAACATCATACAATTTAACTTTTCTAAGTCATTTGTACGATTTTTGTGTTGTGAGGTTGTTAGTTTGGACTTTGGAAGACTTGATTGATGATTTTAGTTCAACTTTAAATGTTTATTTTCATTGTCTTTGATTCTAGTTAGAATGCTTATATTATGATTGTGTTGGATATGTTAAAATTTAAAATTTCAATGTTTTTCATTTAAAACAAAAAACAAAAACAAAAAACCGAAACCGAACCGGAAAAAAAATGAACCGAACCGAAATTTCGGTTTGGTTTCGATTTTGGCAAAAAACCGAACCGATTTGAACCGAACCCACCCCTAATTACCACAACACTCACCCACTACACCTATTACATCCACTCATTACCACAACACTCACCCACTATACCCATTACATCCACTCATTACCACAACATCCACCCACTACACCTATTACATCCACTCATTACACCCATTACATCCACTCATTACCACAACACTCACCCACTACACACATTCATTACCACAACACTCACCCACTACACCCATTACATCCACTCATTACCACAACATACATTATCCTCTCCCTAGCCTATAAATACATCCATCATTTCCCTTCCTAAGGGATGCCATCTTCATCCATATACACACTACATTTCACAAACACAAATACATTTTCTCCCTTTGCCGTGACCTCCATCCAACCTAAATACATTCATAACATTTCCATATATCCATACACATCCTTAGACACTTATGCCGCAACAAGGTGGTGAAAAAGACGGTCCTTGGCGTTTCAAGCTTGAAGATTAGAGCGTTTTAGGTGTACTTCATTCTTGCTTTCAATGTCTACTTTGTTATTTTCTGATTTTGTTGCAACTATGAGTGGCTAAACCCCTATTTAGTTAGGGGGAAGTTTAAAGCCATGAACATGCTTGAGATATGAATTGATTTCTTCCAATTGTGATTTGATAAGTTGTGATTGCAATTCAATTATCTATTTTCTTCATAACTGATTCTTGTATGTTTATTAAGGATGCATACTTAGTTTTCATGCATGAATTAGATGCTAGAATATAAATAAGTTTCACCTAATTGTTACAAGTTTATATTCATGAGTAGTGAAAGTTGTTTGTCACAATCGCGTTAATTGAATTATTGGCAAATGTATCATGCATTCATAGTTAGGGGTGGTTCGGTATGGGATCCCATACCGAAACCCTTGTCCCGATTCCCAAACCAAAAATTTCGGGAATCCCAATTTCAATACCGATCCCAAACCAAATTTTCGGGAATCCCAATTTTCGGGAATCCCGAAATAGTTTCGGGATTTCGGGACAAATCGGGAATCCCGAAATGATTTTGGGCTTTTGGGCTTTTGGACTAAAATATTATGTTTTTGGGCTAAAATTAAACCTTTTAACACTTTTGGGTTGCAATCTGCTAAGAAGCCCGTTGCAATATGTGCCAATTGCAAGTTATGTCAATTTAAATGTAGATGATACAATTGCAAGACTTTGCCAATCTGGATTCAAATGTAGATGCTACAATTGCAAGACTCTGTCGATTTAAATCATTCATACAGAAATATGTGCAACTATTGAAGCCTTCATTTTCTATGGACTCTATCGATCTAAATATATATTTAAAAATTAAATAATATATATATATTTTTTCGGTTCGGTTTGGGAATACCGAAATCCCAAAAACTTGAGACCGATTCCCGTACCGAAATTTCAGGATCGGTTCGGTATTGGGTTCCGAAATTTTCGGGAATTTCGGTTTGGGATTTTTTCGGTTTGGTTTCGGGAATTTTTCGGTTTGGTTTGGGATTTTTGGGATTTTTTTCCAGCCCTATTCATAGTTACAATTGTCTCGTCAACACTTATGATTTTCATTGAACGTAATGATCTCTGATTGTATCTCTATTATGCATTCATATAGGGGACTTTTAGAGAATGATTTGAGTTGTTGCATGCATTCATCCAACTCAATGAGTAAAGGAAAATCTGAGGGTTAATTTGTGCATCACGGTTAATCTGGGGTGTTAAGCATCATAGTTTATTGAAATGCAATTGGAAATCAATTCATGTACAAGTGTGTCATGTGTGAATAACGGATCTCTAACTAATACATTCATCATCGTATTCCTCAAATTTGTCTTACAATCTGCTTAGTTTTATAACTTGTTTATTTGTTTCAAATTCATCAAAACCAAAATCCCCTTTTACTTTCTTGTTTCAAAGTGTTAAATTTCTGTTTTGTTTGTGTTTTTTAGTGTTTTGATTCAAGCCAAAACACTAAATTTGTCTAAAGTTGTGTTAGAGTCAAATCTGCCCAGTTTGTGTTTTTAAGTTGTTTTGAGTATTTAGAACTTGTTTTGAGTCCCTTGACTCTATTCAAACGTTTTTAGTTTTGTTTTTATGTTTTTGAGTCAGTTTAGAGGTTTTAGCAAGCCCTCATAATCCCCAATTTAGAACGATCCCTACTTGCATTTATACTACAATTTGACAACAAGAAGGTTTAATTTGAATGCTTAATTTTCATCGCATCACCTATCAAATACAGCCTCTTAAAAGCAAAACAGGAAACTCCAAAGAACGACACAGGCGCTCTACCTAGCGGAAATGAGGATCACAAGCACACCGGGTGCTAGTTGCTCCAATTATCCCCGTCCTTGGAGGGTCCTTTATCCTGCATTTCCAAACATGTATAAAATACAAGCTGCTTAGCAACTAACAAGGTTAGAATTCAGATACACAAAATCATCAGGTGTCCCACCTCATCGGAAACCATTCTTGGCAGCGACCAAACTAGAATTTGTCTATCATTGCCACCTGTGTACAATTCCTGCAATGAGAGACATGAATTACAATTCATACAGGATAAAAAAATCATCAATAATCCATAGATAACAAGGTGAGCTCATGGAATAAATAAGTTAACGGAGGAAAACTTCAACAGGCTTTGTAATTTTAAATCTGATCTTAGAACAGTTGGAAAAAAGGCTTACAACGCCCGTTAATTAACATAGAAGTTGGATCAACTGATTTTAATTGACCTATAGAAAAATCCTAAATTGTTTGAAGAGTACCTGATCCTGTGAACTAAACCAGCAACAGTTTACATGTTCATAGTGACCACGAAATTTCAGGAATGTTTTACCCGACCACATATCGCACGCCTGAAAAACAAAATCAGGATGTCAAACGTTGAAGTTTGCAGAGATGCTTGTATTTTAATCCATATGTACAATTCAAAAGACTCAAAACCTACAAAAAGAATGCATTACCTTCACAGCTGTCATGCATGGAACAAAAACAAGCTCCGAAATCTGACTTGTAGCTAACTGTATCTGTATGGGCTTGCTGGTTTGCACACAGAGTTTCAAAGTTCACCAAAGTATTGCAGCCAGATTCTATATCCCACAACCTGAGTCTTGAACGGAACCTGAAATGCAAAAGCTCGATCAATGATATTGACAGTGAGGAATGAGTGAAAAACCAATTAGACTGACTTATGCATGAAAGGAATGAATCAATCATTAGGAAACTAAGGTGTGAGATCCCCCATGCATGCTTTTCTCGTTTTATTTTTATTTTCTGTTGGAGGTCGTATTCGGAAGTGTGATCTATACTGTATGACACCAGCGAATCGGGTTAAACTGCAATAATTCTGTGGTAAAGTGTAAACTGATGGATATAATTAAAAAAAAAAGTACAGTGTAACCTGAAACACTATGATTGGTATAAACATTAACTCAGTTAAAGGGACTCAAACATAGGATAGACAATTTAAATGGATTTCCTTCTTAAGCATAACAAACATCCAAAATTAAATCACTCAAGCTGCACTTAAGAGGTACATGCCGTCTTCAGTGACTTTTAATCCAGTAAAAGCACTGTAATGAGCAGTAGCATGATCCTGACTAGACAGCATCCCTGGATGTAATCTTTGCTTCATAGATCCCTTTACTGGACCTATCTCTTCCATTGATTCACATCCAGTTATCTCAAGTTTTTTAAGTTGTACAAGATTCCTAGCCATGGAAGACAATAACGCAAAAGTTAAACCAGTAAAATCATCCACCACCAAGCTTGTTAAATTGCGCAACACAACCTGCAGTATTTGTACATTCCATTTTTAAGAGAAGAGAATTCAGATTAATTGTTATTATTTAGTCAAATGGTATCTTTAGATAAAAAAATAAAAAAAAATTATACCAACAGATATTTCTTTGTAAATTATATTGCGCAAATATATAAAAAAAAAAAGTACTTATGGCATAAATGGGAAAGAATGACACCAGTGGCATACCTCCACAGCAATGATATGTGTAAATTGGGCATTGTTTTTGACATGGAGACGCTTAAGTTTTTGAAAATCTTCACTACCTGAGTGGTACACAACATTATCAGTTCCCTCCGACCCATCCAGGTACAAATCTTCACATGATCTCTTCAACATGTCTAGACCATGGTCCAATTCACAGCCAGTTGGGAGCTGGAGATTCCATATCGTCCCATTTCCACGAAGTGCCGATTAATATTTGGTATCTTTTTAATATTTGGTATCTCCTTTTGCTCTTAGTAGGGCACGGTGGCCTTTGGATGCAATCGAGATGGCAACATCACGTAACAAATCATGCATTGTGATTGATGTATTGTCCTTGGAGTCGAGTAACAGACAAGAATCTTTAAGCTCTTCAATCCGCGAGTGCAATGCATGTTGTGCGTCCACTGAATTAATGTGCTTAAACAAACCCAAACCAATTGTATAGTTCAACAAGTCTGTCAGATGTGCGTATCCCCCATGTACCAAAATTCCACAGATCAAGAATAGTGGCTTAAGCTTTTGATCATCCAATTGATTGTAAGTCCACTCTAAAGCCGAGTATGCTTCTTGTTCGGCTGAGTCTTCATTGTCAAACACTTTTAGGCATCTCAGGGCATCCTTCGATACTGGTAAAGTACTTCTATTTCTTGAAGAGCTTGCAACTGTGACAACCAAAAGTGGCAAGCCTCCACATTTTTTGGCTACATCGGTTGCCACAATTCGTATGCCGGGATTTTTAACATCACCTGCCTTCGTCTCATATAAACTCCAAGCATCTTCCTCGTTTAAAACTTGAAGCGCAAAATCTTTTTGAGACCGCTTCTCTGAGGATAGCAGTTTTCAAGTTCTGGATGTCAACAGTATTCTACAATTCGGCAGACAAGGAAGTCCTACACTCTGCAAGTCAATGCTTTCCGAAATGTTGTCTAAAATTACAAGAACTTTCGTGTCTTTTATCCTGTTACATAGACGAAGTGCTCTTACTGACATAGTTTCGCTTTCTTGAACTTCCATACCCAACTTTATGGCAATTTCTTTTTGAATTCCTTGAAGGTCTGGATTTTGCACACTTCTTACCATAACCGCATCAGCAAATAACTTTGCTTTTACAGCTTGCCTATGGACTTCTTCAACCAGTGTGGTCTTCCCCAAGCCTCCAATACCATACACCAAAATCAGGTTGGTATTAGGAATTCTCAGTTCATCCATGATCTTCTTGACAGTTAAAGTCCTCAAATCAAATGCCTCATAATGCTTGTCAAATACCATGGATACTTCTTGTGGGCGGACATTGTACGAAATGCTAGCGAAATCTCTTTTTGCGTAGAGGTTAAAAACCGCCAGCTGCAACTTTGTTGATCTCCTGCCCAGCTTGTAACGGAGCACCGGGTTTGGACAAACCCCATGGAGACAGCTCATCTTTGCTTGCGTATCACGCTTCCATAATTTGCTCGCCTTCTCGGTGATCTCAACCACGTCCTTCAGCCAGTTCTGGACGTCAGTTTGGATTTCTTCACCTTTTTCTTCAGCTCGAACAACCTCGAGCTCTAGCGCCTCTCTAGCGGCACTTAATTCGTTCACTTGAGTCTGTAGATTCTCAAGGTTTCTTTTGCAGTGAGCTAGGTAACCCACTTGGCCTATAGCTGGTTCAACTGCATACTCGGCAACTTTTACGACAATTTGAATGACAATGTCCATGCCTGTTGATGAATACAAATTAAATTAGAAAAAAAGAAGATCAAGAAATTCTTTACTTTTCTAATTGAAAAGAATCTAAAAAGAATCTTATTTAACCACTAAAGACTAAAAGCCTCTATAAAAGCCATTACGGTCTAGTGGTATTCCTCTTTACTTGTAAGTGAGAGATCTTAGGTTCGATTCGCCATAGTCGAATTTGAACCACATTATTGCTAGTCTATTTTGAGGCTTAGCCCAATAACACACCCCCTTAATGTAGATAATATCATTTGTTCAAAAAAAAAAAAAGCCCCTAGAAAAAATCATTTGACTATTCAAAACGCCTAAACTGTTGAAACTAAATGAGATTTGGTTTGATCCTACAATGTAACGTCTAGTTTTATTTTGTTGTTAGTGAATTAGGTGTGGACTTACTCTCATAAGGCAAGTGCATGCACCAGATTAGTTTCTTAGAATGAAGGGCTCAGATTGCTCACTAAGTAGCTGTCTTTGTTTGGTAGTGAAGCTTTTTGATCCAATGAAATATCCTTGTTGAGCTATTACGATTAGCTCCAGCATTTTATCTCAGAAATCCTTTTGTTATGTTTTAAAGAACTCGCCTCGGGGCGCGCCTAGGGCGCCCTTGAGGCTGGGCGGTGAGGCAAACGCCTCAGTTTTGCTGGAGTAGGCGAAATGCTTCGCCGGAGACGCCGAGGCGGCGGCGGCGCGCCTCAACGCGTCCAGGCGCCGTGTCTCACCCTGTTTTTTTTTTTTTTTTTTTTTAAAAAAAAATCATCCAAACCCAAAACGACGCCGTTTGGGTAAGGATTTTCAGCTTTAAACATCCTCTTCATTCCATACCTTCGATCGCCTGCCTTCTTGCTTCTTCTCCCGCGCGCCAGAAGCCCAGAACAGAGAACACAGCCGCCACGCCACGCCGCTTGGAGCAGCACCGTCGCCACCATCACCTTGCCGCCGTCAGCCCAGCGCCGTCAGCAAGATCCCAAAGCTTAGGGTTTCAGAAAAACTTAGGGATTTAGTTTTCTGGGGAAGGTTTTCTGGGGGGAAGAGCTCTGCCTCTGCGTGGTGCCTTTTTTCTGGGGAGTGGGGAAGGATTTAATTGAATTTTGAATACTTTGACACGATAAATAATGTTAATTAATTAATGGAGAATACAATTATCTGCAGCATTGCACTCTTTATTTAAACAAATAAAGTAAACTCAGTAAGCTATTGGCATGCCGTTGAAAGAAGTGCGATCTTGATTGAAAATAAAAAAATAATACACAAACTTTTGAAAGTTATTGAGAAGCCATTTGATAAAGTTGGCAAAACAAAGTAGTTTAGTTTGTAATTAGTGAAAAGGGTTTTAGAGCTATAATGTTTTGATGTATAACCCGTTTATTATTATTAATTAATTAATGACATACCTTACAAGTTCATCTAGAGTTGGCAATGAAGAGGATGATGCCTTTTATTTAGATGAAGAGGATTTGGATGATTGATTGATATCTTTGTTTGTATTTTGATTTCTATGAAGAGGATTTGGATGAATGATTGTTTTCTTTGTTTGTATTACTTTTTGAATGATGAATTTGGATGATATTACCTTTGAAAGATGAATTTCGATGATATTATCTTTTGAATGACTATGGATTTTAATGAAAAATTAATTGATGTTTATTTTACTTAGTATTATTTTTATACAATTATATGTATAATATATAAAACATATATATAAAAAAAAATTAAATCCCGTAAGGCTTCGCCTCACGCCTAGGCCGGGCTTCGCCTCGGACGCCTCGCCCACGCCTCACGCTTTTAATACATAACTTTTACATCACATACATACACTGAAATATTGCAGAGTTAACACGGTCTCAGAGCTCAGGTTCTGATCATCAGGATTGGGTGTTTCGTTTCTTGAATTTGTGAAGAAGAAACGGGGAAACAATACCCAAGTCTCGAAGAACCTAACTTTCGATTCAAAGTCTCACATGGCTGGTTCGAAAGTGGTGGAGACTTAATGGCTTCCATCTTCTACAATTTTTGGTTTGTTGAAATGAAGACTATTCAAGTCTCACGATCTCTGGAAACTTGTGGAAAAGGGGTTTGAAAACCCAGAAATGGAGGATAACTAGGGTGATGATGAACATCTATCAGGAATGGAGGATGATCTCTGGAAACTTGAGTGCAAACAGTGGCAGATCCAGAAAATAATATTAGGGGAATTTTTTTATACTAGAAATAACATGCATATTGCTATTTCATTGAGTCTTGGTAGGCCTGAAGTCATTTGAAAATGCATACTACACACATGTTAATGTATGCAAGGGGCATCACCTAAGGTATTCATAGACATTCATTGGGTTTTGGTAGGTCTGAAGTCAGTTGGAGGGCATTATGAAGCCAACTCTAATCTTCAAAAGGGCAGCACTTAAGGTATCCATGGACGTTCACCAAAGTTCGGAAGGTCAGCACCTAAGGTATCTATAGACGTTCATCGAAGTTCGAGGGTTCAGCTGACCCCCCTTGCCCCTTAATGGATCCGCCAGTGAGTGCAAAAAGGGTAGACATGCTACCCTGGCCAAAAGAATCACATATGCTGAACTGAAAGCTAATATAAAGAAACACTTGGGTTGGGGATATATCCTAAATTGCCTTGTTTAGCAAAATTAATATAAGAGAAATGTGTTTTCCATTGTTGTATGTGTTCTCCAATCATATGACTGCACATGTATATTTGTTGTTCAACAATGACAGGAAGTTCACTTGTAGAGTCAAAATGGAAAATGGTCAGTTGGTTAAAGCTATTGAGAAAGGAACTCTTGTTATAGAAACCAAGAGTGAAAAAGGTTTATCAAGGATGTAATGTTGGTACTTAGACTTGATGAATATTTGTTGAGTGTAGGGCAAATGATAGTACATGGTTATTTTCTAAAGGCTAAATCGCGAAAATGGTCCCTGAGATTTATATAGCAAATCACTTTGGTCTCTGAGATTTCAAATCAATAGAAGTGGTCCCTGAGATTATCCACCATCCATCATTTTCGTCCTTCCGTTAAAAACTCCGTTAAGTGTCCCGGAGCTCTTGGCGGAAGTTTGGGCAATTTTCAAAGCTTCATAACTCAATCATTTCTTAACCAAATTTGATCCATAATATATCAAAATGAAGATAGGAAAGTGTAGAATAAGATTATATCTATTTGAAAGCCCAATGGCTGCTGGAGATGATCGAAAAATAGCCTCAAAGTTGACGGGTACGAGGGAAAACTGGAAAACTCACAAGAAACTGGGTAAACTTTAAACGTTCATAACTTCTTAAATACTCAACGAAAACAAGTCATTCAAAAACAAAAATCATACTTCTCGACAAGATGAAGAGAATGGTACCTTCTTCGATGGCTAACTCGCCGTGGTTTGGCTGGACAACGGCTCGAAACTGACTGTCTTGGTCTCGAATTAGTCACTTTCGAGCCGTTTTCCAACCAAACCATGGCGAGTTAGCCGTAAAAAAAGATACAATTCTTTGTCTCGTCGAGAAGTATGATTTTCATTTTTGAATCACTTGATTTCGATGAGTATTAAAGAAGTTATGAACGTTTAAAGTTTACCTATTTCCAGCAAGTTTTTCAGTTTTCCCTCAGACCAGTCAACTTTGAGGCTATTTTCCAGCCATCTCCGGCAACCATTGGGCTTCCGAATAGGTATAATCTTATCCTACACTTTCTTTTCTTCATTTTGATATATTATGGGTCAAATTTGGTTAAGAAACGATTGAGTTACGAAGCTTTGAAAATTGCTCAAACTTCTTGCCAATAGCTCCTGGACACTTAACGGAGTTTTTAACGGAATGACGAAAATGATGGATAGTGGACAATCTCAGGGACCACTTCTATTGATTTGAAATCTCAAGGACCAAAGTGATTTGTTATACAAATCTCAGGAACCATTTTCGCGATTTAGCCTTTCCTACAATTTGGGAATGACATGGCAGAGATCTTTGAGGATGAGTTTTCAAAACTTGGTGACTCAAGTTGGAATGACAGAGAACATGAGTTCCCCATTGCCATTAGATTACCACAATTCAGTTGCTCTTAAAGCTAGAATTGTTGAAAACCCTTGGTTATGCCATAGTTTTGAGGAACTTGCAAAGATCAGAAATGGTAATTGGACTACATTAACTACAAAAAGCTGACAAAGTATGTGAATGATGATTGGTTGGCAAACAACATAGAGATTCATATGAAGCAGGAAAGGCATGGAGAGCTACTAACCCTTAGAGCTCATCCACACTGATGTTCATGGTCCAATGAAGACACCATCACTCAATGAAAACAACTATTTCTTGTTGTTCATTGATGACTGCACAAGGATGGTTTGGGTGTATCTCATAATAAACAAGGCAAACTTGTTCACTATTTTCAAAAAAATAATGCTACACTTACCACATATTTGTACTATTTCTTTAATAAAGTAGGGCCCACTAACACATTTGAGTCTCATCTCTACTAGAGAGATAGTACAAATGTTGGTAAAATTATGTGGTAAGACTAGCGTTTTTGTTTTCAAAAAGTTCAAAACAATTGTTGAACTATAATGTGGACTAAAAATCAAAAAGCTTAGAAGTCATTGAGGTGGGGAACATAGCTCAATTGAGTCCAAGGAGTTATGTGAGAACATAGGACTACAAAAACAACTAATTGTTGCTTACTCATCAGAGCAGAATGATATTACAGAAAGGGAGAATAAGACAGCAATTGAAATGGCAAAATCCATGTTGCTTGAAAAGAAGATGCCACATTCATTTTGGAGTGAAGCAGCACTGCTTCTATCTTCTCAACGGATGTCCAACAAAGGCACTTAATAAAATGAATCCTTTTGAAGCATTTAGTAGCAGGAAACTTGGTGTGAAGCATCCAAAGGTGCTCTATTCGCTATGCAAAGATGCCAACACAATTGAGACACAAACTTGAAGACAACGCCACAGTTGTGAGAAAGGGTATAGATTTTTTCAATCTTGAAACTTAAAAAGTGATTATTTTGAGGGACGTCATATTTAATATAGAAGCTGTTAGGAATTGGGATAAAAAGATTGAAGATATCATCTTAGTACCAGTTAGACTTGATGAGGTGGAATGTGAAACACAAACTAAGAGTGAAATTGTGTTTGAAATTTAGTCTCCCCAACGTTCAAGTCCAACACCAAAGGACCTAGAAGTGCAAGACTCTCCCTTAGGATCAACTTCATTAAGAATGAGGAGGTTGAGTGAGATTTATGCAACCTGCAACTATTGTATAATGGAACATGAAAGCTTTGAAGAAGCTGAGAAGGACCAATTTTGGCAGTAGGCAATGAGTGATGGAATTGCCATGATGGAGAAAAACTCAACTTGGGAACTTGTGAATAGACCAAGGGACAAACTAGTGATAGGTGTGAAATGGGTTTATAAGACCAAACTGAATCTAGACGGCTTCGTACAAAAGAACGGTACAACTAGTTGCTAAGGGTTATTTACAACAACCCAGGGTGGATTTCAATGAAACTTTGCCCTAATGGCAAGGTTGGACACTATTAGGACTTTAATTGCTTTGGCCGCATAGAAAGGTTGGAAATTGTATCCGTTGGATGTAAAGTCAACTTTTCTCAATAGCATACTTGAAGAAGAAGTGTATGTGGATTGATTTCTTCCTCACTTTATGGGAATTGGAGTGATTCCATAATCCAATGGTATTTTCATACATCAGCAAAAATATACACAGACCTTACTTGAGAAATTTGGTTTGAAAGGATGCAAAGTCAGTTGCTACCCCATTGATTACAAATGAAAAAGTGTAAGAATGATGGAACTGAAGCTGCTGATGAGAATTTGTATAAGAAAATTGTTGGCAATCTACTTTATTTGATTGCAACAAGACTTGATATCATGTTTGTAGCAAACCTACTATCAAGTTTTATGCATAGTATAACAAAGATTCACATGGGAACTTCAAAAAGGATCCTCAGATACATCTCATGAACCTTGGACTTTGGACTCAAGTATAAAAAGTGAAAATGCAGATCTAATTGGCTTCTGTGATAGTGATTGGGGTGGAAGTGAGGATGATATGAGAAGTACCTCAGGTTATGCCTTTACATTTGGATAAGGGATATTTTCTTAGGCTTCAGTCAAGCAAAAAAGTTTTGCAATGTCGACCACAACAGTTGTGTATGCGAGTGTTGTTGAGGCAACATGTCAAGCTATATGGCTAAGATTTGTTCTGAAAGGATTTTCGGGAAATGCAATTGGATGCCACAACGTTCATGTATGACAACACCTCTGCAATAACTAAGACTAAAAACCATGTGTTCCATCAGAAGACTAAGGACATATAAAAAATAAAAAAAAATAAAAAAAAATCCATTTCATCGTAGAGGCATTGCTGGAAAACACAATTGAGTTGTTGTACTACAAGTCTGAAGATCAGACTGCAGATATTTTCAGCGAAACACTGCCTAAACACAAATTTGTTTATCTGAGAGGACAGCTTGGAGTCAAAGCAGAATCCATTTAGAAGGGAATGTTGGAGCTAAATGAGATTTGGTTTCAATTCCAACGGCCAGTGTTATGTAGCTGCTAGTGTTACTTTGTTGTCAGTGAACTAGGTGTGGACTTAGTAATAGTCTCATAAGACAAGTGTATGCACCAAATTAGTTTCTCAGATTTAAGGGCTCAGAGTAATTGTCTTTGTTTGGTAGTGAAGGAGAAGGATAAGAATGTATGAAGGAAGTTGAGCTGCTACTATTAGCTCAAGCATTTCATCTCTAAAATTCTCTGATTTGTTCTTCATTCTTTTTCAAGATTACATCATGTATATACATTGGATTATTGCAGATTTATCATAAATACAATAAATAATCAATACACTGACTAAAAAGTACAAGCTTGTATGGCACCAGATTTAGAAGCAAACCAAATGTTGTTTTTAAAAAACTCACAATTGTTTTTTTTTTTTAAAGCATAGGGTTAATTGTTATGGCCTAGGGTTAAGTGATCACAAGTTTAGGACTCCGCCCAAGGGCAGAGTCCTAAACCCTAAATTATAATCTCCACCTGCCCGCATTCTGATTCCAATGCCCTTATCTATCCACTTGCCATGCTCCAATTGATTTTTGTTTGTACAGATTCTTTAGTGTTATAAAGTAAATTGATTCTACAAACTATTGAATTCGAAGCATTTTTCTCTATTATTAAACGCTAATTACATGTGAAAAGCCCCTAAATCAAATCAAATCAAATATGAAGACAACCACCAAATTACCATAAATGAAATCCAAGATTCCAACTCAAATCAAATATTATTATAATTAAAGAATGTACCCTTATCTTTGTTGGTTATGGATGAAGTGAGTTGCTCTTCAATATACGTTCTTTGGAGCACCAATACAAATCAGTCGTTCTGTAAATTGAGAATGAGCTAATGAAGTAAGAAGGGAGAGTATGTAATAATTTATTTCTTTCTTGCAAAGTATTCGGAACTATTATATGTCCAAGGTCCAATATTGAAATAATTTCAGAGGTTTTCCTTGACTTTGTCCGTGTCAACAAACAATTCGAAATTCATATCTGAAAGAGCTTGACAATAAGTTCTTTCAAAATTGACTATGTCCCTCTGTTAGAAGTGTTTCTTCTGGATACAATTGCAATTTGCTAACTAAAAGCAAAAATAACCAAGAAATCTAAAAGCACTACGTTTTATCTTCTTCTAATTTAACAATATGTGTACCCTACAAGTAAATGAAATCGTTATCAAACGGGCCCTAAACCACAGGTAAAATTGTTTGTACTTCACTAAGGTCGACTAAAAAAAGAAGCACGTCACCAATTAGTACGGATATGAGACTTTTTTTTAGATAACAAAATCTTGTTGTGGTATAAGATGAAATCTGGATCCTGCTTTCACTAAAGATCATTCACTAAGAGTTTAGGAACAATTAAAACCGAACAAAAAAAACAAAGCAAATGAAGTTAAATAAGAAGATTAAATGACGTACCTTTATCACTTTTGGTGGTGAATGCTCTTCAAATTCTTCTACCTAGACCAAAGAGTTTGTGATGCTCTTTCTTTGAAGTAAACAGATAGAAAGAAAGAAAAAGAAGGTAGCTGAAATGAAGAAACTGCAAGTGTGCAGGAAACTGACTAATTTAAACAGAATGAAATTCCCAAACATAGTAAATCCATTAGCAATTTGTTGATGTTTCTTTGTTTTATTTAGTCTAAAGATTGAAATATATAAGGATGTGCATATATATATGGAGTAAAAAGAAGTGGTGCAACCATTAGCAATGGAGTAAAGATAGTGTATTGTGTGTGATTTATATGAGAATTTTAATTCAATTTCTGAGCTGTCATTGTTTTTAATGGTAATTGAGGTGGTAGTTAAGTTATTTGAATCTATGGAAATATCGATACAAACCGAAATGGAAAACAACAAAAAAAAAACATGGAATTGAGTGCTCCCAGAGAGTCAGCTTGCGTATAAGGCCAGAAAGTATGAATAAGGGTGCTCGGCATCCCCAATAGACTACTAAGACACTTGGGTGGCTGCATGCCAAAGGCACGAGCATCTAACAGCTTGGGCGGCAAATTATTCTGTCTACAACCAAACAACAGCTTGGACGGCAAATTATTTTCAACAACCTAACAACAGCTTGGACGACAAATTATTCTGTCTATATCCTAACAACACAGCCAATAATGCAAACAAACGACACAGCCAATAGTGCGTGACAAACGACACTGTGTGCAAAGTCTGCAAACTTGTCTTAAAAATTGGTATACAAATCAAATGCACAAAAAATCTAGACAAAGTAAGGCATTTGATTTAAAATCACAATAAACAGAACCTGAATTACATCACTACAAACACAAGCAAAAGGAAATGAAATATTCCCCATTTAGACAAAGTAAGGTAGTTAAGTTATTTCAATCAAGTTGATGCATATTTCAATCGAACCTCATTAAAAACAGACTTGGAAAAAAAATTCTCACATTTTTAATCACATCCAACAGTAAAAGTCAGGCCTGCCAATATTGGATTTTTTCCCTGTTGCAACAACATAGATTACCACATAAAAACTATGTTTGATTAAAAGATTTATAAATGCAAGAACTACGTTTGGTTAAACATTTTCAAACACAATGCATGAAAAATCAATTAGAAAAGTAATTGTACAAAAGAAGATGCATATAGAGATTTAGATGATGAAATAGAAAATGTTTGCATTTTCTTTAACAAAAGAAGACACACATGGAGATTCAGTTGATGAAATCAGATAGAGATTTAGGTTCGAGGAAAAACTACGTACCCCGCTGCAAAGTGGGACACTTTACTACCCTCTATTTGTGATACAACACCAACCAAAGATTCCAACTCAGCAGCCCCAACATGAAGAATAACCAAATCATACTGGCTTGACTCCACTGCCTTCCCTTCTTGAAAATCAAGCAAGTTTAAGTAACTCAGATGCCTCAAAATCAACTGGTTGTTCGGCGCTGGCTGGACTGTTATTAAGAAAACAGTCAATTGTGAACACGCTGAAACTCCTTCTCGGCTTGTCCCCTGAAGGAAGCAAAGTAAAATCATCAAGCCGTCCCACGCCAAATTCCCCACTACAAATATCATGCAGCAGTTAGAGCCAAAATAGTATATTATCCCAAAATCCATGAAAAATCTAACAAATTTAACTAACACCCCAAGCTAAAGGCCTCAAATTTCCCAACAGGGTTCTCATTGAACATGATTATAATCTCAAATTAAACATAATTAGTATGATATTAAGCAACTAATGATAATTAAATTTTCAAAACTTGAACTACATACTTGTTATTACAGCAACAATCGTACTATCCTCCAAACCACCTTCCCTCATGTGATATTTCAGAGAGAGGGAGAGAGGACCTGAAGAGAAATGTAATGGCGATGTCATAGATGGAGGAAGAGAGAAGTGACAGAGAGGGAGAGATACAATCCCTGAACCCCACCTTATCTCTGCAGTCTGCAGCCAACACACCCATTCCCTCAGATCACCGACACCAGACCCCTCCCCTCTCCCACCCAAACCACCCCTAATCCCTAACCGTTCGATTTGGATTGAATCAAGCAAAATTGATATTTTACCTACCCAAGGGACAGCCCACTTCGGGCCCAAAAACAACAATCCCACCCGGCGGTTTTGGGTGAAGCACAGCGCGCGCGCACACAATGGGACAATTGTAATTCAGTCAAAATCGAGGGCCCATTCCATAAGAAACATAAATAGTGCAATTTGAATCTCTACAGTAATGTTGAGAGTACTATCACGTATAACATAATGCGAGTGACACAAACATAAATTATATATCATAAATTTAAAGTATAATATATTAATTTTACACGTCTTGCCAGTAGTACTTGCCATCACCAAATTAGTTAGCAAAGATAATCAAATCACCGCCTAACTTGACATGCTCTTCGCATGGATATTTCTTTTTGGACTTGGGTTGAAGAATCTCTTATTTTTTTGTTACTTTCAGATTGTAATGTTGATGGTAGTGTTCTGCGTCCCTGATTTGTAATATGTTTTCTCTTATCAATTAAATTCTACCGTTGGTATTAAAAAATAAAAAAAAAATAATCCTATACTCAATTCATGAAAGCTATGAAAAACGCATCAATTACGGGAAAATAATTGCAATGTGCATAAGGGCTGTTATTTTCAAGATTTTTTCCATCAATAGGCACTTCATATCATTGTCTATGATAGAAAGTAGAGAAACAATGGAATCAACCTCCATTTTCCAACGACGAACTCCAATTTTGTTGATGGATTCCATTTTTTTAAGCCTAATTAGTTGTTGGAGTTGTGGTATTTCCTACATCTATGAATTCTAAATAAATGAAATCATGTATGCTTTCATACAATGGTTGAAATCTTGAATTGATGAGGACTTAATTTTATTTATCAAATTGGAAACATCATAACAATGCTCTAACTAAAGGATTATATAGATTGCAATTTTGTGTGTTTATCAGGATAGAAAAAAAGAATCTCTAAAACACCATCTTGTCCATTTATGCATTTGTTTCTCTGAGTTAATCATTCTGCAGGATGAGGATTTATACTTCACCTTTTTAGCATTTGATATCATAAAAGGATGCAATAACCATTTTCCGTCCGCTGACCAGAGATCTAAAAAAACTACTCTTCAAATTTAATTTGACTTGGAACTATATATACCTTTACATGTGCCAAATATGAATGACAACTTTTACTTACGTATTAGACTGAATTGGCTTGAGCATGATTGAATTGATTGGTTTGAGTATGAAAGATTTTGAAAACTTGGATTCATTTGGAATTTAAGGTTTAGAGCTTAAATTGAGTGAAAAAAACGCATGCTAATCTGTGGTCAGGTGGAGGCTGAAATGCCTTTATGAGTCTTTCCAGCCTTAAAAAAGAATAGATAATTGTGATTTACTACCGGTTGTCCTTCATTTTTTTTAGAATAAAAAATAAAAAATAAAACGCATGTTAATCCGGTCCTAACAAAAAAACATAAGTCCTCGTCAAATGTTGCTTTCTTGCTCAACCTCGGCCAGAGCGTAGAGGTTACAAGTTGCACATAATTGCTATTGTCAATTTGAAACCAAATGATTGAATTGGAAGTGAGCCAATAGATTTCTAAATGGTTCATTGAAACTATTTGCAATAATATGAGACCTCATTCGTCTGACTCCGAACACCAATCCCACTGGCAATATTAGTGGAGGATTTACTAACTGGTGCATAAATATGGAACTGGATCCCCTCCTAAGCTCAGGAGGCTGACCAAATCACACAGATCGTTGAAATTTGATCAAACGGCTGCAATTATTATAACTTTTAAAGAGGTCTTCTGTTTGCAACCGTTGGATCAAATTTCAACGGCCCGGATCTTTTGCTCAGAAGGCTTAGCTGTCACAGCCCGTCCCGGAATTTTAATTCCGAGGACGTGAAATTACAGAAATACCCTTAAACGGGATTAAGGTGTGTAATTGTATGACATTTGTTTTACTTTAAGATCCTAAACTAGGGTTAGAATTATTTTATTGTATGTGTTAATATTATATGGGTTAAGGTAGGGCCTTATACCCGTTTTGTTGTCTCTCTCTCATCTCCTTAGTCACTCTCTCTCTCTTATTCTATCATTTCAGACTCTCTCTCTTACTCTCGAACTCACTCGAACTCACGGCAAACACCAAGCATAACCACAATCCTACACCAACGTCCAATCTAAGATCATCATCGTGATCTTGGGAACTTCACAAGCACGGGGGTATAAGTTTCAGGTGAGTTTCACTTCGGGAAACCCTAGTTTTTAAAGCCCCGTGATTTTGTACTGTTCACAAACTTAAATATGGTTATGTTTTAGGTTAAAACAAGATCACCATGAGTCTTAGGAAGTTCCAAGGAGGCTCGGAGTGCCTCGTTTGAACAAAATGGACGTCGGGATCGTTGGGTTCGAGTTTGGCCGAATTTGAGGAATTTTGGAAGGTATGATCTTGTTGTTTTTAGACCTTAAAACACTTCCAACGTGATAGTAGGTGTTAAATGATTCATTTTGGTATAAATTACGTGAAAAATGGACGAAAAATGAAGAAGAATAGTGAAATTGAAATTTTTCCCAGTTTTCCGGTGACCGGAGTCCGGCGAGGGACCGTCGGAGAAGACAATGGAATATTCCGTTAACTTTAACGGAATATTCCTAACGCCGTTACCGTTATCGTTGGGTTTTAACGGAATATTCCGAGAATATTCCTAACGGCAGTTACTGTGCCGTCAGTGTGCCAAGCACGTGGGCCGCGCGTGGGGGGCGCGTAGGGCAGTGCCACGTCAGGCGCGTGGGGGCGCGTGAAACCTCCAAAAATTATTTTAAAAATATGGGGATGATCCTGAGGTTGTGTAGGTCACTGTGGTATATTCATATACCCAATTTGGGCATCGTATGAAGAATTAATTGTCTAGTTTGGTTTAGGTGCGTTAAATGATTGTTTTAAGTTATTTCACTTATAGGTGGGTCATATAACGAGGACGAGCACATCCAGGGGCGTCAAGGGGGTTACGACCCGGCGACATACCAGTGAGTGGGCATTGTTTTCTATATATATACCTATATACTCGATTTCCCCAGAAATCAAATCTAAATGAAAAGTATATTGAAATGAAATGAAATATGATGTGATTGCCATGCATAGAATGTTATGGATATTATGAACTGTCGTATGATGCATATATGTATGATGGTGCTGTGGACGCACAGGTAAGTATTTAATTAATATTATGATGATGATGACATATACTGAGCTCATATCCTGCACCATGGTTTAGTGCTTATAGTATTCACCGCATCGCATGCTCGTCTTGGATCCAAGTAGATGCTGGTCGCACAGTCCACGCGGAGTGGGTGCGACGGGCCAGTCGTAGAGTGTTAGTGAGATTATGACTGGTGGGTGACCTTAGATTATTGTATACAGATGATTGATGAGAGAAGCACTAGAGCGAATATTACCATGAGTCGTTCAGACTACATTAGGTGGTTCCGACTTATGTGCAGAAGGTCGGACAGGTCACAGAGGTGACTCCGGCAGAGTGAGAGTGATAGATGTTGAGCTCTAGGTTCAATCGTTCAGGGCTATTAGAGGGCCTCCGATTGATTGTTTCTTTTACCTGATTTATATCATGTCAATGCATTCATACTAAACTGTTGAAATTGGCATGGTACATTCTTATTGAATCTGTTATAAGATTGATGATCGAGATGTTGAGATATATATATGCTATATATACTATTTTTCTGGGAAAATATACAGGTTTTCCAAAAAGGGGTTATAAATGTGGATTTATGAAATGATTTGGAAAAAGCTTGATTTTCGCCCACTCACGTTTTCTGTTTTTCGCCCCTCCAGGTTCTAGTTGATAGTTGAGGCGTTGGTGGCCTACGAGGACTACTTCGGTGTTTCTGACAGAATAAATAAATGTAGGACTCACCTGAGGGTGTTGTAAAATAGCTATGTTCCTACTTGACTGCACCTAGATGCTTGTGCTCTGTTTACGTGTGTTTAGTACACTTTTATGCACATAGAATGCTAAGTTGTTGATAACTGTATAATTAGTGGTTTTCGTTGACTCGTATTTTGTTATATAATCGTTTCCGCTTGCGTTTATGGTTACGTCACGCTCACGTGACGGCCAGCACGTCCTAGTCTTCGGGTTAAGGGTGCGTCATTAGCCTCCTAAGCTCAGGAGGGGATCAGGTTCCCATAAATATATATGTGTAAAGTCCACACGTCACACACACACACACACATCTTTTTCAACATACGTTAATCCTTCAAAGAAATTAACTCTCTACATGGATATCATCTTCCTATTCCTATTCATGTTTGGATTTCAAATCACCAAAAGTGCTTCAGCCTTCTGTGTTAGACAGAAAAAAAAATAAATTAGAAGTACTTTTGGGGGTCAAAAATACATTTGAAATACTTTCTGAAAGAAACACCATGTGTGTAAATTTTTCAAGACGCACCTTAAGTGCTTTTCCAAGAAACACTTAATGTGCTTCTAAAAAAGTGCTTTTAATGGGGTCAAAAAAGCACTTCAAGTGCTTTTTGAAAGGAACATCATTTGTGTGATGTTTACAAGAAGTATTTCAAATGCCTTTTTCAGAAAGCACCTCAATGTGCTTCTAATGCCTTTTCAGTCTAAACTTACGTATTAGACTGAGGCCTTCTCCTCCATCTGATTCTGATATGGAGGACTTGACAGAAAACTACAGCAAGCTCAATTTGGCTCTGAGTGTGATGCACGAGTGTTTTGAGCCTTCTCAGGATCCTTACACGAAAAGAGACATTGTCGAGGACATTATTTTCAACAAAGAATCAGACCTGAGCCTCTTGAACTTCAGAAGGTTTTACACAATGCTTTTGGAGAGAGATGAGGAAGTGATCACCGTCAGTAGCCTAAGGATCTACAGTGAGTTGGCGGAAGTACCTCTGGTGGCAACTAGGTTCCATTATCGTAGACAAGGAATGTGTCGTGTTATGATGGATGAGCTTGAAAACCAGCTCGTCAACTTGGGAGTTGAGAGACTGATTTTGCCTTCTGCTTCTAGTACGCTGGATACATGGACTAGCACTTCATTACACCTAATGAGAGGATGCAGTTTCTGAATTATACTTTCCTGGATTTCCAGGGCACTATCTTGTGCCATAAAGTATTGAAACAGGCCAACTCTACGACACAAGCAACCATACCGTTCTGGGGAAGTATCAAATTTGATGGATCGCCTGTTGCCACCTCTACAGTAACTCAGGCAGAAGACAATCAGCCGGAGAATGGAGCTTCAGACCAAGAATTGGGGAACGTTGCCTCCGGTGACAAGTTTTTGATTGATGTTGACTGCATGTTGTTGGACAACAACGAACCTAGTTTCTCAGCGTGGTACAACGAACAGAATTTTAGGTTGATTCCAGGATTTTGTTAGGGTGTAACTATATAGGATAACTGAACAAATTATCTAGGGAAATATTTGACAGTTACATTTGGTAATTATCTACAATTTTTTAATGTGTTATTAAACTAAATATCACTTATCAAATTTATTTTTCGTTCAGAACAGACTCAGTTTTTCTTCTTTTAATTCATCAATGCACAAGTTTTTCCATGAATTTTTCCCTGGATTCTACTTTAAGAATGAGTTTAAATGTACACATATATACACGCCGCAAGAAAATATAAACTTACTAATCATTGTGCCTATCAAGTACAGCCTCTTAGATCTAAAAGCAAAACAGGAAACTCCGAGAAAGACAAAGGTGCTCTACCTAGCGGAAATGAGGATCACAAGCACAGCGGATGCTAGTCACTCCAATTATCCTCGTCCTTGGATGGTCCTTTATCCTGCATTTCCAAACATGCATAAGATACAAGCCGCTAAGAAACTAATAAGGTTAGATACACAAAATTATCAGGTGTCCCACCTCATTGGAAAAAATTCTTGGCGGCGACCAAACTAGAATTTGTCTATCATCGCCACTAGTGTACAATTCCTGCAATGAGAGATATGAATTACAATTCATACAGGATTCAAAAATCATCAATAATCCATAGATAACAAGGTGAGCTCATGGAATAAAGAAATTAACGGGTTTTGTAATTTTAAATCTGATCTTAGAAAATTTGGAAAAAAAGGCTTACAACTCCCGTTAATTGACATAGAAGTTGGAGCAACTAACTTTAATATTAAATGCCATTTTAGTTTATAAAGCATTGATTGGAAAAGACCTATAGAAAAATCGTAAATTGTTTAAAGAGTACCTGATCCTGTGAACCAAACCAGCAACAGTTTACATGTTCATAGTGACCACGAAATTTCAGGGATGTTTTACCTGACCACATATCGAATGCCTGAGAAACAAAATCTGGATGTCAAACGTTGAAGTTTGTAGAGATGCTTATATTTTAATCCACATGTACAATTCAAAAGACTCAAACCCACGAAAAGAATGCATTACCTTCACAGCTGTCATGCATGGAACAAAAACAAGCTCCGAATTCTGACTTGTAGCTAACTGTATGGGCTTGCTGCTTTGCATACGCACAGTTTCAAAGTTCACCAAAGTATTGCAGCCAGATTCTATATCCCACAACCTCAGTCTTGAATCGGAACCTGAAATGCAAAAGCTCGATCAATGACATCGGCAGTGAGGAATGAATGAAAAACCAATTAGACTAACTTATGCACGAAAGGAATGAATCAAACATTAGGAAACTAAGGTGTGAGATCCCCCATGCATGCTTTTCTCTTTTTATTTTTATTTTCTGTTGGAGGTCGTATTCTGAAGTGTGATCTGTACTGTTTGACACCAGTGAATTTGGTTAAACTGCAATAATTCTGTGATAAAGTGTAAACTGATGGATATAATTAAAAAAGTAAACAGTGAACCTGAAACACTATGATTAGTATAAACATTAACTCGGTTAAAGGGACTCAAACATAGGATAGACAATTTAAATGGATTTGCTTCTCAAGCATAACAAACCTCCAAAATTAAATCACTCAACCTGCACTTAAGAGGTACATGCATCTTCAGTGACTTTTAATCCAGTAACAGCACCGTAATGAGCAGTGGCACGATCCTGACTAGACAGCGTCCCTGGATGTAATATTTGCTTCATAGATCCCCTTACTGGACCTTTACCAATAGGTGAGTGCTTTGCACCACTCCCATTCGAAAGTTTCCTTTGTGCTGCCCGAGCTTTTGCAGATGTGCTTTGACTTGGGGACGAGGACTTAACTGTTGAACCTTGAGCCAGACATAAAATCAAATATTATCAGTAAGGAAAAGTTCAACATACCATTTTCTCCAGTTAAAACTAGATTCTTCTACTGACTACAAGCTTCAATAACAAACATTGCTAATAATGCAATGAAGTTATAATTGAAATTTGAAAAAGAGGGAACTCAGGACTTATACAAGCAAATAGACATCACATATAATGGGTTGTGCATTCACACTGTATCTTCAGTGTGGATCATCGTATTGGTTGAGATCTCATCACGTTTCATTGTCATAAAAGTCACAGATCCATGTGACACCAACAAGTTTAGCTGTGTTCAACTTTGTGTTGAATAAAACGGAGAAGAATAACATGACAGGAGTGAAAGAAAGCATAAAAACTTTTTCCAGTACCAATGATTTAATAGTTTAACAAAGAGGAAACAACATTTCCCAAAAACATATATAAAACCATTTCAGAAATGCTGGTGAAATAGGCTAACTAACAGCGAAGCAAATAATATTAAAATAAAAACTGAGCAAAATAAGTACGCTATAAGTAATTTGAAAACAAACTTTTTTGGCTCAGCCAAGAAAAGAAGAAAACCTTAACTGTGGCAGAGCGTTTCAGGATGGGTGGACGTCTCCCTAGCTGAGACTGAGATTGATCCAAAACAAGAAAAAATCTGGCACGTCTAATGTCCCAAAAACGTATTGCACCATCACATCCACCTAGAAGTAGACCATTCCACAGCCATCACACCATCTGCCATCATGAAAATACAGCACTTACGACCCTCTAGATGCACGAAACTTTATTCTACGTTATATGTTAAAACTTAAACCCAAGAAACAAGACTAAAAACACTTGTGCTTTTGTAAACAAAAACTAGAGAACCCAAAGGAAGAATATGAATCTACCAAGAGCAGAAACCTAGCTTTACGATAATAAGGTTCTAAGCATAAATCCCACCAACACAGTGTATTGTAAATTTCCTGCTGCCCACAATTACAGGGGTTCAACCAGAAAATCCAAATGCTACAAATTACAAAATGCTGAGAAAACCGACTATGTTGGATTGTTTAAAGAAGCGAATTTTCACAACATTCGTGACTGTCCACCCTAAATTTCAAGAAGAACCCCTGCTTATATCCTCAATATTGTCATCCAAAATGTTTCATGTGTTCACATAACCATGATAAGAAGTTTAAATTTTGTAACTTTCTATGTATCAAGTGTGCATCAAACGTCGAATTCTATGAATTTTGGGACATACCGTGGTGGCCAGACAAGGTGTGAGCAAAAGCCCCAGAGGCAATATCACAGAGGCGGACTTGAACAGTTCCGGCAGCAATGAGCATGTGAGAAGTTGCCAACGGCGACATTGCAGTCCAGTACATCTTCCCCGACATCTTGAAGTCCATCACTATGTTATGAACCCAATTTGTGATTGAGGCTTATGCTTTAATTAAAGAGTCAAAATAGTTGTAATTGAGGGTTTTACTGGTTATTAGGAGAGTTTGTTAGAAATGCTAGCTGGCAGGAGTCACACTTTGTGTATAAGAGCACTTGCTCTTTGGTTTGAAAACAGATCAGAATTTACAAAGAAATCAATACAAAAAATATTGGAGCTCTGCTCCTTCTTCTCTCCTTCCCTCTTCTTCCATAGCTTTCTTGTGCTACTTGCAGGTTGATTAAGGGAATTGAGAATTAGATCTTATCAATGGTATCATCCTTCTCGAATCCTGGTTTCCCTCATGTGGACGCCCACCCGAACCGTCTTCCTGCCATGGATGCACGCCTCTCCGCTGCAATCGACTCCTTTGAAGCTTCGATGCGTGCTGCGCTCCGTGATGCACTCCGCGAAGCTTTGGATTCTGCATTCGCAAATTTCACGACGAATTTCAGCCGTGATTGGGCCTTGCTCCGCCGCGACTCGGCTCTCAGAGCGGAGGGAGTTTCTGATCCAGTCCCGACGACTTCCGATGACACGCAATCAATCGCTCTCGGTCATCCCGGACTTCAAGGAGATGATACTCCGCCAAGACTTCCATCTCCAATCGAAGTCCATTCTGTTCCGCCGTTGTTTTCGTCATCACCATTGTTGCGAGAAATCGCAGCTCCGTCCGTCAAGCCACAGTTGAACTCGAACGATACGTTGGCATCGACAATTCACACCAGTGTGCAAGGTTTTGTGTCTCCTCTGAGGAACACAGGAACCACCAAAATTGCAGTCCATTTTCTACTTGCAGACCAAAACGTCAGTGACTCCATCAGCCTTGAGGAGTATGGAGATTACTGGAGCTTCAACCCACAGACTATATGTTTTTATATGCTGCACTTAACGCATACAAACACCACAAAGCGTCGACACGAGGTATTGACATCCTTGCTTTCCAATTTTACAAATCGGAAGGACAAATGGTATTGGGTTTTGCAGCTTATTCTGGCATATTATACTGGTGTTATTGTGATAATGTATGAAGACTTCTTAACTGATAAATGTGGATGGGGTAATTGGTACCTTGTGGGTAAAGTTGTGATGAAGAATTTCTATGCATTGCATCTGTTTGATGAAATGTTTGAGAGGCATAATATGGAGAATATGTCATTCAGTAGCAACCTGGAAGCTTTGGATATTGTTATACTTGTATATCGGTCTTGGCCTAAAGATCTTGTCGCTAGTTTCACTAAGGAGAATGGGACCTCGGGTCATATCCATGCTATCAAGCAGTTCATCTGCTTATCATTGTTACACATCTGTGCGTTGACAGTCATGGCCATTTCCCAGCTTCACTATTCTATTTTCACCAGATTATTATTGAAATTGAATAAGGAATTTTGTAATAGGGTTGATGTACACCTTGATGCTGTTTCTTTTCCTAATTGCGTGGAGAATGACCAGATTTTCCAGCAACCGGGTTGGTGTCACAAGCTCAATGATCCTTGTGACAATATATCTTATCAAAGAGTTTTCTTCAATAAGAGGAATAATACAAAATGGTTGATGGAGAAGCCCTGCATTCTCTCTTTCACGGTAGTAGAAGAAAAGGGGAAGAGAAAGGCTTTCGGGTTTGTTACATCCATTATCAGGCTCTTGGAAGAATCTGCCAACTTGAAAAGGCTTAAAGGTGGACATGTCGGACAAGAACAGGACATGTTTGCAATTCTCAGCTGTAAACACATAAATGATCTTCTTAAAATCAAGGCAGAGTTATTCCCTTGTAATTTCCAGAAACTGCTTCCTATTGTTCTTTGCCTACCTTTGGTTATTGAGCATGATAATGCATGGAAAATTGCCATATTATTCTGTGATGCTGCACTAGATACTATAGTATTACAATTCCTCTTGGAGCTATTGAGTGTAGGAAAGGCTAGTGTGGGTATTGTTATAAGAGAGGGAACTACAAATGAAAATGAGTACCTTATCAATTTATATTTGGCAGCGATGGATCAACATTTTCCTGATGACACCTACTTATCTGATGCCTTCCCACTTAATCCAAGGAAATCACTGATTGCACAGACCTCTTACTTCAAGAAAGTCATTTTCATGGTTACCAACAATCTCACAAGTTCCCCAAATTTAGAGATTGAGGTCAAGCTTCTTTTTCAGGAGAATGGAACAACAACATCTTCAATCTTACTTTTCTTATTTCATGGAATGCATTCCAAGGAGTGTGGGAAATCTGGGAAAAAAAAGGCGCTACAATTTGTGGCTGAAACTGCGCAGCAGTGTGGTACCGTCAATGCAGTGAGGCAGTACTTGTGGTTGTTTGAAGAATTTCCTCCAAAAGTTGTGCATGCTTATGTGGATTCCTTCAATTTCAGAGGTAGAGGCTTTGATGAAGCATGGTTCCACCGCTTTGCAGGAAAATTCAAGGAAAAGTACAAGATTGATGTCTTCCAAAATGCAACGGCTTGCCTTCTCCTTTGTACCGCATGTGAGATGCTCAAGAAGGTACTTAGTGCAAATCATGAGGCACCTTTGAATACAGAGTGTTTAATGGAAGAGAAGGTATTTTCACGCATGAAGTTAACTAGTATACTTGGTCTTTTCCATGATAACTCTTTGTACTATGAGATGACTGATGAATCTCTGATGAGTTACAAGGGAAAGAGTAATGAAAATGAGTACCTTATCAATCACATTGATTCATCCAAGCACATTGATTTTTCATCTGGGGGGGTCACATCTGCTCTTCGTATTACTGATGGTGCACTTGCGATGGTGGATGGTATTGAGGAGGCTTCAACTTGTAGATCAGTTGATCTGCAATCTTCAATTGCCACAATTGAGACAATCATGAACAACTTATATGATGACCTTACTGTAGTTATTCTCTTGCTACTAAAAAATGCTGATGCCCGTGAGAATGTTCTTAAGTATCTTGCAAAGGTGATCAACAGATACTCATCATGGGCTCATATTCAGGTGGATCCTCTTCCCTGTGATATTTCGAGGTCTGAATATCAGTGGCATGTCCCAAGTCACCAAAGTGCTTAGAAACAGATTACTAAGGAGGGTTCATATAATGGCCAGTTCCAAGGATAGTTTCACTTTGTCTTTATTGTCGCCAGCAGGACAAGCATCTTCAACACCAAGGCTGAAATTGCGTTGAAGGAAAATTTTGCTACTGCCGCCACCCTGCTAGTTGCTGCTCGTTTCAAACAAGTTTCCACAGTTATTTTTTTAAGCCTTGAGGACAAGGCTAATTTTCAAGGGGGAAATATTGTTATGAACCCAATTTGTGATTGAGGCTTATGCTTTAATTAAAGAGTCAAAATAGTTGTAATTGAGGGTTTTACTGGTTATTAGGAGAGTTTGTTAGAAATGCCAGCTGGCAGGAGTCACACTTTGTGTATAAGAGCACTTGCTCTTTGGTTTGAAAACAGATCAGAATTTACAACAAAGAAATCAATACAAAAAATATTGGAGCTCTGCTCCTTCTTCTCTCATTCCCTCTTCTTCCATAGCTTTCTTGTGCTACTTGCAGGTTGATTAAGGGAATTGAGAATTAGATCTTATCACACTACCTGAGTCGTATTCGTGTCCCAAACATTGATGTGATGATCGTACGACACCGTCACAAACAGTCCGGTGTTGACGGGATACCACATGGCGGAGGACACCGCGTACTTATGCCCGTGCTCGTGCTGCTTATCCATCGCAAGCAAGCACTTATGCCTCATGATAGCTCCGCCGCCCATGTTATCGGTTCCGCGCCGGACATCAAACACGGCGGCGGTAGCATCGGAGGCGCCGGATAACATGTACCGGCCCTCCGTCAAATCGAACTGGAGAGAGTTGACGGAGCCTCGATAAGGGG
Organism: Malus domestica; assembly: GCF_042453785.1. NCBI lineage: Eukaryota > Viridiplantae > Streptophyta > Magnoliopsida > Rosales > Rosaceae > Malus > Malus domestica. Next base: position 6,456,564 of record NC_091668.1, on the reverse strand, counting down.
AGATGATGTCTTTGTGATTGGAGAGTTGGAGTGTTTGGATAACAGGTACCAGCCCTCCGTCAAATCTACATGCCCAATACCTCGAAGGAAAGCTACTTGCTTTTTAGAGTATGCACCATAAAACTTAATCGATTTGAGTTTGCAAAAGAGCCACACCAACTCTCTATATTGTTGGGCAACTTCAACTTTCCTAGCTTGGGAAATAATCCTGAAACATTACAGGCCAATGTGGGGATGTTTTACAGTAGGCATGGCAAAAAATATTGGGTCTTCAAAACTTTTATTCATTTGAGTAGAAAGAAATGTTCTATTTTGCTTGATAAATTTCAATAGAAGTACACTTACTAGGGTGTAAATATGTGGATACTTCAATGGTAGAAAAACATCACTTGGGTATTTACCTAGATCAGGTTCTTGTAGATAAGGGTAGATATCAAAGACTTGTGGGGAGGTGAATTTATTTATAGGAAAACTAATGAAAATTGTTTGAAAACTTTGAGTTTTAATGATAAGGACAAAATAAAGGGTAAAGTGAATAGTAGCAGGTTTGACTTTTTAGTATAAAAATGTGGTTTTTCGTTAAAGTGAACAGTACCGTGGGCTTTTCGTTAGAACTCCCTTTATTTATCCCATACTCGTCCTAATATTGCATATGATGTGAGTGTTGTAAGTTAGTTTATGCACTCGCCTAGTGAAGATCACATAGTTGTGGTAATATGAATTTTGGCATATCTGAAGTCTACATCCGGTAAAGGAATACTTTATGGAAAAACATGAGCATCTAAAAGTTGAGGGGTTTACAGATGCAAATTGGGCTAGCAATGCTACTGACAGACAGTCTATATCTAGGTATTTTACGTTTGTTAGAGGTAATTTGGTTACATAGCATAGTAAGAAGCAGAAAGTGGTGTCAATGTCGTCTGCGGAAGCTAAGTATAGAGGTATGGCACATAGAATGTGAACTTCTTTAGTTACGTAAATTTTGAGATGTCTTGGTTTTGAACTAAAGGAGACTATGCAATTATATTGTGACAATAAATCTGCAAGGAAGATAGTTGACAATAAATATGCATGTGGAAATTATCGACACTTTGTCAAGGAAAATCTTGAAAAGAAAATTGTCTCTATAACGTTTGTGAGTTCATGAAAGCTTCTTGCTCATGCAGTATCTAGTAAGGTTTTTCAAGATTTAATCATCAAGTTGGGCATGTATGATATGTATGCACTAACTTGAAGGAGAGTGTTGATTTGAGTCTTAATTGTAAATGTTATTGGAGTCATGTTTTAAGTAGGATGAGAATGTGTAATCTTTAGGATTTAATGTCCTTATATTTTGCAATTACTTTCCTTATAGAATAAGATATATGTGCCTATATATTATAAAATCCTAAAGGATCCCTCCAACCTCATCTTTCCAAATTCACTCATTTTTCTCTAATTTTAGTACGTACACCATCAGACTCCTTTTATGTTTCCTTTGTGTTGATCGAAGTTCCAACCACTCTATTCTTCTAGGGGTGGGCATAAAAACCGCCAAATCGGAAAACCGAATCGAACTGTGACAAAAAAAAACTGTAAAAAACCGCGTTAACCAAAAAAGTCAAACCAGAACAAAAATTGAACCGAACCGTTTCAAACGGTTCTGGTTTCGGTTTGGAAATATTAAGAACCGAAGGAACTGGATCGAACCGCTTTTAATATAAATTATTGTTTTATTAATATTTTTATATAAATAAGACATTTTTCCAAGAAGACCATGTGCATAAGCCCAATATTTTTCTTCACTTCTCTTCCCCTCCTTTGTTGTTTTATCACTTTTCTCCCCTTACATTATTTTTCTCCATTCTTTTCCGATATATTATGCATTATGTACATTTTAGTTTTAGTTTAAAATTTACACTCTGGTCTTGATATGAGTCGTTCTATCTTTATATATATATGGGTAAAAGACTGTTTACTACCCTCATGTTTCGTGGTTTTCAACATTTAGTACATTAATTTTTTAGAGCTGTTAGACCCACCCCGTTGTCTTATTTTCCCACCCACGTTATATTTACACCCGCTATAAAAAGTTAAAAAATTAAAATGTTATTTCTCCACCCACTATTATTACTAAAATAACCCTTAATATATATATATATATAATTATATAATTATAAACTCGTCTCTTAAAAAAAAGAATATAAACAAATAATATTATTCTCTTCTAAAAGCCACCAAAAAAAACACCGGAGTCTTCCAATCTTTAGCCTAATGTACATGTTTGGTCGTGTTTGAAAATGGAGGAGTTTACTCAAGTAAACCATTTCTCAACCTATAACCCCTGGAGTTATGCTAGGTGATTGATGGAAACAGCTTCAAATGGGAAAAAGTTTTATATCATATAATAATTTTTTCCAAATACCTGATACAAATTAAAGAAAACATCTTGAAGCTTAATAGTTTCGGGAGATTGTGAAGGAATCTCCATAGGTCCCATGAACACACTGATGGCATAGGATAGGAGCGTTATGACTCAGATCAGTGTCTAAATAATAAGGATTAAATAGAATGATGAGTTAGGGTTTGAGAAAGATAAATAGTCTAAAGAAAAACAGTAATGCAAAAGAGGGTAACTAAAGTCCTTATTAGTCATTTTACAAATAGACAAATTTGTAATTAAAAAAGTCATTAAAAAGTGGGTGGGAAGATAAGACATTGGGGTGGGAATAACAGCTCTCTAATTTTTTTTCGTTTCAGATTCATACCTAAAGTGTAAATTTTGGGACAGTCTCATACATTCGTTAGTTAAACTGTTAAATCTGCCGTTAATTGTGAAGTGGCGCCCATGTAGACAATGACTGGACACCACGTTTCATCCATGTTTTTTTTTTCTTCCTCCTCCTTCCTTATGAACACTAAAAATCATAAGCAAAAACTTATTTTAAATTATTTAAAATTTAATTTAAAATGGGCAGAAAATTGTCTTCATTAAAACCCAAAACCATTACACACAGAAATAACAAACATGTTAACAAGAGAACTAACTATGCAGCAAAGTTGTTAATTCTTTATATATACTGTGTAGTTTTGCCATCACTACCACGACTCCCACCGCCACATATAATATTGTGGATGCTTCTCTGTTAACTGCACTCCTTGTAGTTCTGGGGAACTCTTCCACTCAGAGCTGTTGATCTTCACCTTAGGGCATTTGTATATATTTACAGTTTTCAAGGATGGGAATTTGACAATGCAATTTCCAGAGAAGAAATCTTGCAGACTTGGTAGAAGGTAAAGTTGCAAACTTTGCAACTGGCAAAAAGAAATCTCACCATCATTTCCTGCATCATCTCCATCTGATGTCGTTGCCCCTATTTCTGTCATTCTTTCACAATTCCCAACCACCATTTCTCTTAGCCGCTTTAAAGTTTTGGCTATCGTATATGTTGCTAAATATTTCAAGCTGTGACAACCATATACTTCCAAAGTTGTTAAATTCTGGAAGGGAATAGCAGATGACCCTATATCCTTCAATTCTGGACATACCACCACTTGCAGAACTTCCAAGTTTGAAAAAACTGGGCCTGCCCCTGGGAAATTCTCGTTGCGTAGATACATCAACTTCCGCATTTCGTAAAGCTTCAAAACACTTATATGTGGGAAGGACGCATTTACATTATTCTCAAATAAAGAAACTTTCTGGCCCCGCGCAAACGTCAACGATTTTAGTTTCCTAAACAACTGTGATGTGGATGGACCGCACCTTATCTCCATGTCTCTGTCTAAGGCCATCGTTTCCAAGTTGGGGAATGATACGTCCTGAAATATTACCAACGCAAGAATGATAACGGCAACAAAAATAATAACACAAGGAGATTTTTTTTCTTCTATGAAGTAGCTTGAAAGGCTAACTTTCGTTTAAGAAAATTGTGTAATGTATTTTTACCTTGTCAATTAAGAAGAGAGAGTGTTTAATTGGAGTGTCAAGACCGTCCAACTCATGCTTCTGGAAACTTGAAATTTTGGGGACAAAAATATCCAATTTACCACATTCCCTCACCTCCACTCGTTTGAGTAGCGGCCATTCTGCAGCATGGATTCCTGGATAGAAGCTCTTAAGTTGGTCTAGATTTATAAATTCAATATTTGTTGCTTTTGGAAACACAAACTTAGGCATCATTTCTAGTCCCTCTTCCTTGGAAACGATTTCCTTCATTCCCTTACAACTAGTCACTCTCAGATGTCGTAGTTGCTGAAGACCTCTAGCCACTGAGCATGGAAACATATATTTCAATTTCCCATACCAACCTATCGATACCGAATCTAGATTTTCACAACCAGACATTTTCAACTGAGTCGTAGATGTGTCTGGTGTTTCTTTGCTCTCAAAAACCACCTCTAAACGATCGCACCCACTTATCGATAAACTTCTTAAAGCATTCAATCTCCCTGCAATACTAGGTGTAATGATGCTTATTAGTCTACCGCAACGATGAACGTCAACATCTCTAAGTTTGTAGAAAGAGTCTGGATCAAGTTTGTTGTGCCATACTGTAGTCGAAATAGATAGCTCATGGATGGACAATTTCTCCAACTTTGGAAAGCCTACCTGCATTCGAATTATGAAATTGTTAAATTCTTTCTTTGTCGAACTGAATATATTAGACATCAGATAATGATCTATAAAAGAGATACAATGGTATAATAGTTTTACCTTGTCGTCAAAAAGAAAGTATACTTCTTCAGTCTCAAGTTTAGGATCAAAGACAAATCCCTTCACTTCTTTACAACCCTCTAGTTTCAAACTCTCCAAAGATGGAAACTGGACATTACAGCTTCCTGAGCAGAATCTGGAGAGTTTTGGAAGATATTCCAGATTTAGATGTTGTAGCTTACAAAACATGACATCTGTTTTTTCTTCACCATATTCTTTTGTCGAAACTATCTCTTCCATTGATTCACATCCGGTTATCTCAAGTTTTTGAAGTTGTACAAGATTTCTAGCCATGGAAGACGATAACACAAAAGTTAAACGATCACAATCAGCCACCACCAAGCTTGTTAAGTTGGGCAACACAACCTGCAGTATTTGTACATTCCATTTTTAAGGGGAGAATTCACATTAATTGTTATTATCTAGTCAAATGGTATCTTTAGATAAAACTCAAAATCTCGTGCTAAAGAGCGTGGAGGTTCGAGTCCTCTTCAAGGCATAATATTGAATATTGAGAATGCTCATTGACTTGGAATAAGTTCGGCAGCGGATCACAAAATCTTGGTGATCTTCTCTATCTAATGAATGGGGAGTCTGCTTTGAAATCGTCCGCCCTGCATAGATATTTCTTGATCCGTACTTATACAAAACTGAACCACTTCAAATGATCAAATATATGTAAATAGAGCCACACAAAATCTAGGAGTTCTATGGTGGTTGTTTCATTTTTCTTTGTAAATCATATCCCTCGAATAAAAAAAAAATAATAAATCTTCACTAATGATATGTGTAAATGGGAAAGAATGACACCAGTGGCATACCTCTTCAGTAATGATATGTGTAAATTGGGCATTGTTTTCGACGTGGAGATGCTTGAGTTGTTGAAAATCTTCACTACCTGAGTGGTGCACAACATTATCCGCTCCCTCCGACCCATCCAAATACAAATCTTCACATGATCCCTTCAACAACATTTCTAGACCATGGTCCAATTCACAGCCAGTTGGGAGCTTGAGCTTCAATGTGTTGAGGGTTTCATCCACATCGTACCATTTCTGCCGAGTGCCGATTAATATTTGGTATCTTTTTAACTTGTCAGTGAACAAGTCCGTCGGAATACAGCAAGCATCTGGAACATGTATGCTTAATGCAGCTAAATGAGGCAAGTCCTTCAGTTCTGAAAGGCTAGCATTACTTCTTTCTCCGGTTACTCCTTTGGGCACCCATCTGTTGAAGCTGTTTTTCATTCTCAAGTCTTCTAGACTTGTCAGACGTGATATAACATTAGGTGAAATCACTTCAAGTTCAGAGCAGTCGCTTAAATCCAGCAGTCGAAGACGAGTCAATTTCCCTATTTCTTCAGGCAACTCTTTAAGCTCGGAAGATATAAAGCTGAGAATTGCTAGTTGCGATAGCTGTCCGACTAGAGTTATGTCTCGCAACACGCAACTATCCAAACACAATGTCCGAAGATTTTGTAGGAGATGAAGAGATGGAGGCAGCGACGAAATACGCGCTTCGGTTAAATCCATAACTTTAAGCTCTTTCATCTCCTCAAAGAAGTTACCTGGGATTTCAAGCAAGTCACATTTACATCCCAAAATAAACAACTCCAGTTGTTGGCATTTCAAAACTTCAGGAAGCCTAGGGATGTTTTTGCAAGACAAAGATATCATTGTGCAATTTTCAGAAAACTCCTTATCGTTTGGCCATTCCTTCAAGTCATCTCCTTCTGCTCTTAGTAAGGCACGGTGGCCTTTGGATGCAATCGAGATGGCAACATCACGTAACAAATCATGCATTCTGATTGATGTATTGTCCTCGGAGTCCAGTAACAGACCAGAATCTTTAAGCTCTTCAATCCGCGAATGCAATGCATATTGTGCGTCCTCCAATGTATCAATGTTCTTAAACAAGCCCAAACCAATTGTATATTTGAACAAGTCTGTCAGAGTTGCGCCTCCCACAAGATTTACCAAAATTCCACAGATCAAGAATAATGGCTTAAGCTTTTTATCATTCAATTGATTGTAACTCCACTCTAAAGCCGAGTATGCTTCTTGTTCGGCTGAGTCTTCATTGTCAAACTCTTTTAGGCTTCTCAAGGCATCCTTCCATACTGGTAAAGTACTTCTATTTCTTAAAGAGCTTGCGACCGTGACAACCAAAAGAGGCAAACCTCCGCATTTTTTGGCTACATCGTTTGCCACAGTTCGCATTTCGGGATTTTTAACAACATCACCTGCCTTCGTCTCAAATAAACGCCAAGCATCTTCCTTGTTTAAAACTTGAAGTGCAAAGTCTTTTTGCGTCCGCTTCTCTGAGGATAGCAGTTTTCGAGTTCTGGATGTCAACAGTATTCTACAATTCGGCAGACAAGGAAGTCCAATACTCTGCAAGTCAATGCTTTCCCAAATGTTGTCTAAAATTAAAAGAACTTTATTTTCTTTTATCCTGTTACATAGACGAAGTGCTCTTACTGACATAGTTTCGCTTTCTTTAACTTCCATACCCAACTTTATGGCAATTTCTTTTTGAATTCCTTCAAGGTTCGGATTTTGCACACTTTTTACCATAACTGCATCAGCAAATAACTTTTCTTTTACAGCTTGCCTAAGAACTTCTTCAACCAGTGTGGTCTTCCCCACGCCTCCAATACCATGCACCAAAATCAGGTCGGTATTAGGAATTCTCAGTTCATCCATGATCTTCTTGACAATTAAAGTCCTCGAATCAAATGCCTCATAATGTTTGTGAGATACCATGGTTATGTCTTGTGGGCGGACATTGTACGAAATGCTAGCGAAATCTCTTTTGTCGTAGAGGTTAAAAACCGCCTGCTGCAACTTTGTTGTTCTCCTGCCTAGCTTGTAACGGAGCACCGGGTTTGGACAAAGCCCACGGAGACAGCTCATCTTTGCTTGCGTATCACGCTTCCATAATTCGTTCGCCTTCTCGGTGATCTCAACCATGTCTTTCAGCCAGTTCTGGACGTCAGTTTGGATTTCTTCACCTTTTTCTTCAGCTCGAACAACCTCGAGTTCTAGCCGCTCTCTAGCGGCACTTAATTCGTTCATTTGAGTCTGTAGTTTCTCAAGTTTGCTTTTGCAGTGAGTTAGGTAACCCACTTGGCGTATAGCCGGTTCAACTGCATACTCGGCAACTTTTCCGACGATTTGAATGACAATCTCCATGCCTGCTGATGAATACAAATTAAATTAGAAAAAATGGAGCTGAAGAAATACTTTACTTTTCTAATTGACTTATGAGTTATGATCTTTCAACAACTTATAAACACATTACATTTCAAAGTGTATTATGAAAAACGGAAAATTCTATTCCACTCCTTGAAAGAATTACTTTTTGAATAAAACCTTGTGTAAGATTAGAAACTAATTCTAGTTTCTTGGCATTTAATTGTAATTTTCGAATATTAATTACGTTGTAATAATTATTGTTTTTTGTGTAAGTTATATATTGGTCCCACATATACTAAAAATGTTATTTATCATTGATAAGTATTATTAAGTTCTCACAATAAGAAAAGTCATATATTGATTATCTGCTTTTCATTGTACGCTCCATATGTTTGTTATATGCATATGCATGTTTAGATACCATAGTTATGTATAGATACATTCGTACTGAAACTTATGTGGGATACATTTGTACCTATACTTATGGATACATATGTACTGATACTTCCATACTTACAAGTTCTTTTTAATTTTTTTTTTTGTTTTGTTGTTGACTTTTTTTTTTAATTATAAGAATGTGAATTTTGAATAAATTTCGGATGGTAAGTTTATAAATAATAAATGTGCTATAATTACTTAAAGGGTTGTTTTATTAACACCCCTCATTTTGTTGACTGCATTTTACATACTTAATTCACCCCATATTTTTTTAATTTAAAATTTATTTTAACACACCCCACTCATTTTCCAGTACTACCCTCGCACCTCATACTCTCATATACCACACAATCATCAACTAACCACACATTAAACTCTTTATCTCTTTTAAACAAAAGAATAATCCACATTTGAAAGACGAGAGATGTATTAAATTGTTGTATAGAATCTCTATCTTGCCGTTTGATTTATATAAACATCAAAGTACTCTCTCACATTTTCTTGAACAATCACGTTGGATTCTAAGAAGTGATGGACAAACAGTAATGAAACATCCCAACCCTCTTTTATATTTTAAAATTGTTTTAAAGCCTTAATTGGTGAGCCCGTGGGGCCCACCTTGTTTATTTTTTTTATGTTTTCTGATCTCTCTCTTCTTCTTCTTCGTTTCTCCCTCCCGTAGCTCTCTCCTTCTCAGCTCTCCCGTCTCTCTCTCCCTCAACCTTTCGCATCTCTCTCTTCCCCTGGACTCACTAGGACCGAGTCACCATCGAAGAGAGGCTCGCAACGAACCCCGGACCCTGCCCTGCGAGTTCGACGGCACGGAGTAAGCTCCGGCGAGCACCGCCCCTTTCGAGGCCATTTCCGGCCAAACCACAGCGAGTTGGCCGGCGTGTAAGGTATCAATCTCTTCGTCTCGTCGAGTACTACAACTTTCCTTTTTGTTTCACTTACTTTCGTTGAGTATTGAAGAAGTTATACTCATTTGAATCTTACCCAGTTTTCGGCGAGTCCGACAGATTTCGAGGCATTTTCCGGCCAAACCACGGGGATTTAGACGTCGTGTGAGGTACCATTCTCTTCGTCTCTTCAAGGGCTACAACTTTCATTTTTGTCTTGCTTGATTTCGTTGAGTATTGACAAAGTTATGGCCATTTAAATTTGGGTGGTTTCCCGGCCGAAATTCCGGCCTTCTCCTTCGACAAACCCAGGCCATCCGGCCTTTCCCTCTCCCTCGGGCCTTAGGCCCGTGTTGCCTTAGCCCAGTACCCTAACCCATTCAGTTTTTATTTTTAGTTATATGTTTTTAAAACCCAAAAGGCTCGGGCCCTAGTTTTGGTTGGCCTTGGGCCGGTTTTCAACCCAGGGGCTTAAAGCCCTGATTTCTGTTAGGAGGCCTTAGGGCCTTGTGTAGTGTGTGTGTGTGTGTGTGTTTATAGTATATGTATGTGTTTGGGCTTAAACCCAAACCCCTTTCCTAACCCTAAACCATTTTAACCCAAAACCTTAGAAATCCAAACCACCCATTTTCACCCTAAACCCTTTTAACCTTAGAACCCTAAAATCAAAACTCAATAAATCCTAATCCTATTTAACCTAAACCCTAATCCGGATTTCAAGCCTAAAACCCGTTAGACCTAATTTGACCGTTGACCTCCGGTCAACATTGACTTTAGAGTTGACTTTTCGGGTTTTCGTCCGGGACCCTTCTTAGGGTAATTCGACGTTCTGAATCCGTTTCCAACGTCCGTTTTCCCAAATCCAATTGCTATTATACAGTTTTATTAATTGAACCATTTATGTGCTTAGGGGCAATATTGGTGACGTTAGTTTGCGTGGCTCTTCGGCGGCTAAGTACGGTGAGTGGACCCCTTCAAAAGCATGTTTTAATAGTAGAAATGCATACATGAAATGCATGATTTAATGATTACGTTTTATGAAACGTTTTGAGATAACATGCTTACTGAGGCTACCTTGAATTATTACTATTTTTCCTATAACCCGTGTTCTTATAGAATATCTGATTGATGACGATATGATATTTAGAACATGTTTCGAACACCTCTTTATAGTATAGATGATGGATGACTTTATACTATGAAGTTGTTTTTCAATATATGTATGTTCAATGGTTTTGTACTTACCTAGTGGTCTTTTCCGCTACGGGACGTAGGGATAGATTCCGGTCCGTCCCGGGCGACGGTTTGGTGTTGGCATAGGGCCTGGAGTGTGTTTCCTCTGGCTATTTAACACAGGGACGGGGAGCCGGCATGGGGCCTGAAGTGTATTTTCCTCTGACTGTCTGCTCAGATACGGGGAGCCGGCATGGGGCCTGCAGGTTATCGGACAATTCACTAGTGATTATTATATATGAGTTATGATTTGAGATACTGCACATCATGCTAGGTTTCGGAAAACCTATGTTCATCATTATATATTTGTTTTCATAAACCTGGGGGTTAGTATATTGATAACTGTTTTATTATATATATATCAACTTGGTCCACTCATGTTTGTTTTGCGCCCTCTTCAGGATTTAGGATCGAGGCGTACAATCCCGACAATCAAGGCACTTCCGCATCGGCATCTTCGAGTCCTCTTGGTGTGGGACTCATTCTTTTATTCATTCCATTTTATATCATTCTTTTAGTGTTCTAGTTAGTTGTATGCTCTGAACACGTTCCTTAAATGCATATTCCTTATTCTTTTACATTTATAAGTTTTATCTATCCTTTATTTTCAGCAATTGCACTCAATAAATGGCTTTCGTCACCCTCGGGTGTCGGCCAGCACGTGACCATCCTGATATCCCGAGGATATCGGGATCGGGGCGTGTCAGATTGGTATCAGAGCGTGGTTTGTTGAGAGCATACTTAGGGTTCTTTTCTATTCTCTTAAAGTGTTGGTTTTGACATCATTTGGATGTCACGACTTCCGGATTTTGTGCCAGTCGGTGCAGTTGTGTGAATCTCTCTCTGATTGAATTGTCACCTTCTTGTTGAAATTCAAGAATTCGTGTCGGGATTGTGCCTCATCGGTGACGTGTTTGAATCGTTGGACGACTTTCAGCATCGGATCGATACTCAGCGACGTGTTTTAAAAATCTCAATTTGAGGAATTCTGGTTAAGACCAGCTATAGATTTGAAATGGCGATGCCACTCTGCAACACGCGTTCCCTAGGAATTGCGGGCGGAGTCGGCTCTACATCGAAATCTTTCGAAACTCCTCAGTAGCAGACGTTATTCTCATCAATTTTCAAATTGAGTTGCAATTCTTGTTGTTGTTGTAGTTGGATTTGGATGATGAATATCCAGTTTTGTTTGGATAAACAGATTCCTTGAATTTCACCTGGGTTGGGTACCTGGTGGCAAACCCTAGTTCCTCGTCCGCGTACTTTTTGGCGAAGGTGAACTTAGTCTATTGCTTGCAGCCTAAATGTTCAGTCTTGTAATTTTCATTGTAATGGCTTGAGACTCTACCATGTTTATCATTGTACGAAGATCGAACTTTACTCTAAACTTCTCTGGACTCATTGAGCTTTGGTTTGCTCAAGAGCATTACTTTAAGGTAGCCAATCGTGTCACTGCATGCATACGCAGGTTGCTTTGTATCTTTCTTCTTCGTCATTCTGCTGATTCAGAGGTTCTATGTTTAATTTCTGAACTTTGAAACAACTCTCACAAAGTATTGTGAATCTCGTAATGTTTTTGACCTCGTCAAATCTTATTATCAGTTCTTAACTATCCTTGAGCTTAGCCCTATTTCCTTTTGGCTAAGAACCAGTTGACCATACTGTGATGATTTGCAAAATAATCAGAAACAATGACTCTATTTCTGCATCTTTATCTTCCTTCGCTTGTTGGTTTCTCAATGTAAAATTGAATCATGCCGGAACAATATGAGCTTGTTCTTGGCGTGGTTTCTGGTTCAAATCCTGATTTCTTGTAATCTATCTTTTTATGGACTTGTTTTGATCCTCAAATTCTTAAGTATTCTTTTAGCCTTCTCGACATGGTTTCTCGCCTAACCAGTGAGAAATTCACAATCGATCGTTTCGGTGAAAGTGGGCACCCAGTTCGTGTTGATTCGGACATGAATGTTGGGAGCATAATCTTTTCACAAGCTTACCAGACTTACCATAAAGAATTTCATGTGGGTATGAGGTTTAAGCTGTATTTTGGTAAGAGACTGGTGAAGATTTTGGTGCAGAAGGTCAGCATATTGTATCACCATCTTACTAGAATTCATAGGCATCACATCGGTTATTTTCCAACTATATGTGTTCGCCTCAACGCACATTTCCACTGCTTCATTTCTGAACCTTATTATTGTGAGTACGTGGTTGTTAAAACATTTCTAGCAGATCTGTTTGGTGCATTCTGAGATGGCACTACAGGACGGTCGAAGCGAGAATTGGATAATCTTTACACTTCTCTCGAAATGTGCGTGTTGTCTTTGGTTGTTAGGATAACCATTTGCGAGTCGTTCTTCTTTCCACCAACTTTGATCTTGTTTGACTTGAAATCTGCAACTAAGCAAAAATGGAGAGGTGGATTGAGCACTACAACAATTCGTAAGAGATACTGCGTGTTGAGGAAGATGACTTCTCGTTTTCTGCTTGCTTGATTTGAGCTTTTGGGTCTACTACTAACATGGTAGCCACTTCTCTTGAATCCCAAGGTACAATTTTCAAATGGGTTCTTTACTGGTGAAATTCTGAAGTAGTTGGTCACATTTGGAAGAACTGAGAAGGATATGATGCTTGGTGCTGGATAGAGTTTTATGACGGCAGTTTCTGTTTTGTTCGGTTTGGTGTATGGTACTTTTTACGACCTGGTACGATAGTTTTTCATGGAAAACACTGGTTGACTGAAAAGTCTTGCGAACTTGTATTTGGAGGATCGATCCTACGATATGTGAAATTGTACACCATTTGAGAAATTACTACTTGCCTATCGAGACAACAAATGTGAGGTCGATATTGCGGGCTGCAGACTATGATATCGATAGCTTATTTGGTGGGTTCGTTAAGCAAGTGGGCAAGAAGATTCGTCTACAGCAGCTGATGCAGATTCAGAATTTATATTTCTTGGGACTCGACCTAAAGGCACATCTATTCTCAGAATATATGACATTTCGAATTCTTGGGCGAGACCCACTCTCATTTTTCAATTTTGGTTTTCAGTATAAGTATTTTAACTTCATTTACTCTAGTTAATTGTTTTGACGTTACAAATGTTTTTGGAAAAGTATTTATGTTTTCATTTTTAAGTTGATTCGAGTTTTTGAACTATATGTTAGTACATATCTATTTTGACATTATCTGGCCTTAAGCTATTTTGTGTTTTCAACTTTATATTTTATTAAAGTATGTGTTCTATTTTTACACTGATGGAAAAAAAAAAAGTTTGAGCCTGGAGGCACGAAAGATGGAATCATTGCAGCCGATCGCGACGGCATGGCATTTTCCCTTTTGTGAAACCGCTCTTACCTGATCTCTTCGTTACATATATATATATATTATTCTTCTTCCTATTTTCAAGTATTTTCGGTGTAGTATGTTGTTTTAAATTTCGAGGACGAAATTTTTTTTATAAGGGTGGTAGATTGAAACACCCCAACCCTCTTTTATATTTTAAAATTGTTTTAAAGCCTTAATTGGTGAGCCCGTGGGGCCCACCTTGTTTATTTTTTTTATGTTTTCTGATCTCTCTCTTCTTCTTCTTCGTTTCTCCCTCCCGTAGCTCTCTCCTTCTCAGCTCTCCCGTCTCTCTCTCCCTCAACCTTTCGCATCTCTCTCTTCCCCTGGACTCACTAGGACCGAGTCACCATCGAAGAGAGGCTCGCAACGAACCCCGGACCCTGCCCTGCGAGTTCGACGGCATGGAGTAAGCTCTGGCGAGCACCGCCCCTTTCGAGGCTATTTCCGGCCAAACCACAGCGAGTTGGCCGGCGTGTAAGGTATCAATCTCTTCGTCTCGTCGAGTACTACAACTTTTCTTTTTGTTTCGCTTACTTTCGTTGAGTATTGAAGAAGTTATACTCATTTGAATCTTACCCAGTTTTCGGCGAGTCCGACAGATTTCGAGGCATTTTCCGGCCAAACCACGGGGATTTAGACGTCGTGTGAGGTACCATTCTCTTCGTCTCTTCAAGGGCTACAACTTTCATTTTTGTCTTGCTTGATTTCGTTGAGTATTGACAAAGTTATGGCCATTTAAATTTGGGTGGTTTTCCGGCCGAAATTCCGGCCTTCTCCTTCGACAAACCCAGGCCATCCGGCATTTCCCTCTCCCTCGGGCCTTAGGCCCGTGTTGCCTTAGCCCAGTACCCTAACCCATTCAGTTTTTATTTTTAGTTATATGTTTTTAAAACCCAAAGGGCTCGGGCCCTAGTTTTGGTTGGCCTTGGGCCGGTTTTCAACCCAGGGGCTTAAAGCCCTGATTTCTGTTAGGAGGCCTTAGGGCCTTGTGTAGTGTGTGTGTGTGTGTGTTTATAGTATATGTATGTGTTTGGGCTTAAACCCAAACCCCTTTCCTAACCCTAAACCATTTTAACCCAAAACCTTAGAAATCCAAACCACCCATTTTCACCCTAAACCCTTTTAACCTTAGAACCCTAAAATCAAAACTCAATAAATCCTAATCCTATTTAACCTAAACCCTAATCCGGATTTCAAGCCTAAAACCCGTTAGACCTAATTTGACCGTTGACCTCCGGTCAACATTGACTTTAGAGTTGACTTTTTGGGTTTTCGTCCGGGACCCTTCTTAGGGTAATTCGACGTTCTGAATCCGTTTCCAACGTCCGTTTTCCCAAATCCAATTGCTATTATACAGTTTTATTAATTTGACCCTTTATGTGCTTAGGGGCAATATTGGTGACATTAGTTTGCGTGGCTCTTCGGCGGCTAAGTACGGTGAGTGGACCCCTTCAAAAGCATGTTTTAATAGTAGAAATGCATACATGAAATGCATGATTTAATGATTACGTTTTATGAAACGTTTTGAGATAACATGCTTACTGAGGCTACCTTGAATTATTACTATTTTTCCTATAACCCGTGTTCTTATAGAATATCTGATGGATGACGATATGATATTTAGAACATGTTTCGAACACCTCTTTATAGTATAGATGATGGATGACTTTATACTATGAAGTTGTTTTTCAATATATGTATGTTCAATGGTTTTGTACTTACCTAGTGGTCCTTTCCGCTATGGGACGTAGGGATAGATTCCGGTCCGTCCCGGGCGACGGTTTGGTGTTGGCATAGGGCCTGGAGTGTGTTTCCTCTGGCTATTTAGCACAGGGACGGGGAGCCGGCATGGGGCCTGAAGTGTATTTTCCTCTGACTGTCTGCTCAGAGACGGGGAGCCGGCATGGGGCCTGCAGGTTATCGGACAATTCACTAGTGATTATTATATATGAGTTATGATTTGAGATACTGCACATCATGCTAGGTTTCGGAAAACCTATGTTCATCATTATATATTTGTTTTCATAAACCTGAGGGTTAGTATATTGATAACTGTTTTATTATATATATATCAACTTGGTCCACTCATGTTTGTTTTGCGCCCCCTTCAGGATGTAGGATCGAGGCGTACAATCCCGACAATCAAGGCACTTCCGCATCGGCATCTTCGAGTCCTCTTGGTGTGGGACTCATTCTTTTATTCATTCCATTTTATATCATTCTTTTAGTGTTCTAGTTAGTTGTATGCTCTGAACACGTTCCTTAAATGCATATTCCTTATTCTTTTACATTTATAAGTTTTATCTATCCTTTATTTTCAGCAATTGCACTCAATAAATGGCTTTCGTCACCCTCGGGTGTCGGCCAGCACGTGACCATCCTGATATCCCGAGGATATCGGGATCGGGGCGTGTCAAGTAAGAACTATTTTTATAAGATCATGTCAGTTTTGTTTAAATGGCTTTTCCTTTTGTGTTTTCAAATTTGTAAAAAGAACACATTTATTTGTTTAAAAACTTCCAATTGACATACATCATTTTATGAAAGATTATAACCCAATTCCAAATTCCTTTGAAAGGTTATGGCCTTGCTTCAATTCCAACAAGCGAAGAAACATCTTCATCATCAAATAGCCACAATAATAATACATACTAGCCTTCATGCACGTGCTCAAATGCGTGCGCAGAAGGCATTTCTAAAATCACGGCATGCTACGTGCGACTTACATGTTTTAAATGTGCTTATATGTGTAAATTGACAAATGAAAAGTCAAATATTTTAAGAAATGAATAATCTTAGATTATGCTCGAAGAAACCTCTCATAAACCAATTAAAGCAGCTGAATCCACATAATAAAATCGGTCTTTATAGAATTTACATTAATAATTGAGAAAAAATATTTAATAAATAACCGATTGAATCACATTATTGCTAGCCCATTATGAGACTAAACCCACCCTCATCCCCCTTAGTGTAGATAATATCGTTTGTTTAAAAAAGAAAAATCATTTGACAACTAATTTAATCATATTATTATCCGCGTGTAAAAGACCTTATTCGTGCTACGCGTGATTTACACGTTTTAAATGTATTTATATGTGTAGATTGACAAAAGGAAAGTCAAATATTTGAAGAAAATGAATAATCTTAGATCGTACTAGAAGAAACCCTCATAAACCAATTACAGCAACTGAATCCACATAATAAAATCGATCTCTATAGCATTTACATTAAGAATAGAGAAAATAATATTTAATAAACAACTAATTGAATCACATTATTACTAGTCCATTGTGAGGCTAAGCCCACCCCTCCATTTTAATGTAGATAATATCGTTTGTTAAAAAAAAAATCATTTGACAACTAATTTAATCACATTATTATCCGCGTGCAAAAGACCTTTTTTTATAACCGGCATTATACGCCTCTTAAGATGTTATCAACGTGTTTAAAAATAGAGAAAATAATATTTAACGAACAACTGATTGAATCATATTATTGCTAACCTATTGTGAGGTACTAATTAAAAAAAACAAAAAAAAATAATTATTAAAAAAACACTGTTAAAATAACGAAAATAACCCTACATTATTTGATGCATTATTTTGGGATGCCTTTGAAGTTTTTTGTCTTGGGGGCATTTTTGCCCAAATATTTTGTTGAAACTTGGTGACACCAAAAATACTATTCACCTTTTGTGTTGGCTTTATATATAGATAATAATATCTAAAAGTTTACAACAACCTCCACTTTTCTTCCTATTTTTTGGATTTCAATTAGAGCAGAGCTTTACAAAAGTCAAATTTATATTCCATTATTTAAATAATTTCTTGAAAGAGAAAACCAACCAATGAACGGAAAGCCAAAACTTGAATTTTTATAAAACAACACTTGTATAACACTTATACCAAAATTTACTCACATTCTTAGTTGTAAGTTATTGATTTGGAGTCAAAGCATAATCCATTTAGAAGGGAATGTTGGAGCTAAATGAGATTTGGTTTTGATCCTACAACTTGGAACACAAGAAATTTGTTTGTGTTTGTTTGCTTGAATTCCATAAGGCTAGTGTTATGTAACTGCTAGTGTTAACCTTGTTGTTAGTGAACTAGGTGTGGACTTGGTTTCATTAGACAAGTGTATGCACCAAATTAGTTTTTTAGATTGAAGGGCTCAGAGTAATGGTCTTTGTTTGGTAGTGAAGGGGAAGAGATAAGAATGCATGAAGGATGCTGAGCTGCTACTATTAGCTCAAGCATTTCATCTCTAGATTTCTCTGATTTTCTTCATTTTTTTTCAAGATTACATCATGTATGTACACTGAACTATTGCAGATTTAACATAAACACGATAAATAATCAACACACTGACTAAAAAGTACAAGCTTGCATGGCACCAGATTTAGAAGCAAACCAAATGACCCACTATTTACCAAAAAATTCACGATTGTTGATTTTTTTTTTTAATTTTTTTTTATAAAAAGCATAGGGTTAATTTTTATGACCTAGGGTTAAGCGATAATGAGTTTAGGACTCCGCCCAAAGGCCGAGTCCTAAACCCTAAATTATAAGCTACACTAGCCCACATCCCGATTCCGACACCCTCATCTATCCACTTGTCATGTTCCAATTGATTCTTATTTGTAAAATATCTTTAGTGTTATAAAGTAAATCGATTCTACAAACTATTGAATCCGGAGCATTTTTCCATGTTATTAAGGGCTTAATTACATGTGAAAAGCCCCTAAATCAAATCAAATCAAATATGAAGACAACCACCAAATTACCATAAATGCGATCCAAGATTCAAACTCAAATCAATTATGGTTATAATTAAAGAACGTACCCTTAGCTCTGTTGGTTATGGATAAAGTGAGTTGCTCTTCAATATATACGTTCCTTAGAGCACCAATACAAAACGGTCGTTCTGTAAATTGAGAATAAGCTAATGAAGTAAGAAGGGAGAGAACATAATAATTTCTTTTTTTTTTCTTGCAAAGTTCTGCGGGATACAATTGCAATTTTCTATCTAAAAGCAAAAGGAACTGAGAAATCTAAAAGCATTAAGTTTTATCTTCTTCTTCTAAGTTAAAATGCGTACCCTAAAGCTAAATGAAGCAAATTTTTATGACAACAGAAATATACTTCAAAGAAAATAAGGATATAGTGTGGTTACCTAGTGATTTTTTTTTTTTTTTTTGGATTGGAGTTTGGTTCAAACAAATTTGAGAGGACCTTTTTTTTCAGCAATTCAGCAGGACTTCACCACTACCAACATTCTTAGCTAGATAGAGAACGTTGTATGAGTGCATCGTTATTATCTACAAACATGGAATTGGAAAAAGATATAACTATTAGTTCAACCTTGAACCAACTTCTGCCTATATACAATGACAAAAACAAATCACAATTTCAACTCACTCTCTCATCAGAATGTATAAAATAATCTGAATTAAAAAATTCACGAATTAAAATTATGATATTTATAAATCTCAAAATCACAAAACTCCCAAAATTAAACAAAACAAACTCCACATATGTGTTTTTCATGTTACAATCTCGAGCAGAATAGACTTGCGTACAATTTTTATAAAACAACACTTGTATAACACTTATACCAAAATTTACTCACATTCTTAGTTGTAAGTTATTGATTTGGTAAAAGTTGGTGAGTCATATAATGTATTGATACATTCATAGCTTTTTTAATCAATTTTTACATACAATTAATAATATCGGTTGTATGTTACACTCGTTGTTTCCAAAATTTGTGTTCTCAGAATTTTATTTATTATTAATTCATAAGAAAACAATTTTTTTTAAAAGGCAGAGAATGCAATAAATAACATATTCATCGAGCTAAGAAAACTAAAAAGTTACTCATTGCATCAACAAATATAGCTAGTGAGTCAGCTTGAATGTGCTGCTTAATTGTGGCTAGAGAAAAATTGATATGTCTCTATAAATTTATCCGACCTCCAAAATAGGTCCTTTTAAAAATTTAAAAAAAAAAATTATCCATGAGTTCCAAAAAAACTGAAACCTGTAATAATGCTGAAAAGCGTATCTGATGAAAGGAATGATGAATGAAAAAATAAAAACAAAGAAGGAGAAAATGTGAAATTCCCAAATTAGTGTTACACTAGCAATCACCTTGTTTATGTTAAAAAAATAGTTTAAATAATGTTTTGTTGTAAAGTATGGAGAGAATAATTTGCTTCAGTGTTCTTGAATTTGCAAACATTTGGAGCACATCGCAAATTGTTGTTGTGTGTCACTATCAATGGAGTTTGACAACAGCTGGCACCTAAAAAAGCAAATAATTTGTTATTAAGCATGCAGACAATATATTCACATTTATCAAACAATTATTCCTATTAAATACAAATTAAAGCAGATTATATATATATATATATATATATATATATATATATATATATATAGGAATTGCTTAAGGGGAGGGATCCCTATTTTTTCAAAAAAATGGGGACACACCGTTGGATTTGAATTAAATGAAATCATGTGGTTGAGATTCTATGGCCTGTGTTTTAATCTCAACCACACAATTTCATTAAAGTCAATCTAACGGTGGGGAGCGTGTCCCCATTTTTTTTGAAAAAATGAAAATCCCTCCCCTTAAGCTCCCTGATATATATATATATATATATATATATATATATATCTTATTTACTAAAACTAATCATGGTGGAACAACACAATCATATACTTAACATGAAAATTCTTTTAATTTTTAAATATCTTTATAATTTTCAGTTGTTAGCTCAGATGAATTAAAATTTAGAATTTGAATTTTTTTTTTTATAAAAACATGATGAAAACACTTCTAAACAACTTAATCACCAAGTGAGTTAAGAATTATCAAAAAGTTGATAAAATTATATTGTTAAATCTATATCAGAAAAGTTGAAATATCTCAGGACAAATAGATTGGTAACTATTAACGCAAAATATTAATTAATTGAAACCATTGAGGAAAAAATCGAATTTGAGAACATTTTTTTCAACGGATTTTGCTTCGTTCTTCACATTCGATTATCTTGATTAGAGGACGATCAAATATGTAATTTAAGGGTATTCAATTAAAATTTAAAGTAATTGTATAAAATTCAACATATTCAATCATGTTTTTATGATAGGTTATTAAAATTCTTAAAATCCGATTGTATTCAATTAGAATTTTAATAAAATTTATACTTTGTAAGTGTATTCAATTACAAATTGAAAATTTGATTTTAAAGAATTGAAAAAGTTAAGAAATTATAGAAAATTTGAGATAATTTTAAGCATTCATATATCTCACAACTTTCATAAAATTTAAAAAAAAATTAAATCAAAATTTATAAAATATCCCTACAAATCAATTAAACTATATAAAAATTCATTAAAATCTTGTAAATTCTGAATTGAATACGTGCACCTAACACGACAATTCACCGTAAAAAAAATAGAACCATTATCCCTCATAAAAAAAATGAACTATTATCCTTATTGCGATGTATTTAATGGGATCACAAACAATCCCATGATATCTCATAATATCATGAGGGCATAAACACATACAATTATCAAGAAGAACACAGAACCATTAACCCACTTCTCCACCGCCTTGACCGCTTTGATTTTTGGGTGAGTTTGGGTGGTGTTTGGAGGTGATACGGTGGGTTTTGCCGAGAGGGAGAAGGAGAGTTGCAGAGGGCGACAGATGGGAGGAGTTTGTGAGGGATGAGAGAGAGTGACAGTATTGGAAGATGGAGGAGTCTGAGTGTAATGAGAGATCAAGTGAGAGGCGTGGGAGAGACGACTTAGTGGGAGGGGTACAATGATGAGAGAGGAATTATCTAGAAGAACACAGAACCATTAACCCAATTCCGGAGAATGAGGATTCTCTGTGTGAGGATTCCGAGAATCTTCAGGTTGTGTCCGTTCATCGTAAATCGGACGGTTATAAATTATTTTAAATATTTTTATTTTATATTAAATATAAATAGTATTTGATGAAAACTGATCTACAATATACGATGAACGGACATGATTTAAAGATTTTCAGGATCAAGACCCGAAAAGGATCCTTCTGGAATTCCGGAGATCCAGCTGGAGGGCAGTTTCGGCACATCAACGAAGAAAAAGAAAATAGATGGCTGGCGCGTGGAAACTGTACAAAAAAAGTATGGAAACGCGTATGATTGACGTGCATTATTGACTCACTGAAAGGAAGGAAATAGATGGGTTGTCAACCCCCATGTGCAATCCCAATTACATTATTTTGATCGGACGACATTGATCTGGACGGTCCTGATTCAAAATTATTAATTTTAAAATTTAAATTTATAAATACATTAAATCTAACGGATGAGGTCGAATATGATATATTTAACTGTAAAAAAAAGAGATCTAACGGTCTAAAATTAAATCAACATACAATGCTTTGTTTCGAGAAAATAATCAGTTTAGTGTTTTTTCATTATATATCAGAGTCTAATTATTTTTCAGTCAAAATGTTTATGAAATTAAATTAGGATAATCTATATAATTTTTAATTTTTAAAAGGTTACTTAATGAACATAATTCAGCTTAATTTCATTTCTTAATAATCTTTCGTTAAAAATTTAACCTATAATAGTTGGAACAGAAAAACTATTTTTGAGTTAAAACCTAAATTTTTTGTCTTAATATTTGGAGATGGTCTTATTATAGGTATAATATGAGACTTTTTTAGATAACTAACTGTATAAGATATATGAGATCGGGATCCTGTTTTCACTAAGTTTATTCACTAAGAATTGAGGAACAATTAAACAGAACAAAAAAACAAAGCAAATGAAGTCAAATAAGAAGATTAAATGAAGGTTGTGATGCTCTTTCTTTGAAGTAAACAAACAGAAAGAAAACAAAAAGGTTGCTGCAACGAAGAAACTGCAATTACATGCCTAGACCTAAAACTTTGGTCAACTTCTCAGGGTTCTAAATGGGTATACAAGAATAGGAACCATCGGTTCCAATGTAGCCAAAGAAACTCAATTTTTTTTTGTGACATTTTAGGAACCCATCTATGCATACTGCATAGGAATGATTCAAGCTGCTATAATCACTTATTATGTTTCATATTTATATGTATATGTCTGCTTTTCAGAGTCTTTCTTGCAATTTACTTATACATGCACTCTGGCATGCTAAGTTTTAATTGGATCCACAAAAATCATGAAAGAACCAAATTTAGTTGGGTTTGGGAGAACAGATAAATATACAATGGACATAAATTTTTACAGGTTTTGACCAAATATATAACTTTTTCACTAAAGGGTCAGTGATGAGTTAGGGTTTAGGGTTTAAATTAGGCTGTAATGCTTGTTTCTTTTCTATTCAGAACGATTCTTTCTAACTCTTGTAATTATGTATCAATGTGAATTTCTGGTATAACGTTTTTTAATTCTTGTGATGTTTTGAGGGCTTTTTTTCTATAACGATATTCTACTTTGAGGAGAGAATTTAGGCTAAATGAGATAATATGTCGGTTGAATATGAGACTTCTCATTTACTAATATAGATGAATATCATTGTATTATAGTGTTACTATATATACAAAGATCGTTAGAACCTTTCAAATGTAAAAGATTGTTCTTATGTTTTCACATCTTTCGTTCCAACTTCAATTTTGTGTCATTTTTAGCTTGGATTTGCAACTTGAATCATAGAGCACTTACCCATGAAACAAAATCAAGAGCAAAACAAAATGTCATGGAGTTTCTGCAAGGGAACAGTAGTCCAGTTGATTAAAAGTATTTACTTTGTATCCAAAGTCTCAAGTCTAATTTAAAGTATTTACTCTATATCCAAAGTCTCAAGTCTAATTTTCTCTCCCTCAATATTGCTCATATAAAATAGAAAAAATAAAATTTGTGTGGTTGTTAAGAGTTTCATGATTTCATCTTGTACTCCCCCCATCTTCCCATTACATTACACAACTCTGATAGTGCCATAGTGGGCTACAAGTCAAGGCACACTTTACATACTAAAGATTATTCAAAAGGTTTTTAGCCCCAAAAAAATGCAAGTAACCAATGCTTGATTAGAGGTGGAGATAAGATTGTGATGGAAATTGAGGACCATAAACCATCCCATCATGGAAAATGTAAGTAACCAATGCTTGGTTAGAGTTGGAGATAAGATTGTGATGGAAATTGAGGCTCATAAACCATCCAATCATGATGGAGGAATCCGTGAAAAGTCTCCCCACAAGAACATCAAAAAGTGATAACGGATAAATCCCATCATGTTAGCATTGTCTTATATTATGTGTTATTAAACCAGAAAAAAAAAAAAAAAAGGTTGCTGCTATGAAGAAACTACAAGTCTATAGGAGACTAAATCTAATTTAGCCAGAATGAAAATAATGAAAGAATCGTAGAAACGGAACTATCTTTCTAGGCTTAATTCGATCATAGAGAAAATGCTAAATCATGAAGAGATAGGAGTGGGACTTCATAGGATTGAGCTTAGACTCTGTTCTAGGCTTATCCAGTCTAGGCTGCCATACGAGCCATTAAGGTTCACATGACAATAGAATAACGTTTGCGCGACTATTACTTAAGGTTCAAGTGGTGATGATTGCTAAAGTTAACATGATTGTGAACTAGTTTTAGAGTATTTAATTCTCAAACTGAAACCAGTTTTGTTGTTACTGAATTTGTTATGTTCTTACAGGATTCGCTTTGATTTTCCTCCTGATCGACTCGGACAAATTCAGACAAATGATTGAGCGGGTTCGGGGTATCCTAGTTGACAAATGATGCGTTAGCAAAACGATAGCCTAAGTCCATCCAAAATTGACTAGTGCGGTTGTGAATAAGAGGTGTCTAAGTCATAGTTTCCAATGATAGATGGACACGTGTTTTCAGTTTCAATTATTTGAATACGTGTCTATATGTGATTGGGGTTCTGTAGCAGCTTTCAATAGCGAAGTAGTGTTCTACATTCAATGATAGCTTAACCTAATGAAATTGCCTAACCTAGAATCCACTAGGCAAACTAAAATCATTGGGAATTAAGGAGTCGAGATCCTCTCCAGGTCTCTGTGTCTAGAGCCTTAGGACTCTAGGATTCGAGTCCATAAAGAGAGAAAAAAAAGAGATCCAAACCATTAGTTTGTATGAAGTGAGCTAATAGAATAAGCTAAGGACCACATGATTTAAAATGAGGACCATTATAAAGAAACAAACATGTCATTTCCTCCTGTATCCTCTCATTCTGATGTTTCCACTGTGTATCATTATTTTATAATTCCTAAATATCAATTCTCTTAGTCACATTGAAACTTTAGCCGTCGATTAAGTAGTTAAATATTTTAAGCTGTGACAACCAACCACTTCCAAAGGGTATTGCAAATGACCTTAGATTTGGGCCTGCTTGTGGGGACCTCTCTTTCCACTGATACATTGAATTTTGCACTTCCTCAGCCTCAGAGCACTTAAATTTGGGAAGGTAGCATACATGCCCAATACTTTGAAGGAAAGCTACTTGCATTTTTTGAGTATGCACCATAAAACTTGATCGATTTGAGTTTGCAAAAGAACTCGGCTGGGGCCGAGCAACACGAACTCTCCATAGTGCTGGGCAACTTCAACTTTCCTAGCTTGGGAAATAAATCCTAAAACATTACAAGCCAATGTGGGGATGTTTTACAACAGGCATAGCAAAAAATATTGGGTCTTCAAGAACTTCTATTTCATTTGAGCAGAAACGGATGTTCTATTTCGCTTGATAAATTTCAATAAAAGTACTTTTACCTTCTAAATTAAAAGGAGAGGTTATTTTGTTGAAGTGCACACACCACCCTGAAAATGTTTCTGAAAACTTGAAAGTTCCAATTTAGGGCAAGAATTGATATAGAACAAATGGCCATGTGATTGAATAGGAATTGGACCGATGGAAGTGGAAGGGACGCAATAGGAATTTGCAGAATTGACATCTGGCCTCAAATTAAGCCCATGATATCTTTTATGGAAAAAAAAAGGGCGGCCCGGTACCAACTCAAAAGCTTGCATTCCCAGATGGAAACTCTTCTTAACGTAGGGCATATCACCAAATTCAATATATACTACTTTTAGGAACACAAACTTAAGCATTGTTAGTCCCTCTTCCATGGCAACGATTTCCTCCATTGCATAGCAATTCTATACTTTTAGACTATATAGTTGCTGAATGCCTCTTGGTGTTAGGACCCGTCCCTGATTTTATGGTATTTTATTATTTAAGGTATGAATGGACCAAAATGCCCCCAAAGGTGAGGATGTTGACCATATTGTCATGACACGTATGAGCTACTATTTTAGTGTATTCTCGAAGTACTCCACGATACAGACGTGGAGGCGTAAACGAAATTGAATTCGGAACTATAACGAAGTTTTACAAAATTCAAAACGTCGAGGGGTAATTTAGTAATATCACATTTGTGGGAGATATTTTTATATTTTATATTTTGTGGAATTGTTTTGTGTGCCACTGGGTCCCACTCCACCTCTCTCCCGTGTTCCTCAGCTCTACCAGGCGAGAAATTTTTCCTTGTGCCCATAAGACAAGTGGTACACCACGTGTTATTATATAAGATGTGAGAATTTTTTTTTTTTATGTTATTAATTTTGTAACACAAGAATCTCACCATTTGTATAGAGACACGTGGTATGCCACCCTGTGTTCCGGGAGATTAATCTCTCCACACACTCGGCTTTCTCTCTTATCCCTCACTTTCCTTCACCAAGCCACACCCATAACCCATAACCCACATCCCAAAATCATCATCGAATCACATTTTCAACATCACCATTGTCTTTATCGCTTCACTACGAACACAACCATAGTCTTGGTATCTTGAAATTTGAACTACGAAGCCTTGTTCACAAGCTCCGACGCGGAGCTACTTACCCAACGAGTTTCTCGTCGATTCTATTCAAGGTAAAGCCTAGAATCTCCACCAATGTGTTCCTTATGTTGTGCATATGAGTTTTCATATATTGTATGTGTATTTTGGCTAAGAAATGAGAAAGTTATAATCATTTGAATTTTTCCTAGTTTCCTACGACCTCTGCGACTTTGAGACCATTTTTCAACCAAACCACATCAAATTAACCATTGAGAAGGGTACCAATATGTTTGTGTCATTCCGAGGTATTATTTTTCTTTTTGAATTGTGCAGCAAAACTGACCAAAACTCATTTCCGGTGAGTTTTTCGAAACTTTGGCGAACTTTTCCGACCAAAAGGCAAACCTCGAGACCACCACAATTGGACTCCCCTCAAGGTAAGCAACAAAGCCCAGTCATAAAAAAGGACGTCGATGCACGCACGGCGGCCCGACGAAGCCACGAAGAACTTCGACGAAAACCTTCATTTTTTGGTGAGCTCTTTGTAAACAGCTTGGCTCGGCTCAGTTGGCTGACGTGGTTGACTGTTGACTTTTTTGGTTGACCATTGATTTTTTTGTTGACTTTTGACACCTTTTTACGGAATCACTTCGGGCCCTTCTTGGGGTATTTCGACGTCCTGTTTCCATTTTCTCAAATTCAACCCTTTTAATGTAGTTCCTTTAATACCTATACTTTAAACAAATTTGTAAGTTCACTTTAGTTCGTAGTATTTACACTAGAGGTTTCATATTTAGGTGAGATGCATATCAAGGACTTTCATAACTTGCAAGACGGCTATGACTCGACTACATGACTGCGAGTGAACCACTTCTCAATTTCATGATTTTGTAGAAATAGTATTAGACTTGTTGCATTCATGAAAAACATGATTTATTGATTTTACGTTTTTTATTGATTTTACGTTTCATGAAATATTTATGATTTATCGAATTTACATTTTATGAAATGTTATATTTGGCACACCCCGACCGGAGTCAAGGCGTGCTGGCCATCACCCGAAAGTGACGTAACCAAAAGTGTAAGTGATGAAGAAAATGTGTGGAAAAATTAAAATCGAACTAGTACTTAATTAAACTAGTAAAGTGAGTGCAGTTGAAACTAAATAAGTGTTTAGCACACAACCAGAAACAGTTCCTACTTTTAATTGGAGTATGTCAGAATCACCAGTTATTCCTTATACGCCACCAAGAAATTCAGCTATCTAGGAACTGGAGGGGTGAAAAACAGAAGGGTGAGTGGGCACAAAAATAAAGGTTTATAAAATCCATTTGGTTTCTAAACATACTAACCCCTCGCTGTAAAACAAGTATAGTTTCCCGAAAATCATACTACATATAGGTATGAAATCAAATGCATGCCAACAATAGATCCAGAATATGCCACAACAGAATATCTCAACAGCAATATGAACATAATCATGTGCCCAACAATCTATACTAGCACGCAAGTTGGAGTCACCTAATGTGACATGTACGACTGCACCTATTACTCATCAATCTATGCTAGCACACGAGTCAGAGTCGCCTAATATGACATGTACAACGGGTTAGGTGTAATAATATACGTTTTAGTGCTACGATCACGTGAAGCTAGAGCTATGCGTTGTCACCTATGAGTCGGAGTTGCCTAATGCGACCTGTATGACAGGCTAGCACCTACTTGGATCCAAGGCAAGCGTGCGGTGCGGGATGTGAAGATACACGTGGAGGACTAGCCTGGCCCTAGTAAGCACTAACACCTGGGTGTAGCAATGATAAGCCACTATATGAATATGAGCATGCCATACAATTCAATCATTCCAAACAACACAATAAACTCACCTGAACTTACCTGAGCGTCCTGTAGAATTACTTTAGCATTTCACAATAGTATAATATTTATGAGCTGGTAAATTGCATAGGAATATGCCATGATCAATTATAAATCTCAACCACCACAACATTATTTTAAAATTAAGTAAAACGTGGCACGACATGCATAAACCAATTTAAAAGCATTTATGGAAACTATACAATACATATATATATATATATATGAAAACAAAAATGCCCACTCACTAGTATGTCGTAGGATCGTAGCCCTTTGGCCTTGCTTGTCCTCGTAAGTCCTCGAGGTAAGTTTCCTCTATAAGCGAAACAACTAATAACAATTAACTAAATAACACATATACGGAAAAGCTATGAAAAACTCCCCATATTTTGCTCAAATGGAAGGTTTGAATATACGAAAATGTTTTACTCGAAGTCACGGACCCACATGTATCAACCACTCATTGGCCGGAGGCCGGACGCGCCCTCACGCGCCGTCCAACCCACGACCACACGCACGGCCATATGCAGGCACGTGCACAACAGAACCCTAACGGAATCCAGGAATATTCCGTCAGACTTGACGAAATATTCCGTTAAACAGTTAACAGATGTTCACGGTGTTACTTAACGCCGTTAGAGTATTCCATCAACTTTGACGGAATATTCTTCGTCTTCTATGGTGAACCTCGCCGTTCGCCTCCATATGGTTCGTCAGAAACTGGAAATTTTTCGCCGGTTTCTGGAAAAATTTCAAACCTTTATAATTGCTTCATTTCTCAACCATTTTTAACAAACTTTATATGGAAATGAAGCTCGTGACGAGGAGAACAAATCTATACCTTTTGGAAGTACAAAAACGGATGGGAAATGGCCTAAAAAAGCCTCGCAAGTCTTAGTCTAAAACTCACATTCTCGAACTTGCTTGTTTCGATGTTGTTTCCACTTCCTAACTAGACTAGGGACTCCAGGGAGTTGAGTAGAAGCTTCCCCACGTCCTAAAACCTTGTAACTCGGTCGGGATCATGACGATGCCAACTCGACCAAGTCGGAGCTTCCGAGTTATTCCTTGTTGACCACTCAAAACTCAACCATTCGAGAATCGGTTGGTATGGCTGTGTTTATGAGTTCGAGAGGAACACAATGGTGCTAATTGGAGGTTCGATCTATGAGTTTTGGTACGTGTTCTTGGTGGTCACAAAGAAGAGAGAGTTACGGTGAGGGAGAGAGAATGAGATGAGAGAAAGAGTGACAACTTTTCTAATTGGTGGAAAAGTGAGGGAAATTGGCTGGTTGGGTGAGAGAATTGAAGTGAGTGTTTGATTTGTTGTGAGGGATTTGAGGGCACACGTGACATATTTTTAAAGAAGAAAATGGATAGGATTTGTACAAACGTAATCAGACAAAATCTATCCAAAACAATGTTTCCAACATTGTAAAATTAATGTACCCGCGAATAAAACTACCCGATTTTAATGCACTTTAACGTATTGTAACTTTTCGTTATGAATCTAATTTCGGGTCTAACTCGCTCTCACGCGTTTGTAACAACGAGTACTATTTAATTACGCTAGCGAGAAAAATAATTTAAAGCTGCATAATCACATCCACATCACTTAGCCAACTAGGGCATAAATGTCAATTTACACAAAATTACATAGAAAATTAGTGACGGGTCGTCACAATATTTATTAAATTTACGTTTATTGAAATGTTTATGATTTCACGTTTCATGAAATGGTTATGATTTATGATGATGCTTTGTGTTGATGCACAAAATCAGCGAAGACTTTGGTACAACAGAAAGTGTCAGGTTTTGTGACCTTCGCTTGGTTGCTTCGGTCACTAGTGAGGATAAGTACGTAAATGAATAGAGACAGAGAAGCAAACACAGGATGTACGTGGTTCACCCAGATTGGCTACGTCCACGGAGTAGAGGAGTTCTTATTAGTAGTGAAGGGCTTACACAAGTACAAAAGATCAAGCTCTCAATTTAGTGAGTTCTTGTGAATGATTTAACACAAATGGCATTAGCCCATATTGTGGGGGAATGACCCCTATTTATAGAAAAACTTGTAGCTTTGTCACATTGACATGTGTCATGTTATGATTGGTTCTTGATGTCGACACGTGCTGCGCTCTGATTGGCTTCTAATCTTGACACGTGTCGAGTAATGATTGGCCTCCTGGTCGGAGGGGAACTCTTCTGGGTCCTTGACAGTATAGCGTTGGCCGGTGCTCGGTAGTTTCGGGATTGGTCAAGTATGGTACAAACAGTGCTCCCCTAAGTTCCCGAGTGAGGGAAACTCCTCGGTTGGGGACTTGCAAGATCCAATCCCTTGAGTAATCACGAAACTTCTAAGTACCGAAGTGTGGTCTGATCTTCATCTTCCCTTCTCTGGAAGTACCTTTCCTCCATCCGGGAATGGTGTATTTAGCTGATGAAGATGCACAAGGTAATGTATCAATTTCACTTTAAAGCTTACTTGTAGTTTCGGGCTTGGTCAAGTGCGATACAAACCCTATAGTAGGAGTCTCCCAAGTCGCCGAGCTAGGAGATCTGCCGAAAGAGGTGACAGACAAGGTAAGCAGTCAAACTTCCAAGTAAGCAACCCAGGATCAGAGGTTTGACTTCGGCTTCCAGTTGATTGTTCTCCTTCTCCTTGTCTCTCATTCAACTGCCAGGATAAGGAGAAGCAAATGGATAAGAGATGATATGAGATACTTTTGCTTTTGAAGAAGTTACTTTCCACATGCTTATTCTTGAACTATGCTGGAGGGTTTTCTGGTGCCCTTCAGAGTATAAGGCCGACTCAAAAATTTGAGGGTCAAAACAAGTCCATCAAATCTAGAGTACGTTCGACCTTGATGATATGGGATACTTTTGCTGTTGACGGAATAATGAATGTGGTATGGAAAGGTGTCGTGCTGTAGTGATCTGTTTCAGCTCACCGTTGAACCTTCTGCTTCAATCTTTTGCATGGCAGAAGTGGTGTGCAACCTTTGCATTTAAATGGTCCTTCAGAACATTCCTTCATAGTGACTCATCCACGCTTGGCAGCTTCAGTGTAAAGAGCCAATATCTGATCAACTGTCATGAGGTATTTGCCGGTGGAATTCGTGACCTTGACAGCAGTTGAGGATGAGTACTCGAGAGCAATGCTAAGTAAGTAACCAGGCAAAGGCTCCAGGCAGTCAGTTCCAAATTGGAGGTTTGATTTCAGGTTCCGACTGACTGCTCTCTTTCTCCTTGTCCTGCAGGTGTGGACAAGGACAAAGACAAACACCTTTCCCTCGTGCCTGCCCGTTGTGCAGAAGAAACAAGCAGAGAAGAATGCAGCTTGCACAATCATCCCAGCGGAAGGAGTCCGAACTGAGGAACTAGAGAAGCTGCCACATCTGCTTGGAGAACAAATAAGGAACTGCAACATTCCCAAAGAGCAAAGCTCCGCCGTACAATATCATCAAATAGTAAAAAGCTAAGTGTCACCCTGTTCAAGAGGAAAGCTGTGGAAAGTCAACAAGCACGACCAATGATTACTTATTAGTTTTATTCATTATCTTTTATCGTAATTTTCAATTTTTCGTTTGCAATTTTTTTTTAATTAATTTTCTTGCGTACTTAACTGAATTATTTCTTTTCTTTGCATGAACTTTTGGTTATTTCCACCCTTGAAGTTGATTGCAGAATTTAAGCTTGGGGATCATCGCTTGATTTTACTGCAAATTAGGGAAGTTTTCAGTCCAATTGCGTTATTTTGTTTCTTATTATTTATTTGTTTTATTTTATTTTTTATTTGCATTATAGTATTTTCTGACATTGGGGACAATGTCAAGTTTAAGTGTGGGGGTAGACATCTCTAGACTTTCATTTGTTTCTGTGTTGTTGCTTTTTGTTTTCTTTAAAAAAAAATAAAAAATAAAAAAAAAATAAAAAAAAAATCGGAAAATTTAAAAAATAAAAATTGTCTTGTTTCCCTTATTGTTTTGAATTAGATTTTTGTTAGTTTCCCGACCCAATGATATAATTGGATCAAATTTTGAATCATGATTATCAAGAACTTAGTTAACATGTGTTTTGTGAAATTCCTAATTCTCTTGTTAGTTTTGTACATGTTTGATCATCTTTGAAAAAACCAAATGCACATAGCCTTGTTGATGTGAAACTAAAGCATGACTTAAAGCTTCATATGTGAATTTAGTGACCATATACTTCCTATGTGAGTTTTTGAGCCTATTGAAAGTGTGTGCATTTTTCATACACTCATATTCTTTCATGTGTGATGAACTTATGTGAGATACATCTCTAGAACTTGCGTAACGATCTTTCGAAATGTTTGTCATTGATTGCATGAACTTGGAAATGATAGAGGCATTAGGTTTATCACTATGGCCCAAATAACCATGTTTCCCAAAGAAAAATGATATCATTAGATTGCCAATTTGAGCCATGTATGTTGAGCCTTTTATTTCTTATCACCAGATATGTCTACCCTTATACCTGAAACATTTTTCCTTACCCTTTCCAAGCAAGCTAGTGAGCAATGTGAGATTGTTTTATGAGAAACATTTGTGAAGTACTGTGAAGATGTTTAGCAAAAGATTAAGTGTGGGGGTATTTCATGTTTGTATTAAAAAATAAAAATAAAAAAAAAAAAAAAAAAGAGAGAAAAGAAAAAGAAAAAGAAAGATTGTATACGAAGAAAAAAAAAAGAAGAAAAAAAAAAGAAAATAAAAAGTTTTTTTTAAAAGTTTCAGTTTAAGGGTATGGTTGGAGGTGCTAGAAGAATCGCTGAAAAAATTGAGTTCTTATAAATCTAAACAAAAGAATTGCTTGCAATATAGCTTGGAACTTGTGTTTTCCTATTCTTTCATTTCAATAACCCTATCCCTAAGCCTCATTACATCCAATAAAAGTCCTCTTGATTTAAGTTTTGCAATTATGACTGTGGAGAAGTGATCTTTATGCAAGCTTATGGTAGAAATTTCACATTTGTTTCTTTGAGCGAAACACATTAAAACTAAACACATGTGTGATTGAGTGCATATCCCGTGAGAAGGTCACTAGTTTGCATATGATGATTTTAAAAATAAAAACTTGAAATTGCATTAGCATGGCTATCTCACACACTACACTTCAAGGATGATTTGAAGACTACTGCTAATATTTGAATAAGGAAGATGAACTTGGATTAGTTCCTTGATGCTAGCTATGGTTCTTGATGATTTGTTTTCTTAAATGAAATTCTATGAGGGTCAGATAGGGAGAAACTAATGTTTTTCTTGTTACTTCTTGTTCTTGTTTTCTTTGTTTTGCTCGAGGACTAGCAAAAGTTAAGTGTGGGGGTATTTGATCGGATGATATTTATATATATTTTTACTTCGAATTCACTCGTCTTTTCTTAGTTAGTTCCTTATATTTTTGAGCTATTTACGTTATTTTTGTGTTTATAGGATTTGTTATGCAAAGAAAATAAAAATAGAACAAGTGAAATTTTATGTAATAAATTCGTCAAAACTGTCTGTGTAGATCAGCTTTTAAATAAAATTAAAAAAAAAATATATATATAATAATAATAACAAGTCATGATGATGTTTGAAACATCATCATGATTCATGTTTTGTAGAAGAAGAAAGGAACGGCAAAGAAGAAAAGAAAAAGAAAGAAAAGAAAAAGAAAGGAAAAGGAAAAGAAGGAAAAGGAAAAGAAGAAAAAAAAAATATAAACAAGCAGAAAAAGGGAGAGAGAAGCAGCAAGCAGACAGCTGCCTTGCGGCAGCAGAAAGAGGATAGAGAGAAGTGGGAGCGGGAAAAGTCAGTGGAAGCAGGAGAGACAGCTGGGAGCGCAGTAGGCGCAGAGAATGTGGTGGACAGCAACAGAAAAAAGAAAATAGGAAAAATAATAGAGGAAGCAGGAGAGTGAGATTCCAGAAGTGAGGGGAGGTCAGAGAGATAGAAATAAGAGCGCAGGAAACGGGGGGGGGGAATTGGTGGAAGGCAGAGGGCTGCCCTTTGGGCAGCGTGAAGCTGCGGAGAGAGAGGATAGCTAGCGGGGGAGATAGAAGCTGCCTTTGGCAGCTGGGGTGTGAGGCGAGAAAAAAAGGAATGAAATAACTGACGGGAAGGGGGAGAGCTGCCTTTGGGGTAGCGGGAGAAAATAGAGAGAGACTTGCGAGGAGCTGCGGGAAAAAAGAAGTGAGGGGAGTACGGGACATGTGGAGAGAGAGGTCAGGAGTGTGCATAAGGCGCAAGGGAGAGGCCCTGACAGCGGGGGAGAGAAGGATAAGGCTCTGGCATCTGTAGGAGAGTCAGCACGCTGCCCTTGCAGCTTGAGGAAGGGAAGACACAGTGTGGGCACGAACGCAGCAGATCCTCTTTCGGTTTAATTTTTCCAAACTTCTCTTTTATTTCTGTTTTTAATAATGTGTAATTAAATTTTATTTTGGCTAGAGGTTAATTCAAAGCCATGAATATATTTGTAATATGAATTGATTACCTTCAGTTGTGATTTATAAGTTGTGAATTCAATTTACTTATCCGTTCGTATAAAAACTGATTTGTGTATGTTGGTTGAGAGTGCACGCTTAATTTACATGCATGAATTTGATGCTAGAATATAAGTGAATTTCACCTAATCGTTATGAACTTATTTTCACAAGTAGTAAAGGTTGCTAGTCACAATCACGTTAAGTAAATTCTTGGCAAGAGTATCATGCTTTTCATAGTTACGAATGCCTCGTCAATGCTTATAGTTTTCACAAAGTTTAATGATCTTTGATTGTATCTCTATTGTGCTTTTCACGTAGGGGACTTTTGAAGAATGTTTTGAATTGTTGTATGCGTTTTCCCGTCCAATTCAATAACTTAAGGAAAACTTGAAGATTAAAAAAGTGCTGTTCACGGTTAATCTGGAGTATTGAAATTTACAATTTATTAAAAGAACAACTGGAAATCATTTTGTATGCAAGTATAACATGTGTGGAGAAGAACCCTCTAGCTAGTCCGTCATTTATCATTTTACCTTAATTTTATGTTTTTGTCAATTCTGTAATTTAATTAAGTTTAATTTACTTTTCATCAAAACCAAACACCCATCCATTATTAAATTATATTATTTAGTTAGTTTTCTTTATTGTTAGTCTTTTAATTTAATTTCCGTCCATTTCAGTTCCTAGTGTTTAATTTAATTGTTTTCATTATTTTGAGTCATTTTAAGTGTGTTTCGAGTTATTAGAGTTTTTAGCCTAGTTTTGTGTCCTTGAGTCTTATTTAATATTTTTAAGTTAATTTAATAGATTAGCAATCCCTCCTAATCCCCGGCCTAGAACGATACCCTATTTACATCTATACTACAATTGTCAAAAAGAGGGTTTAATTTTATGTGTTAACTTATTTTACACATCAGGTCGTTGATTCTACCTTCTGAGCTTCCGATGGTAATGAAGCTACTGCTTCAGGTGTAGAAGCAATGTCAACAGGATATGTGAAGTCGGCGATGAAATCTGCTACTGCTTGGCCTTTTTCGACTGGTTTTGGTTGGTAGGAGATGTCAAACTCACCCAATGCTATCGCCCATTTGATCATTCGTCCAGACGTGTCAGGACTCTGGAGTATCTGTCGAAGAGGGTGATTGGTAAGCACGATGATGGCGTGTGCTTGGAAATAAGGGCGAAGTTTCCGAGCAGACATGACCAATGCTAGAGCTAATTTCTCAATGTTGGAGTATCGTGTCTCCGCATCTTGTAGGGCCTTGCTAGCGTAGTAGACGGGCCGTTCGACAGCACTGTCCATTCGAATAAGAACAGAACTGACTGCTGAAGCCGAAACCGATAGATAGATGATGAGAGTGTCACCAACTTCTGGTTTGGAGAGCAGATGGGCTTTACTCATGTACTCTTTGAGGTTCCTGAATGCCTTGGCACATTCCTCCGTCCATGTAATGTACTTCTTATTTCCCTTGAGTGCTTTGAAGAAAGGAGCACATCTGTCTGTGGCCTTAGAGATGAATCTGGTTAAGGCTGCCACCTTGCCAGTAAGGCTTTGGATGTCTTTTGAAGTTATTGGCTCTTTCATGTCGAGGATTGCTTTGATCTTTTCAGGGTTAGCTTCAATGCCTCGTTGGCTAATCATGAAGCCTAAGAATTTGCCAGAGCCCACGCCGAAGGCACATTTGTTGGGGTTCAACCTCATTCGATACCTCTTTAGAATGGTGAAAATTTCAGATAGGTTGGTGATGTGTTGGTCAGCATGTTTGCTTTTGACTAGCATATCATCAACGTAAACTTCCATGTTCTTCCCAATTTGTTCGGCGAACATTGAATTGACCAGTCTCTGATAAGTTGCTCCTGCATTCTTTAGGCCGAAAGGCATGACTTTATAGCAATATAGTCCCCTGTCAGTAGTGAAGGCCGTGTGTTCTTGGTCTGAGGGGTTCATGAGGATTTGGTTGTATCCTGAATAAGCGTCCATAAAGCTCAAGAGCTCACACCCTGCCGTAGAGTCTATAAGCCTGTCAATAAGAGGAAGAGGGAAACTATCTTTCGGACACCCTTTGTTTAGGTCGGTGTAGTCAACACACATCCTCCACAAGACCTTTTGAAGCGAAAGACTTTCTTTGGTCGGATTTTTCCTAACAAGGACCACATTTGCTACCCATGTCGGGTAATTGACTTCGCGGACAAAGCCTATGCCTTTGAGTTTTTCAACTTCTGCTTTCATTGCCTCGTATCGTTCAGCGTCATAAGATCTTCGCTTCTGTCTCACCGGCTTGATCTTGGGGTCAATACTCAAACGATGACAGATGACATCGGGAGAGATGCCTGGCATGTCCTCGTATGACCAGGCGAAGACTTCAGTGTTCTCTTTCAAAAAAGATATCAATGCTAACCGAAGGGGTGGTGACAATGTGGTGCCAATATTCACCATGCGGTCTGGATGATCTCTTGAGATAGGTACCTTCTCCAACTCTTCAGCAGGTTGGGCTTGCTGGGTGAAAGAGTCATCTCGAAGATCATCGGGTTGATTGTTGCTATCAGGAAGATCCAAGTTCGCTTCATCTAGGCTGGTCTTTGTGACTTGGTCATGTACAGACAGGGTTTCCTTGGGTCCGGGCAAGTGTTGTTGCTTAACTGAAGTGTTGTAACATGATAGTGCACTAAGTTGATCTCATCTGATGTAGCTGTTGCCATGGGGGGTTAGAAATTTCATCAACAGCATATGCGTGGATACCATAGCCTTGAGATCATTGATGCCTGTGCGCCCAAAGATGACATTGTATGTCGTTGGGCAGTCAACCACTAGGAAGTTAGTGGTAATGGTAGCCGTGTAAGGGCCTGTACCAATAGTAAAGGGTAAATGTATGCTCCCTAAGGGTTGCACGATATCACCGGAGAAGCTTATCAGAGGAGAAATCGAGCGATCGAGCAAGTGTTCAGCTACACTGAGTGCCCTGAAAGCTTCGGCAAACATGATATTGACCGAAGCCCCTGTGTCTACGAGGATTCGTCGAACATCAAAGTTGGCTATGTGAGCCTCCACGATCAATGGGTCGTTATGAGGGTAGATGATGCCTCTTTCTTCCTCAGGGTAGAAACATATCGGATCCCAGTTAGGCTTTTGATACTTCCCTCCCCTGATGTCTTCCACGTGAAACACTCGGTGACCAGGCCTCAGAATTCGTTCACTGTTTTTCATGGCCTTATTGGAAGATTCAGATATGGGTGTGCCGCCGCTTATGGAATATATGACATTCACCTGGCGTTGGTTACGGTTATCCCTTTGAGGGTGAAGAAGGAATTGATCAATTTTTCCTTCTCGTGCCAAAGCTTCAATACGATCACGGAGGATGATACATTTCTCGCTATCATGGCCGTTATGCTCATGGTAGCAACAAAACATGCCCGCGTTATTCGGGGGCGTGTAATCTGGGTGCCTCGGCTTTGGCTTTGGTATCAGGTGAGCTATGCTGGGGTAAATGGCCGCGCATGTGGCATTCAAGGGCGTGTATGTCTCATACCTTGGGGTAGGGGGTATCTTGACGCGGGTTTGACCCACTGCATTGACTGCCTGGGGGCGAGCGTTATTGTGGCGATACCCTTGGTTATCGGGATAGTGTCCCTTACTCTTTTTACTGGAAGGAGAGTGGTGAGGATGGAAATCCTTCCTCTTGCCTTGAAATTGATATGTCTGTTGATTCGGTGAAGCATTATGCAAGGCATGGGGAGGTGCCACTGCTGTTTGGAAAGTCGAGGTCTTCTCATTTAGGTGAGTCTGGCTTCCACCTCCCACTTGTTGATAAAGGATGGTTGTAGGGGGTTTCTCCTGATATGTCTTTGCCTCGGCGGAGGCATGGTTATAAGCATGCGCCATCACCTCAGAGTAAGTCTTCCAAGTATTGGCATTGATCATGTATTTAAAGAAACAATCACGTAGGCCTGCCGTGAAGGCTTTGAGGGCAGTCTTGTCGTCTGCCTCGGCACACCGGGAGTATTCATGGCTGAAGCGGCCAGCATACATACGTAATGACTCGTCTGGCTTCTGGCGGATAGTGTACAAGTCATCTGCAGAGTGCAAGCGATCGGTTTGGAAAATGTGTTGGGAAACAAATAGTTTCCTCAATTCCTCAAATGAGTCTACCGTCTCAGGTGTAAGACGACAATACCAATTTAGAGCTCCACCAGAGAGGGTGGAGGGAAAGAGAAGACATCGCTCTTCGTCGGTGTGCATCCAGTATGCCATGGTGGACTCAAAGAGGTTAAGGTGCTCAATCGGGTCCTCTTTTCCAGTATAAAGTTGCAAGCCAAGCTTTTGCTTTGTCTTTGCTTGAAGGGGGGTGTTGAGGATCCTCCTTGTAAGAGGGCCAGGCCTGGGTTGGTTCCAGTCAGGTATTTCAGCCTGACGTTCAGCCTTCAACTTGTTTACTTCCTCAAGAAGTTGTAGGACAAGGGGGTCCTGAGCGGAGTTATGTGTCACTGGAGCTTTCTTTCGTAAATCTCCATCTCCTATTGGAATTAGGAAGGTTTGATCAAGGGCATGTGATTTTTCCCTGGACTCGCTGTACTGGCTTCCAGGGTATGTCTGTCGGAACACCTCTGAGTCCCCTGTACCCTCATGTCTCTCTAGGACTTGTTGCCCCTTCCCCAAATTGGTGGCCGGCTTGGGCCGTGGCAGGGGACCGAGTCTCTCAGAAATCCTTGGGTCATTAATCTTTGAGCTTATATGGATGGAATTCTCTCGACGTTGCTTCAGGAAATCCCGACAATCGCGAAAGACGGCTTTCGATCCTTCTGCCCCTTCAGCAAAGAGGTGTCTCCCTCCACTTCTCATGGTTCGGGTCGAAGCAACTGGGTTAAGAGAAGCCTCATGTTGATTATCAAGTCGAGGGGTAATCTGTTCCCTATCAGGGATATCTATGTCGAATGCATGTGACCCTCCATGTTGGAGGGCACCCAGTTGATGGTTGACTTCCATGGGGGCAACAAGCTCGCGTGTCTGAGCTTGCCTAGCTTCGTGGAGTGTCTCGAAGAGCTTCTCATATTGCTCCTGGAGGACCTCATTCCTCATTGCTATCTTGTTGTTATGAGCTTCCAACTCATCGACTTTAGCTTGAAGAAGAACTCGTTTTCCTTCCTTCTTTCGTTGTTTCGCACTATGTGCAAGGGGGGTGTCATTCTGTGTGCTGTGGCTTCCTTCGCTTCCCATGCTGGAGAAGGATGCCTGATCAAAAGAAAGTGTACGAATGATAGAAACCAGCTTGACACAGCTGAAGAGAGTAGGAATAAGTGTCGTTTCCCACAGACGGCGCCAAATGTTGATGCACAAAATCAGCGAAGACTTTGGTACAACAGAAAGTGTCAGGTTTTGTGACCTTCGCTTGGTTGCTTCGGTCACTAGTGAGGATAAGTACGTAAATGAATAGAGACAGAGAAGCAAACACAGGATGTACGTGGTTCACCCAGATTGGCTACGTCCACGGAGTAGAGGAGTTCTTATTAGTAGTGAAGGGCTTACACAAGTACAAAGGATCAAGCTCTCAATTTAGTGAGTTCTTGTGAATGATTTAACACAAATGGCATTAGCCCATATTGTGGGGGAATGACCCCTATTTATAGAAAAACTTGTAGCTTTGTCACATTGACATGTGTCATGTTATGATTGGTTCTTGATGTCGACACGTGCTGCGCTCTGATTGGCTTCTAATCTTGACACGTGTCGAGTAGTGATTGGCCTCCTGGTCGGAGGGGAATTCTTCTGGGTCCTTGACAGTATAGCGTTGGCCGGTGCTCGGTAGTTTCGGGATTGGTCAAGTATGGTACAAACACTTTGAACTAGAACACTCCCATGGTTTTATGATACGACGTTTAAGACATTGAGCTCATATATTACGATATGAAAGAATATGTTCATGTTTTTTGTGCTTACATGGTAATCATACAACACATAACTCAAGACGAGTATGTATTTGTCTATAGCCATATGACCTAGTTTACACATATCAAGGTACTTTATGATAAACTCCCAGCTTCACTGACGAAACCAGTGTCGGACAACTTCACTAGTCAAGGCTAGTGTCGGTGTGATATGTACTATGTTTTTTTCACTGGCGCAATCCAATGTCGTACAACTTCACCTTCAGGTGATGGGCCCCACCATATTTCTTCAATAACGTAACCCAATGTCGTATGGATTTTCCTTTGGGCGATTATGATACCACTATTTAAGTACATTAGTATTTGGTATGCGAATGTTTATTGCATGTTAGGGTTTTCAGAAAAAACCTACAACGTACCATTATATGATTTTTTTTAAAACAAGGGGTTAGTATGTTCAAAGAAAAGTGAATTACTTATTACTAATGTAAACTCTGGTCCACTACCCTTTGTTTTGCGCCCCCTTCTTTCCTATATTGTTAGCTCTGAGTCCTCCTCTGTGTAGGACATTTTTCTTTGTAATCGCACTTTTTATAGTATTCTCCCTGCTTGTAATCTTGATTATCGGTTTTTATCTATGGTTAATTATATGTTGCATTATCTAGAGTGACATCAAAAGACGGTCTCAAAATTTAAATAGCAGATAGAGAAAACAATGTAAAAAATTATACTATAAATATAGTGTTTAAAGATGTTTTCCAAAATTTACAATCAGATTCTTAATCTAAAAATTTCAAAAATGAGGCGTTTATATCAAAAGATCCCTATATATATATATTGCAATTCAAACAACTACATAACAATGTTTAATGTTCACCTTTAGTTTGAAAATTATTGTTAACCGTTATACTTGTCTGTGTTTTGTATAGGCAGGGTGCGCAGTGTAAGATCTTACAATGTTCAGTATCCACATACAATTGCTGGTTAAATTTTCTTCCATTTTCTTTGTACATCGATTAATTTGTTGCGTTAGTTTCTTTGATATCGTTATCTCTTCTCTCTGCAACTCGGCTCCTCCGTCTTCCTCTCTCTCTCTCGATCCTGATGAGAGATTGAATTGGATTTGGGGGTTTTGATTTGTTGAGAGAGTCAAGGAGTATACAGGGAGAGATGAAGTGTGTCGTTTGCAGAAATGGAGATTAGAGGGAGAGAGAAACGGGAGAGCAGGGGCGGAAGAGAAAATTGGGCTGGGCCTTTTTGCACTAAGTTTCCTTTTTTAAAAATTTATCTGAGGTTTTGTTCGAAGTAGGGAGGAACCTTTGAGAAAGAGAGCTGGGTTCGTGGTGTTTAGAGAGAGAGGTGGGTTCGGCTTTTGCATCCTCCTTCCCTATAGGCGATGATCAACATGTGCACAACATCTTTTGTGCCAATTTCTTCCCCATTTCTGCAATTTTGTGCATTGGGCTTTCTGAGATTTATGATTTGATTTTTTTGGTTGGCTGTTTTTTTTTTTTAATGGAATTTGTTGTTTGGTCATTGCTCTAATTGGCTTTGATGATTTTGGTTTCCAAAATAGCTGCTTGAATTGCCCGTAACTTGTTTTCATCGCATAATCCCCCCACTTCGTCCATTTCATGGATTGTGGCAGGTATTTATCAGGGAGGTGTGTGGGGGGTAAGAGTTGAGCTACCAGATGCTTATGCCAATAAATCTCCCTCAATAGGCTTTGACAATACGATCTACCATCCAAATGTTGATGAGATGTGAGTGCTCACTATCATAAACTCCTACCATTCTAAATTGTGTAGCGCTGTTAATTAAACGAAACGAGGAATACTATCCACCTCTAAGACGGGGTCTAATTTCAGGTCAGGCTCAGTTTGTTTAGATGTTATCAATCAGACGTGGAGCCCCATGTTTGGTAAACGCATTTAACTAGCCTTACTTTTTATACCGAAATCCAAGTTGTATTGGTCTTACATCTGCCTGTGTTTTCAGATCTGGCAAACGTATTTGAAGTGTTCTTGCCACAACTTCTGATGTATCCCAATCCCTCTGACCCTTTAAATGGAGAGGCTGCAGCTTTAATGATGCGTTACCGAGCTGCTTATGAACAAAGAGTTAAAGGTATTGATTGTTTTTTAGGTTCGTGTCTCCCTGTCATCATGCATCTGTTTTCCATAGTTTTTCACAGGTTTTGACTTAGTGTATTCGTGTCAGGATTAGTACTAATTAGAACATGGATTCTTCGAATGAAATCTTTTGAGTAGTGTTAAGCCTTTTGTTTGCGGGGTATCAACCTCAGAGTGTTGACGTTATAGTGTTACTCTTACTCCTGCAGATGTCGACTTAAGTGTGTTTGAGTTGAGAACCTTGCATTCTGTTACGTTTGAGAACCTTGCATTTCTGCATGAATGAGGCATAATGTGCATTACCGAATACTAAGTTGTGTATTTTCTTTAATTGTTTCCTCGAGAGCATTCCAATGCATCACTAAACATGACTTTATGCAAGCGAAGATCATGTTGTATTTAACTGATGTTACTAAACTCAAGCAGCAATTGTCATTGGACTTTCTTTCGAGCCTCAAGTTTTCTCAAAATTAGATCATTTCT
Organism: Malus domestica; assembly: GCF_042453785.1. Classification (NCBI taxonomy): domain Eukaryota; kingdom Viridiplantae; phylum Streptophyta; class Magnoliopsida; order Rosales; family Rosaceae; genus Malus; species Malus domestica. The sequence goes on along the minus strand of NC_091668.1, from coordinate 6,413,020 downwards.
AGTTCCAATCTGTGTTCTTCAATCATGTTGTGTTCGTCTGTTTTTAATTGTTGGTGCAGGCTTGAAAAATTGCACTGACTCCTCCAACAAAGCTTCCAATCGCCTCCTTGCCCAAGGTGCTTCTCTCTCTCTCTCTCTCTCTCTCTCTCTCTCTCTCTCTCTCTCTCTCTCTCTCTCTCTCTCAACCTGTGTCCTCACTTTGTCTTTGAAATCTTTATCCTTTTCAAATATATTTGTCTGATATTTGAATTTAAAGTTTTGGGTTTTTTCTATTTTAGGCCAAATAAAAAAAATTAGTTTTGGACTGAGGCATAGTTGTATTAATGGATCCCTAATTCTAATAAATTCTAGATTATGAACCCTGATATGATTTTGGTGGTTGTAAATTTTTCTACTCAAGGCTCGCGCTTTACGCAGGGACATTCACCTCTCCTAGACCCTGCGTAAAGCGGGAGCCTTGTGCACTGGGTACGACGACGATTAGTGCTTCAAAAAGTAAATATGTGGTTTGATATGTTGTATTATCCATTATGTAGATTTGGGATTTTGGAAGTAATACTAACTGGAATTAAACAGGTTGCTTAAATGGTGGAGGACAGATTAAGCCACTGTGAGAAAGTGAGGTGCCATGTGTTATAGGTGCTAATTTAGTTTTCTGCATTTGCATCTTTCTGATTTTTCCTTGTATTGAGTCAACACAGTAACTCTGGTATTAAATTAACGTTTACAATTACCTTGGGCAGTTCTACTCTAAACTGGAGAAAAAGATACATGCAAAGGAGATGGAGAAGAATAATTTGCTAGCCAAGTATGAGGTGGTATTCAATCAATGGTGGTCAACTGAAACCTGTGTATGAATTATGTTCTTATTATGAATGTTGTCTGTTCTTTTACAGGAAACTCTAGAAGCTGAGAGTAGGATGTTTAGGAAGAAACTGACTTTTAAAACTACTCCAATGTCAATCTTCTATCAGGAGCCTCCACCTCATGAAGAAGGTATATCTTTTTTCTTTCAAAATCACAAATGGCCTGATGTATATTATTTTGTTCATGTGCAATTTCCAATTCTCTGGTGAATCTGATTTCATGCTTTAGTTTGGAAAACTCTTATTTTTCTCATATATAGGAAAGTGGTGGGGCGTGCAAGTACATTATTGATGGACTTCTAAATGGTGGTTAGTTTAGTTTATAAATTTGTAATGCATGTGCTCTCTAACTTTGAGCATTTCTCCATCATGACCACATAAGGCCATGATCCTGTTGGACATATGCTGGTTGCATGTTTTCTTATATTACAGTTGTCGTTTAGGATGCCTTTGGTAGATGTTGCCCTTATATTTCTTAGTTTAGTAAGATGTGCAACTTTTAACAATTGCTTACTTGGTATACTGGTCCTAAGTTATTTTCCCATTTCATTCTTTGCAAATTGAACATGTTAATCAAGCCAATCCTTCAAGTTATCAATCGCTTAATCATGCTCTCACGATCCTACCTCATTCAATCTGTTGGTTGGAATGGTGGTCGTATCTGAGGTATTTTTGACAAATTACAGCTACCATGCTCCATTTGATTGGAAAGGAGGCACCAAAGGCGTATTTTGAAGCTGCCAACAACTGCTTTACCATAATTTGCACTGTGTATTACAGTTCTTACTTTGTTAGTCTACCGAAAGCTTATAAAAAATAATGTCAAGTATCTTGACGAATATGTAGTCTAAACATGCATTCCTACTACGATTAATTAAGTTGGCACTGCATTGTGATAATCCTTCTTCACTGTACTTGGCTGTTATTTGAGAGCATCTGCTTTATTTTGGCCTTGACGACTTTAGTGCAATTGATGCAGATATCAGCAACAAGAGCCAATCTCCCAAGCTCGGACATAGGAAGAGCTTACTTCCTGCAGTTTCTGAAGCAAACCGTAATATTAATGGTCGGTCTAGCAGGTTTAGTCTGGATGAGAAAGTACCTCAAACACTGCTAGAGGGCCTTCTCCTATGTATCCAAAGAAGCCACAACGGAAGTCTCTCCCTGGACTCCTGAACTTTTGTTGCGGAGAATTGTTGGTACTGTTTGAAAAATGCTTAGTTTGTACTGTGTTTTGTACTCTTTGGCAGTCAGGTGAGATATATATGTTTTATTTTTTTTGTTGCAGCCATATTTGTATGTTGAATATGGTGGTTAAGTTGAATTGAGTAATGAATCTGTAATATCTCTTTTTTTGTTGAATCCATATTTGTATGTTGAATTTGGTGGTTAAGTTGAATTGAGTAATGAATCTGTAATATCTCTTTTTTATTTAATGGTTGTGAAGATGTACCTGAAGAAGGTATATCTTTTTTCTTTCAAAATCACAAATGGCCTGATGTATATTATTTTGTTCATGTGCAATTTCCAATTCTCTGGTGAATCTGATTTCACGCTTTAGTTTGGAAAACTCTTATTTTTGTCATATGTAGAAAAGTGGTGGGGCGTGCAAGTACTTTATTGATGGACTTCTAAATGGTGGTTAGTTTAGTTTATAAATTTGTAATGCACTTGCTCTCTAACCTTGAGCATTTCTCCATCATGACCAGAGAAGGCCATGGTCCTGTTGGACATATGCTGGTTGCATGTTTTCTTATATTACAGTTGTCGTTTAGGATGCCTTTGGTAGATGTTCCCCTTATATTTCTTAGTTTAGTAGGATGTGCAACTTTTAACAATTGCTTAGTTTGTACTGTTTTGTACTCTTTGGCAGTCAGGTGAGATATATATGCTTTAGAAATATAATTTTCCCCTTTTCTGGTTTTATTCTTTTCTTTGTTGCATCCATAACTCCGCCGTGTAAGTTTATCTTACATTGCCGGTCCCAAGCCCGGATAAAGGAGGAGGGGGAGGGCGTCAGGTAGTCGACAGCCGGCACTCCATGATCACGTCGAATCCTTATGAAAATGAATCCAGAACGAAATCGTGCTAAAGCTAGGGCGTCACCCGTAAGTGGCGCGCTGTGTGGCCCGAGCACAATGATAAGTGAGCAAGGGTCGCTGTATCTTCATCGGCACCCGGATGTAGTGTTAAATGAGCAAGGGGCTATAGAAACTTCTTTTCGAACGACTCCACTCAAAGTAAGTTGTTTGGGAGCATATGCTCCTATCAACTTTACACGGGACACACAAAAGAAGTACTTTGATCCTATTAGACGGGGAAGGGTGAAGAAGCTAGGACAGAAAGGTAGAGTTCAAGAGAGCAAAATGCGTTTAGGAACGTGGAATATAGGAACCTTGACGGGAAAATCTATGGAAGTAGTAGAAGTTATGGTGAGGAGAAGGATAAATATTATGTGCCTACAAGAAACTAAGTGGGTTGGGCGTAAGGCAAAGGATCTAGAAAACTCAGGGTTTAAACTATGGTATTCGGGCACAAATAGAACGAGAAACGGTGTTGGCATCATCGTGGACAAGACCTTGACACAAGATGTTGTAGATGTCAAGAGGGTAGGAGATAGAATCATGGCAATCAAGATTGTAATAGGACAAGAACTTATCAATGTGATTAGTGCGTACGCATCTCAAGTACGGTTGGATACGAGTTCGAAGGAGAAATTTTGGGAAGACCTTGGAGACTTGGTGCAAGGAATTGCTCAGACGGAGAAGTTATTTATAGGAGGAGATTTAAATGGACACGTGGGCAGGGAGACATGCAACTATGGAGGTTTTCATGGTGGCCATGGTTTTGGGGAGAGAAACGAGGATGGGGAAGCTATCTTGGATTTTGCAATGGCATATGATCTCTTCTTAGCCAACACCTTCTTTAAGAAGAGAAAAGAACATGTGATCACCTACAAGAGTGGGTTGTCAAAAACACAAATAGATTTTCTTCTAATGAGGAAAGGCGATCGTATAACTTGTAAGGATTGCAAAGTTATACCAGGAGAGAGCGTGGCTAATCAACATCGCTTGTTGGTGATGGATGTACATATCAAACGAGTGAGAAAAAAGAACAAGACTTGGAAGTGCCCAAGGACTAGATGGTGGAATCTAAAAGAAGAAAAACAAGCCATTTTCAAAGAGAAAGTAATCACCCAGTGTGTGTGGGATAGAGAGGGGGAAGCTAACCAAATGTGGGATTCCATGGCTAGTTGTATCCGAAAAGTAGCAAAAGAGGTATTAGGAGAGTCCAAGGGCTTTGCCCCACACCAAAAGAAATCTTGGTGGTGGAATGAGGAGGTACAAACAAAGGTGAAGGCTAAGAAGGAATGTTGTAAAGCCTTATACAAGGATAGGACCGATGAAAATGGTGAAAGGTATAGAAAAGCGAAGCAAGAGGCGAAGAAAGCTGTGAGAGAAGCTAAGTTAGCGGCTTATGACGATATGTATAAGCGACTAGATACCAAAGAAGGAGAGTTGGATATCTATAAACTAGCTAGAGCAAGGGAAAAGAAGACAAGAGACCTAAACCAAGTGAGGTGCATTAAGGATGAGGATGGAAAGGTTCTTGCTACAGAGAACGCGGTTAAAGACAGATGGAAAGGTTATTTTCATAATCTTTTCAATGAAGGACATGAAAGTAGTGCTTCTTTAGGGGAGTTGAGTAACTCAGAAGAGTGTAGAAACTACTCTTTTTATCGTAGAATCCGGAAGGAATAAGTGGTTGTAGCTTTGAAGAAGATGAAGCATAGAAAAGCAGTAGGCCCAGACGATATACCAATCGAATTGTGGAAAGTTTTGGGAGAGACATGTATAACATGGCTCACTGACCTTTTCAATAGGATTTTGAAAACGAAGAAGATGCCAAATGAGTGACAAACGAGCACTTTGGTGCCTATCTACAAGAATAAGGGCGATGTACAAAATTGCATGAACTATAGGGGTATTAAGCTAATGAGTCATACAATGAAGCTCTGGAAGAGAGTCATTGAGCATAGATTGAGGCAAGAGACACGGGTTTCGGACAACCAATTCGGGTTCATGCCAGGGCGCTCAACCATGGAGGCAATCTATCTCTTACGAAGATTGATGGAAAGATATAGAGATGGGAAAAAGGATTTACACATGATCTTTATAGATTTGGAAAAAGCGTATGATAGGGTCCCAAGAGACATTCTTTGGAGGATTTTAGAGAAGAAAGGAGTACGAGTAGCATATATCCAAGCTATACAGGATATGTATGAAGGAGCAAAGACTGCCGTAAGAACTCATGAAGGACAAACCGAAAGCTTTCCCATAACTGTATGATTACATCAAGGCTCATTCTTAAGTCCTTACCTTTTTGCGTTGGTAATGGATGAGTTAACAGGACATATTCAAGATGATATTCCTTGGTGTATGCTTTTCGCAGACGATATAGTGTTGATAGATGAAACTCAGGAAGGGGTAAATGCAAAGCTTAACCTTTGGAGAGAAGTGTTGGAATCTAAAGGTCTTAGCCTAAGCCGATCAAAGACAGAATATATGGAGTGCAAGTTCAGTGCAAATGGAGGCCAAAACGAGTTAGGGGTGAGGATCGGAGATCAAGAAATACCAAAGAGCGACCGTTTTCGTTACCTAGGATCTATCTTGCAAAAGAACGGAGAATTAGATGGAGATCTCAACCATAGAATACAAGCTGGATGGATGAAGTGGAAGAGTGCATCCGGCGAGTTGTGTGACCGCCGTATGCCACTGAAGCTCAAGGAAAAATTTTATAGGACGGCAATAAGGTCGGCGATGCTGTATGGCACAGAATGTTGGGCGGTGAAGCATCAACACGTACACAAAATGGGTGTAGCGGAGATGAGGATGCTTCGTTGGATGTGTGGGCACACGAGAAAGGATAAGATTAGGAATGAGGATATCCGGGGTAAAGTAGGAGTAGCCGAAATTGAAGGAAAGATGAGAGAAAATCGGTTACGGTGGTTTGGACATGTGCAAAGAAGGCCTACTGACGTTCCGATTAGAAGATGCGACTATGGGACAGAGGTTCAGGACCGAAGGGGTAGAGGAAGACCTAGGAAAACTTTGGAAGAGACCCTAAGAAAAGACTTAGAGTACTTGGATCTAACGGAGGACATGACACAGGACAGAACACAATTGCGTTCTAAGATTCATATAGCCGATCCCACTCAGTGACTTGGATTTTCCAAGTCTCCAACCGAGAAGTTTTCCTCACTCGGGAAATTAAGGGAACACTACCTCAACTTACATGCTCCACTCACAAAGCTTCAACATACAAGCTTCAACAAAAGAAAATTCAAAGAACTTAGCGAAGAATGCTTTGGTGTATTTAACACAATACGTTGAAATGAAAGAAAGCTTATTTATTGATATCCCCGATAAGTTACAAATATGTACATATACTTGAGTCAAAATAAACAAACAGGTGGGAGCCTTCACAAAGGTTGCTTAGGAGAAGTCTCAGCAGTTGGTAGAGCCCCAAAAAGAGAAGGCACCGGAGGGGGATCATTCGGAGCCTCAGTACTGGACAGAACCCTAGAAGGAGGAGGCATCAGAGGTTGATCATTTGGAGCTTCATTACGCGGTACAGCCCTAGAAGACGAAGGCAATAAATGCCTTTGGAACAAACCCACAAATCTCTGATGATCAAGTAAAACCTGACCATCAGATTCCTTCATCTGGTCAAGCTTCCTCTTCATGTTTGTAGTATAGTCATGTGCGAGCCGGTGAAACTGTTTATTCTCATGCTTGAGCCCTCTAATCTCCTGTTTGAGACTCATCACTTCAGCCGCCAATGATTCAACTTGGCGGGTTCGAGCAAATAGGCGTTGGGCCATATTAGACACAGAACCTGCACACTGAACACTAAGAGCCAGAGAATCCTTAACAGCCAACTCATCAGACCGTTTGGAAAGTAGTCTGTTATCTTTGGGAGTGAGAAGGTTCCTGGCCACTACCGCAGCGGTCATATCATTCTTCATCACGGAATCCCCAACGGTAAGAAAACCAGTAGGGGAGACGAAGGATGGGCGCCATATGTTGTCTGAGGAAGGCGGGGCTGCCTCTTCAACAAGGTTCAAGTCAAAACAACGGTCGGAGGGGCCAGACATTTTCAAAGGTGTTGAAGAGAGAAGAGGTCGGACAAATCAAGATCTTAGAAGTGCAAGAATGAAGCTTCTACTGGTGGATATTCAAGTGTGCTTTGGAACTTAATGTCTACCCCTATAAAAATCTGCACTTGATGAAGCTTCAGAAATCGAAGAGGCACCTGCTCAGAAATCGAAGAGGCGTTTGCTTTCTCAAAAGCTGGGCTGCTCAGAGACCACGAGGGTCGATCTCAGAAATCGAAGAGGCGTTTGCTTTCTCAAAAGCTGGGCTGCTCAAAGACCACGAATGCCGATCTCAGAAATCGAAGAGGCTTGCTTTCTCAAAAGCTGGGCTGCTCAGAGACCACGAGGGCCGATCTCAGAAATCGAAGAGGCACCTACTTTTCCAGCCCTGTCAGCACCTGTCACACGCACACTCAGCTTTGCGGAAATTATGGGCATTCTGTCAAAGATTTCTGGCGAAGTAGAAAACACATGAATCGTACTATTCAATCACCCACTTCCCACACATAACAGTAGCTCATGGGTACCACATATAACTTTGCCAAAGTTCTCTGACAAAGTTGAGACACGTGAAGCTTGCAGCTCCCACTACATCGCTCTGATCAAGAAGGGTAAAAGATTAGCAAAGAAACAATACTAAAAAAGTTTAGACACATAAATTTTGAAGGTCTAGCTACCATATTATTACCCACAAGGGTAAAGGAACAGTACCACTGCTGGATAATTGGAAAGTCCCGGTGTGTCAACCTCTGTGCTTCGTGGCAAGGTAGACTAGCAAACATGCCTAACCTTTACTCACATTCGAGAAAACACTCCCAACAAGATTGCTTGCTCCAAAATCGAAGAGGCATCGCCCTCCGAATCTCGAGAGCCAGACTCCCAACATGATTACTTTCTCAAAAATCGAAGATAGGGTAAAGGAACAGTACCACGGCTGGATAATTGGAAAGTCCCTGTGTGTCAACCTCTGTGCTTCGTGGCAAGGTAGACTAGCAAACATGCCCAACCTTTACTCACATTCGAGAAAACACTCCCAACAAGATTGCTTGCTCAAAAATCGAAGAGGCACCGCCCTCCGAATCTCGAGAGCCAGACTCCTAACATGATTACTTTCTCAAAAATCGAAGAGAGGGTAAAGGAACAGTACCACTGCTGGATAATTGGAAAGTCCCTGTGTGTCAACCTCTATGCTTCGTGGCAAGGTAGACTAGCAAACATGCCCAACCTTTACTCACATTCGAGAAAACACTCCCAACAAGATTGTTTGCTCCAAAATCGAAGAGGCACCGCCCTCCGAATCTCGAGAGCCAGACTCCCAACATGATTACTTTCTCAAAAATCGAAGACACCGCTCTCCGAATCTCGAGAGCCAGAGCTCCAGTAGGATTGCTTTCTCAAAAATCGAAGAGGCATCGTTCTCCGAATCTCGAGAGCCAGATCCCCGACAGGATTGCTTGTTCGAAAACCGAAGAGGCACCACTTTCCCAACTTCAAGAGCTGGATCTCCTTGGATAAAGCTTGTCTGTAATCTTCACACGCAACATCAATTTTCCAGATACCACATACCACTTTTTCAAAGTGCTCTGACAGAGTTAAAACTTGTGAAGCTGGCAGCTCCCACTACCGTGTTATGACCAAGCAGGGTAAAGGAATAGCATTATTACTTGATGTTAGGGAGACTCCTATATATGTCGACCTCCATCCCCAACGGACAGGCAAACCTGCAAAAATGCTCAACCCTTTCTCTTATCTGAGAGGGCACTCCCAACGAAGCCTTTCGAAATATTCAGCTTTCTTTCCCCCCGATAATACCTCTGTAAACAAGCTATACTAGAGCAAGAATATCTCATATCATCAGGGTTAAAAGCAAGAGTATCCCAGATTATGCTTTTTCCCTGTCTTTTCCTTTGGCCTTGTTCTTACCTGTAAGACAAGGAGAAAGAGAGCAATCAGTCAGCACTTGGAATCAAGCTTCCAGCCAGGAACTGACTGCTTGGAACCCCTTACCTGATTACTTACCTGGCATTGCTCTCGAGTACTCATCTTCAACATCTTATGCTTCCAGGGAAGATCCCGCATGTGCCTGAGGAACAGATAGGGCAAGTGAGAAGGATACAAAGAAGCATGTGGAGACAAGTGTAACAGCACACGTGCCGATACATCCATTACTCTGTCAAAAGCAAAAGTATCCCATATCAGCAGGGTCGAACGTACTCTAGATTTGATGGACTTGTTTTGACCCTCAAATTCTTCAGTCGGCCTTATCTCTGGAGGAAACCAGAAAACCCTCCAGCCCAGTTCAAGAATAAGCCTGTGGAAAGTTACTTCTTCAAAAGCAAAAGTATCCCATATCATCTCTTCTCATTTTTCTTCTCTTTATCCTTCATGCTGCCTGCAAGATAGGGAGAATGTGAACAATCAGCCGGAGCTCTGATTGCTTACCTTGTCTGTTACCTCTTTCAGCAGATCCCCTAGCTCGGCGACTTGGGGGACTCCTATTACATGGTTTGTATCGCGCTTGACCAAGCCTGAAACTACAAGTAAGCTTCAAGTGACATTGATACATTACCTTGTGCATCTCCACCAGTTACAGATACCACCCCTGGATGGAGGAAGAGTACTTCCAGAGAAGATGCCACATCTACCTATGAGACAGATAAGGAAAGTCAAGACGATACCACACTCCAGTACTTAGAAGTTTCGTGGTTACGAGATCATTCTCCCACAATATTTCCTACTGTCATTTGTACTAATTCATTCACTTGTACTCACTAAAGGAGAGCTTGAACCTATGTACTTGTGTAAACCCTTCACAATTAATGAGAACTCCTCTATTCCGTGGACGTAGCCAATCTGGGTGAACCAAGTACATCTTGTGTTTGCTTTCCTATCTCTATCTATTTATATACTTATCCACACTAATGACCGGAGCAATCTAGCGAAGATCACAAAAAGTAACCGTTTTCGCTACCTAGGATCTATCTTGCAAGAGAACGGAGAATTAGATGGAGATCTCAACCATAGAATACAAGCTGGATGGATGAAGTGTAAGAGTGCATCCGGCGTGTTGTGTGACCGTCGTAGGCCACTGAAGCTCAAGGGAAAATTTTATAGGACGGCAATAAGGCCAGCGATGTTGTATGGCACAGAATGTTGGGCGGTGAAGCATCAACACGTACACAAAATGGGTGTAGCGGAGAGGAGGATGCTTCGTGGGATGTATGGGCACACGAGAAAGGATAAGATTGGGAATGAGGATATCCGAGGTAAAGTAGGAGTAGCCAAAATTGAAGGAAATATGAGAGAAAATCGATTCCGGTGGTTTGGACATGTGCAAAGAAGGCCTACTGACGCTCCGGTTCGAAAATGTGACTACGGGACATAGGTTCAGGGCCGAAGGGGTAGAGGAAGACCTAGGAAAACTTTGGAAGAGACCCTAAGAAAAGACTTGAGTACTTGGATCTAACGGAGGACATGACACAAAACCGAGCGCAATGGCGTTCTAGGATTCATATAGCCGACCCCACTTAGTGGGAAAAGGCTTTGTTGTTGTTGTTGTTGTCTTTGTTGCATCCATATTGGTATGTTGAATTTGGTGGTTAAGTTGAATTGAGTAATGAATCTATATTATCTCCTTTTGATTTAATGGTTGTGAAGATATGAGAATGTGGTGATGATTTGATGGACTTGCATGTTTAAAATCCGCAGCATAGCGCGGGCAATCTTTGCTGGTGACAATCAAAGAGAAAGAAATGTTGATAAAAAAAGGTTTGATCTTTTGGGGAAAATGATAAAAAGGGTTGAATTTAATTTTGATACATGATTGAGAATATGTGCTTACGAAGGGTTTCAGTTTTTTGTGTTCTCAAGTTTGTCTCTAAAAACACCTTAATTTTGATGAATTTAATTTTTTTTTTGTTTTGAAGCTGAAATTGGCGTCCGGGAGGGAGTGTTGTGTCAAGATGATCTTGGAGGCCGTCCAGGAGAGCATTTGTAAGGTCATTATTTGAGGATGTAATATTCCCTATATACACAGTACTCTTAGGCACATATATATTCAGAACTTTTACACCTTCAACAATGTTTCTAAATTATTATAAATTATTCGAAATTTAATTTAAAATGGGCAGAAGATTGTCTTCATTAAAACGCAAGACCGTTACACACAAATAACAATTCATCAAAGCTTCCGTCATCATTAATGTCGCCAACATTACACTAGACACCATCATTAGATTCATCATCCTCACACCGCAATTTTATCTTCACCGCAATTTATTTACCTCTGGGGAACTCTGTTTTCAACTCAGGGCATTGGTGTCTGTTTACAGTTTTCAAGGATGGGAATTTGACGATGCAATTTCCAGAGAAGAAATCTTGCAGACTTGGTAGAAAGTAGAGTTTCAAACGTTGCAAGTCGCTAAAACAAATCTCACCATCATTTCCTGCATCATCTCCATCTGATGTCGTTGCTAAAGAGATATCATATAGTTAATAGATTTTACAGCTGTATTTTTTGGTTTTACAGTCTTGTAACTAATCTCTATATTAAGAGATTAAATTAAGTATAATTAGTTACTAAGCCTAATTAGACAAATGTATATAAACTGAGTTGTATTTCTTTCTCATTAAGAAAAGATATAATAAAAAGATCCTCTTTTCTTATATGGTATCACCGCCTTTCTGCTTTACCGCTTCTCGATCCTTCGATCTCAGTTTTTCGGCCACCGCCACCGCCACCGCCACCGCCTCTCCGCTTCTTAATCTTCTTCGTTCTTTGCGCTTCAGTCATGGCATCTTCGACTTCTTCTCCTATACAACCTGATTTTGTTCCTTCTCATCCTGCAAATTCTTTCCCCAATTTTGCATCGATGAACCCTAATTTCTCTAATTCTTCTTCGATCTCGTCAATTTCTTCCATAACTGTTCAGAATATTAGCTGCATGGTCCTTACAAAGCTCAAGTATGATAATTACCTCGTCTGGAAAGCTCTGTTTGCTCCGATTTTCCGACGATACAAACTGACGGGCATTGTTAATGGCTCTGAAGTTTGCCCGCCGTCTTCTGTTCTTGATGCATCTGGTCACAATATTCCGAATCCGGCGTTCGAGATTTGGTATGAAAAAGATCAGAATATCTTGATTTGGTTGAATTCTATGCTTTCTGAAGATATAATTCCATTCACCGTTGGTGTCACATCGGCTCGAGATCTATGGCTGAATCTTGAGCATCGATTTGGTGGAGTCTTTGCCGTTCATATCCATCAACTTCGTTCTCGCCTTCACTCTGTTCACAAGGGCGATCTCTCTATTTCTGATTATTTGCAGAAGATTAAAGGTCTTGCTGATTCGTTAATGGCTGCTGGAGCTCTTGTATCTGACCATGATTTGATTGCTGTTACTCTCAATGGATTGCCTGATGAGTATGAGTCTTTCATTGACTCTATCATACTCCGCCTTTCGACCACAACATTAGATGAACTTCATGGATTGCTGCTCAACAAGGAGGTCTTTATGCTTCGCAAGAAAAAAGGTGTCAATTCTTCTGCTTCTGAGCCTTTTCAAGCTTTTGCTACGCAGTCTCAACCTCCACTTCTTCCTACACCACAGTTCTACAATTTTCCTCAAGCCTATGCGGCTCATCAGTCATTCTCCAATCCTCCACCAAAGTTCTCCAACAATAATCGTGGTCGCGGTTCTTTCCAACGCCGTGGTAATGCTAAGAATTTCAATGCTTCTCGTGGTCATTTTTCCAATTCTGGAGGTCCTCATGGCAATTACAGGAACAACTATGTCAATCGCAATACTTCTGGTGGTAATCGCAACAGTTTTGGTGGCCGCACTTCTTGTCAAATTTGCAACTCCTTTGATCACGAAGCTCTGGATTGTTATGAGAGAATGAACCCTGTTTTTGCTAGAAGAATTCCTCCTGCAAAGTTAGCTGCTATGTGTGCTCACACTGGTTCTACACAATCTCCTACTCCTTGGTTGATGGACTCGGGTGCCACCTCTCATATCACTAATGACATTTCTGCTATCCAATCTCCACATCCGTACTCTGGCGAAGACAAAGTGTATATTGGTGATGGACAAGGTATGGCAATCCATCACACTGGTAATTCTACAGTTTCAACACCCCTTGCTAATTTCAGATTGAGTAACATTCTTCATGTTCCACTGATGAAATTTAATTTGCTCTCTGCTTATCAATTCTTGAAAGATAACCATTGTTCTTTGACCCTTGATTCTGATGGCTCTGAAATCAAGGATCGTTCTTCGGGGAGGACGCTTTTTCGCGGTCCAGTTAAAGAAGGTTTCTATCCCTTTCAAGGTCTCTCCACTGTTTCTGCTCCTCATTCTGCGCTCCTCAGTACCAAAGCATCGTTGCAAACATGGCATAAAAGACTTGGTCATCCATCTTCTGCTATGTTTCGGAGAATATTAAATAAGCATAGTCTTGCTCACAGTGGTGACAAACTTGTATCTTTCTTTTGCACCGATTGTGCTATAGGCAAGAATCACAAGTTGTCTTTTTCTTCTAGCACCAGTTCTGTTTCTACTAGTTTAGAATTGCTTCATTGTGATGTTTGGGGTCCATCTCCCATCTCTTCTGTCAGTGGCTACAGGTTCTACTTGTTAATTGTGGATGAGTTTACAAAATATACCTGGTTGTTTCCCATGAAATATAAATCTGAGGTGTTCTCTCTTTTTGTCTCCTTCAAAGCTTATGTTGAAAATATGACTGGCAATACAATCAAAGTCTTGAGATCTGATTCAGGGGGTGAATTTACTAGCTCGCAGTTCAATTCATTTCTATCTCGCTATGGTATTTTTCATCAGTATAGCTGCCCTCATACACCGGAACATAATGGATGTGTCGAACGAAAGCACCGGCATCTCACAGAGACTGCACGGACTCTCTTGGCTTCTTCTCGCGTTCCCCATCAGTTCTGGGTTGAAGCTTTTTCCACTGCCCTGTATCTCATCAACCGACTACCAATCTCTCAACTGGACAGATCTCCCTGGGAACTTCTATTTCGTAAATCTCCTGATTATTCAAGATTAAAGGTCTTTGGCTGCAGCTGCTATCCTTGGCTTAAACCGTATACTTCTTCTAAACTGGATGGCAAAAGCACTCATTGTGTTTTTCTTGGTTACAGTCTTCAGCATAAGGGGTATCGGTGCTTAGATATTCAAACTCAGCGCATTTATATATCAAGACATGTGTTGTTTAATGAAGGACACTTTCCTTTTCATGCTGCACAGCATATTCATCCTTCTTCAATGCCACAAGGTTCGGATTCTCCTTCTCCACCCTTCACTCTTCCATTTCCCATTTCTTCCCATGCTCCAGCATCATCTACAGCGTCACCAGTCTCTTCTTCATCCCCTGTTTCCTCTATGCCATCTTCCTCTCAACCTTCTCCTCCACCTTCATCTTTACATTTGCCATCTCGTTCTTCCTCTCCACCTCAACCTCATATTCCTACCAACTCTCATCCTATGCTTACCCGATCTAAAGCAGGTATTTTTAAACCTAAAGCACTCTCCGCAACCAAACATCCAATTGCTATGGAAAACTTTGTGCCTACTACTTATCTGCAAGCATCCAAACATGCTCACTGGAATCAAGCTATGTTAGAAGAATTTCAAGCTCTTCAAAGCACCGGTACTTGGTCTCTTGTCCCCTCTTCTCCTCATCAAAACAATGTTGGCTGTAAATGGGTATTTCGCATTAAGCGCAAACCCGATGGCACAGTTGATCGATACAAGGCCCGTCTTGTTGCCAAAGGGTTTCATCAACAAGAGGGCATTGACTTCAAAGAGACCTTCAGTCCTGTTGCTAAACCCGTGACTATTCGCATCTTATTAACTCTTGCTGTTCAACATGATTGGTTCCTAAATCAGCTTGATATTAGCAATGCCTTTTTGCATGGATTACTGAAAGAGGAGGTGTTTATGCAACAACCTCCTGGTTTTGTTGATGCTTCTCAACCTTCCTCTGTGTGCAAGCTCCACAGGTCTCTTTATGGCTTAAAACAAGCCCCTCGGGCCTGGTATGACAAACTTGGTCATGCACTGCTTTCCCTTGGTTTTACCAATTCCAAATCCGATTGTTCGCTGTTTGTGAATACCTCTCCTCATCTTGTGATTGTATTAGTATATGTGGATGATATCATTGTCACCGGCCCCCATACTTCTTCTTGTCAAGCTTTCATTCACAAGCTCAGTTCCATGTTCCCTGTTAAAGATCTCGGGTCTCTCCACTATTTCCTTGGACTTGAGGTTCATCGCTCCTCTGACGGCATTTTCTTGTCCCAAAGCAAATATGCTATGGATCTGCTTCTTAAGACTAAAATGGAGGGCTGTAAACCTTGCGCCACTCCACTTGGTACTACCAAATTAGATCATCTCGGCACTCTGTTGTCTGACCCCAAGGAGTACAGGTCAATCGTTGGTGCTCTCCAATATCTCACCTGGACCCGGCCAGATATTTCTTTTGCTGTCAACCAAGTGTGTCAATTCCTTCATTGCCCCCAAGATACTCACTTCCAAGCAGTCAAACGTATTCTACGGTTTCTCAAAAGTACTGTTGATCACGGTATCTGGTTTAAAAAAGGTTCTCTGCACCTTACTGCTTTCTCGGATGCTGATTGGGCCGGCTGTGTTTTTTATAGACGTTCAACATCCGGTTATTGTGTTTACTTGGGTTCAAATCTCATCAGTTGGAGTGCTAAGAAGCAGCCAACGGTTGCTCGATCTTCAACTGAGGCTGAATACCGCTCTCTTGCTCTTACTGCTGCTGAAATCACATGGATTTGTAAGATCTTCAAAGATCTTACTTTTCCTCTCTCTCACCCTCCTACCTTATGGTGTGATAATGTGTCTGCTATTTCTTTAGCTTCCAATCCTGTGTTTCATGCTCGTACGAAACATATTGAGATTGATTATCACTATATCCGGGAGCTTGTTCTTGCAGGTCTTATCACAGTTTTGTATGTCAACACTGAGCATCAGATTGATGATATCCATACCAAGTCTCTGCCTAAGTCCCGGTTTCATTTTCTCCGATCCAAGCTTTCTCTGGGTGCTCCACCGATTAGCTTGAGGGGGTGTAAAGAGATATCATATAGTTAATAGATTTTACAGTTGTATTTTTTGGTTTTACAGTCTTGTAACTAATCTCTATATTAAGAGATTAAATTAAGTATAATTAGTTACTAAGCCTAATTAGACAAATGTATATAAACTGAGTTGTATTTCTTTCTCATTAAGAAAAGATATAATAAAAAGATCCTCTTTTCTTATAGTTGCCACTACTTCTGTCATTCTTTGACAATACCCAACCTGCATTTTTCTTAGTCGCTTTAAAGTTTTGGCTATCGTATATGTTACTAAATATTTCAAGCTGTGAAAACCAACTACTGTTAAACTTGTTAAATTCTTGAAGGGAATAGCTGATGACCCTAGATCCTTCAATGCAGGACAACGCAACACTTGTAGAACTTCCAAGTTTGGAAAAACTGGGCCTGCTCCTGGGACATTCTCGTTGCGTAGATGCATCAACTTCTCCATTTTTTCAAGCCGCAAAAAACTTAAATGTGGGAAGGTCGCATCTGGATGTGCACTATTCTCAAATAAAGAATTCTGGTCGGATACCTCAAATGCCAACGATTTTAGTTTCCTAAACAACTGTGATGAGGATGGACTGCACCATATCTCCATGTCTCTGTCTAACTAAGGTCATGTTTTCCAAGTTGGGGAATGAAACATCCTGAAATATTACCAACGCAAGAATGATAAACGGCAACAAAAATAATGACACAAGGAGATTTTTTCTATGAAGTAGCTTGAAAAGCTCACTTTCGTTTAAGAAGATTGTGTAATGTATTTTTACCTTGTCAATTAAGAACAGAGAGTGTTTAATTGGAGTGTAAAGACCGCCAAACTCATGCTTCTCGAAACTTGAAATTTCAGTGGCAAAAATATCCAATTTACCGCATCCCTTCACCGTCACTTTTTCGAGTAGCGGCCATTCGGAAGCATGCATTCCTGGATAGAAGCTCTTAAGTTGGTCTAGATTTGAAAATTCAATATTTGTTGCTTTCGGAAACACAAACTTAGGCATCATTTCTAGTCCCTCTTCCTTGGAAACGATTTCCTCCATTCCATCACAACTACACACTCTTAGGTCTCGTAGTTGCTGAATACCTCTAGCCACTGAGCATGGAAAAATATATTTCAATTTCTCACAACGAAGTATGCTTACGAAATCCAGATTTTCACAACCAGGCATTTTCAACTGAGTCGTATACGTGTCAGGTGTTTCTTCGATCTCAAAAACCACCTCTAAACGACTGCAATAAAATATCGATAAACTTCGTAAAGCATTCAATCTTCCAAAAATACTAGGTGTAAGGATGCTTATTAGACAACGGCAGTCTATAACTTCAACATTTCTAAGTTTGTAGAAAGAGTCTGGATCAAGTTGGTTGTGCCATATTGTAGTCAAAATAGATAGCGTTTGGATGTACAATATCTCCAACTTTGGAAACGCTACCTGTATTCGAATTATGAAATTGTTAAATTCTTTTTTCGTCGAAGTGAATATATTAGACATAAGAATAATGATCAATAAAAGAGAAACAATAGTATAACAATTTTACCTTGTTGTCAAAAAGAAAGTATACTTCTTCAGTCTCAAGTTTAGGATCAAAGACAAATCCCTTCATTCCTCCACACTTCCGAAGTTTCAAACTCTCCAAAGACAGAAACTGGACATTACAGCTTGCTGAGCAGAATCTAGAGAGTTTTGGAAGATATTCCAGATGCAGATACTGTAGCTTACAAAACATGCCATCTGTTTTTTCTTCACCATATTCTTTTGTCGAAACTATCTCTTCCATTGATGCACAGTTGGTTATCTCAAGTTTTTGAAGTTGTACGAGATTCCTAGCCATGGAAGACGATAACGCAGAAGTTAAACCAGTACAATGATCCACCACCAAGCTTGTTAAGTTGGGCAACACAACCTGCAGTATTTGTACATTCCATTTTTAAGAGAAGAGAATTCACATTAATTGTTATTATCTAGTCAAATGGTATCTTTAGGGAAAAAAAAAATTATACCAATAGATATTTCTTGATACGTACTAGATTAAACTGAACCACTTCAAATGATCGAATATATGTAAATAGAGCCACACAAAATCTAGGAGTTCTATGGTGGTTGTTTCATTTTTCTTTGTAAATCATATCCCTCAAATAAAAACATTAAAAAAGTCTTCACTAATGATATGTGTAAATGGGAAAGAATGACACCAGTGGCATACCTCTTCAGTAATGATATGTGTAAATTGGGCATTGCTTTTGATACGGAGATGCTTGAGTTGTTGAAAATCTTCACTACCTGAGTGGTACACGACATTATGAGCTCCCTCGCACCCATCCAAGTACAAATCTTCACATGATCTCTTCAACAACATTTCTAGACCATGGTCCAATTCACAGCCAGTTGGGAGCTTGAGCTTCAATGTGTTGAGGGTTTCATCCACATCGTTCCATTTTGATTTCCAGGAAAAACTGCCGATTAGTATTTGGTATCTTTTTAACTTGTCAGTGAACAAGTCGGCCGGAATACTGCCAGCATCTCGAACATGTATACTTAGTGCAGCTAAATGAGGCAAGTCCTTCAGTTCTGAAAGGCTAGCATTACTTCTTTCTCCGCTTACTCCTTCGGGCTCCCATCCTGTGAAGCTGTCATTCATTCTCAAGTCTTCTAGACTTGTCAAACGTGATATTACATTAGGTGAAATCACTTCGAGTACCCAGCAGCCGGTTAAATCCAGCAGTCGAAGACGAGTCAATTTCCCTATTTCTTCAGGCAACTTTTCAAACGTGGAATGTATAAAGCTGAGAATTTTTAGCTGCGATAGCTGTCCGACTAGAGTTATGTCTCCCAACTCGCATCGCTCCAAACACAATGTCTGAAGA
Organism: Malus domestica; assembly: GCF_042453785.1. NCBI lineage: Eukaryota > Viridiplantae > Streptophyta > Magnoliopsida > Rosales > Rosaceae > Malus > Malus domestica. The sequence goes on along the minus strand of NC_091668.1, from coordinate 6,394,004 downwards.
TTTTCTAGGAGATGAAGAGATGGAGGCAGCAACGAAATACGTGCTTTGGTTAAATCCATAACTTTAAGCTCTTTCATCTCCTCAAAAAAGTTACCTGGTATTTCAAGCAAGTCACCATCACGTTTCAAATGAAACAACTCCAGTTGTTGGCATTTCAAAACTTCAGGAAGCCTAGGGATGCTTTTGCAAGACAAAGAGATCATTGTGCAACTTTCAGAAAACTCCTTATTGTTTGGCCATTCCTTCAAGTCATCTCCTTTTGCTCTTAGTAAGGCACGGTGGCCCTTCGATGCAATCGAGATGGCAACATCACGTAACAAATCATGCATTGCGATTGATGTATTGTCTTTGGAGTCGAGTAACAGACAAGAATCTTTAAGCTCTTCAATCCGCGCGTGCAATGCATGTTGTGCGTCCTCCACTGAATCGATGTTCTTAAACAAACCCAAACCAATTGTATATTTCAACAAGTCTGTCAGAGAAGCATTTCCAAAATGATTTACCAAAATTCCACAGATCAAGAATAGTGGCTTCAGCTTTTGATCATCCAATTGATTGTAACTCCACTCTAAAGCCGAGTATGCTTCTTGGTTGGCTGGGTCTTCGTTGTCAAACACTTTTAGGCATCTCAAGGCATTCTTCCATACTGGTAAAGTACTTCTATTTCTTAAAGAGCTTGCGACTGTGACAACCAAAAGTGGCAAACCTCCGCATTTTTTGCTACATCGGTTGCCACATTTCGTATGTCGGGATTTTTAACAACATCACCTGCCTTCGTCTCAAACAAAACCCAAGCTTCTTCCTCGTTTAAGACTCGAAGCTCAAAGTCTTTTTGCGACCGTTTCTCTGAGGATAGCAGTTTTCGAGTTCCGGATGTCAACAGTATTCTACAAGTCGGCAGACATGGAAGTCCTACCGCCTGCAAGTCAATGCTTTCCCAAATGTTGTCTAAAATTACAAGAACTTTCTTGTGTTTTACCCTGTCACATAGATGAAGTGCTCTTACTGACATAGTTTCGCTTTCTTGAACTTCCATACCCAACTTTCTGGCAATTTCTTTTTTAATTCCTTCAAGGTCCGGATTTTGCACACTTCTTACCATAACCGCATCAGCAAATAACTTTTCTTTTACAGCTTGCCGAAGGACTTCTTCAACCAGTGTGGTCTTCCCCACGCCTCCAATACCGTACACCAAAATCAGGTCGGTATTAGGAATTCTCAGTTCATCCATGATCTTCTTGACAGTTAAAGTCCTCGAATCAAATGCCTCATGATGTTTGTCAGATACCATGGATACCTCTTGTGGGCGAACTTTGAACGAAATGCTAGCGAAATCTCTTTTTGCGCAGAGGTTAACAACCGCCTGCTGCAACTTTGTTGATCTCCTGCCTAGCTTGTAACGGAGCACAGGGTTTGGACAAACCCCACGGAGACAACTCATCTTTGCTTGCGTATCAGGCTTACATAATTCGTTCGCCTTCTCGGTGATCTCAGCAACTTCATCCAGCCAGTTCTGGACGTCAGTGTGGATTGTTTCACCTTTTTCTTTAGCTTCAACAACCTTGAGCTCTAGCCGCTCTCTAGCGGCACTTAATTCGTTCACTTGAATCTGTAGATTCTCAAGGTTTCTTTTGCAGTGAGCTAGGTAACCCACTTGGCGTATAGCTGGTTCAACTGCATACTCGGCAACTTTTCCGACAATTTGAATGACAATCTCCATGCCTGCTGATGAATACAACTTAAATTAGAAAATAAGGAGCTCAAGAAATAATTTACTTTTCTAATTGACTTATGATCTTTCAACAACTTACAAATAAACACATTACATTTAAAAGTGTATAATGAAAAACAGAAAATTCTATTCCACTTCTTGAAAAAGATTATTTTTTGAATAAAATCATGTCTAAGATTAGAAACTAACTCTAGTTTCTTGGCATTTAATTGTCATTTTCGAATATTAATTACGTTTTAATAAAGTGGGGCCCACTAACATATTTGGTTCTCATCTCTATTAGAGAAATGATACAAATGATGGTAAAATTATGTGGTAAGAGTAGCGTTTTTGTTTTTAAAAAGTTCAGAGCAATGGTTGAACTACAACGTAGACTAAAAATAAAAAAAGCTTAGAAGTGGTAGAGGTGGGGAATATACTTCAATCGAGTTCAAGGAGTTATGTGAGGATATAGGACTACAAAAACAACTAACTGTTGCTTACTCATCATAGCATAATGGTATTACAGAAAGGAAAAATTAGACGGCGATTGAAATAGCAAAATCCATGTTGCTTGAAAAGAAGATGCCACGTTCATTTTGGAGTGAGGCAGTTAAAACTGCAGTCTATTTTCTCAACAGATTACCAATAAAAACACTTGATAAAATGAATCCTTTTGAAGCATTTAGTGGCAGGAAACTTGGTGTGAAGCATCCAAGGATGTTCTATTTGTTATGTACAGATGCCAACACAATTGAGACACAAACTTGAAGACAACAACACCAAATGCATCTATGTGGGATATAGGAGTTAAGAAAAAGGGTATAGAATTTTCAATCTTGAAACTTACAAGGTGATTATTTTGATGGATGTCATATTTAATAAAGAAGCTGTTAGGAATTGGGATAAAAAGATTGAAGATATCATTTTAGTACCACATAGACTTGATGAAGTGGAATGTGAAACACAAACTGGGAGTGAAATTGTGTTTGAAATTTAGTCTCCCTAACATTTAAGTTCAACACTAGAGGACCTAGAAATGCAAGACTCTCCCTTAGGATCAACTTCATTAGGAATGAGGAGGTTGAGTGAGATTTATGCAACCTGCAACCATCGTATAATGGAACATGAAAGCTTTGAAGAAGCTGAGAATGACCAATCTTGGCAGAAGGCAATGAGTGATGGAATTGTATGATCGAGAAAAACTCAACTTGGAAACTTGTGAATAGACCAATGGACAAAGTAGTGATAGGTGTGAAATGCGTCTATAAGACCAAATTGAATCTAGATGGCTTCGTACAAAAGAACAAGGTAAAACCAGTTGCTAAGGGTTATTTCCAACAACTTGGAGTGAATTTCAATGAAACCTTTGCTCTAATGGCAAGGGTGGACACTATTAGGACTTTAATTGTTTTGGCCACACATAAAGGTCGGAAATTGTATCTGTTGGATGTAAATTCAGCTTTTCTCAATAGCATACTTGAAAAAGGTTTTGTGGTTCCAAATAAAGATGATAAGGTGTTCAAATTAAGGCAGGCACTGTATGGACTGAAGTGAGCACCAAGGTCTTGGTACAGTGAAATTGACAACCACTTCAGCAAGAGAGGTTTCATCAAAAGTTCAAGTGAGGCAACAATTTATACAAAGACGGGAAAAGGCTCAGAAAAGCTAATTGTGTTTATCTGTGTTGGTGATGTGGTGTTCACTGGAAGCAATGAAGCTATGATTTCTGAACTCATGTTGGAAGCAATGAAGCTATGATTTCTGAACTCATGGAGGATATGATGAAGAATTATGAAATGACTAATTTGGGATTTCTTCATCATTTTCTGGGAATTGGAGTGATTCCAGAATCCAATGGTATTTTCATACTTCAGCAAAAATATATGCACCAAATTAACCAGGTGTGGACTTGGTTTCATTAGACAAATGTATGCACCAAATTAGTATCTAAGATTGAAGGGCTCAGAGTAATTGTCTTTGTTTGGTAGTGGAGGAGAAAAGATAACAATGTTCGAAGGATGCTGAGCTGCTACTATTAGCTCAAGCATTTCATCTCGAAAATTCTCAAGCATTTCATCACGTATGTACACTATTGCAAATTTAACATAAACGCGATAAATAATCGATACACTGACTGAAAAGTACAAGCTTGCATGGCACCAAATTTAAAAGCAAACCAAATGCCATAAATGAGATCCAAGATTCCAACTCAAATCAAATATGGTTATAATTGAAGAACGTATACCCTTAGCTCTGTTGGTTATGGATGAAGTGAGTTGCTCTTCAATATATACGTTCCTTGGAGCACCAATACAAATCGGTTGTTCTGTAAATTGAGAATAAGCTAATGAAGTAAGAAGGGAGAGTACATAGTGATTTCTTTTTTTCTTGCAAAGTTCTTCTGGATACAATTGCAATTTGCTAACTAAAAGCAAAAACAACTAAGAAATCTAAAAGCACTAAGTTTTATATTCTTCATTGAACATGTGTACCCTAAAGCTAAATGAAATGATTATCAAATGGACCCTAAACCACATGTAAAATTGTGTACTTCACTAAGGTCAACTAAAAAAAGATGCAGGTCACCAATTAGGATGGACTAGAAAGTTATGCCTGCGCATTGCTGGGAGATTAAAAATTGTAAGAGATATCGTTTTTTTAAGATACAAAGAGTGCCAAAACAGGCAAATTTTTTTTGCTTCAACGCTAAAAGCTTTTGTCCAGTATTTGTTGATTGTTAAGGAAGCATCCTAGGCAAGGAAAGAAAAATATTGAAACACATGAAGCAAATTTATATGACAATAGAATTATAATACAAAGACAAAAAAAGGATAGAGTATGGTTACCTAGTATTTTTTTGTTGTTGTTGTGAGGACGTTCTTCAGCAATTCAGCAGGACTTCACTACCAACATTCTTAGCTAGATAGTGAAAGTTGTATGAGGCATCATTATTATCTACAAACATGGAATTTGAAAAGATATAACTGTTAAATCAAGCTTGAACCAACTTCTGCCTATATACCCAAAAAAAAAAATCACAATTTGAACTCACTCTCTCTCATCAGAATGTATGAGATAATCTGAATTAAAAAATTCACCAAAAAAAAAAGTTAGAATTTTGATATTTATAAATCTCAAAATCACAAAGTACTCTCAAATTTAAACAAAACAAACTCCACAGATGTGTGTTTTTCATGTTATAAACTCGAGTAGAATAGACTTACATACAGTTGTTATAAAACAACACTTGTACTAAAATTTACTCACATTCTTAGTTGTAAGTTATTGATTTGGTAAAAAATTGGTGACTCATATAATGTATTGATACATTCATATTTTTTTTAATCAATTTTTACATACAATTAATAATATGGGTTGTATATTTGCACTCGTTCTTTCCTAAATTTCTATTCTCAGATTTTTATTTATCATTACTTCATAAGAAAACAATTTTCTTTTCTTTAAAAAAGCGGAGAATGCAGTAAATTACATATTCACTGGGCTAGGAAAACTAAAATCAAATAAGTTACTCAATGCACCAACAAATATAGTAAAGCTAATTATCCATGATTTCCCAAAAAAAAAAAACTGAAAACTGTAATAAAGCTGACAAGCATATCTAATGAAAGGAATGATAATTTTTTTTTATATTAGAAATATCTTCAATTTTTATAATTATATACTTGAGTCCCAAATGGCATAGGAAATTACAAAAAAAAAAATAGATAGAAGGAGAAAATGTGAAATTCCCAGATTAACAAATGTCCTGCTATACTGAAGTATAAAAAACTCTAGTCACCACCTTGCTTATGGTAAAAAAATAGTTTAAATAATGTTTTGTTGGAAAATAGCATTAGCATGCCAACTGTCATCGACTTGAGCACTATGGAGAGAATAATTGCTTCAGTGTTCCTGAATTTGCATACATTTGAAGCACATCGCAAATTATTGTTCAGTGTCACTACCAATGGAGTTGAGAATAGCTGTAAGCAAAAAAAAACAAATAATTTGTTATTAAGCATGCAGACAATATATTTCACACTTATCAAAACAATTATTTCTATCAAATACAAATTAAAGCAGATTAAATATATATCTTATTTACAAAAAATAATGCATGGTGGAATAACGCAATGATATACTTAACATGGAAATTCTTATACTAATTGATAATGCAACATGAAGAAATCTGTAAAGATGAGAAATGAATCATACAAAGTAGAAAATTTAACTTATATATATATATATATATATATATCTTATTTACAAAAAATAATGCATGGTGGAATAACGCAATGATATACTTAACATGGAAATTCTTATACTAATTGATAATGCAACATGAAGAAATCTGTAAAGGTGAGAAATGAATCATACAAAGTAGAAAATTTAACTTATATATATATATATATATATTAAAACAATTAACAAATTTTGTATCGATGATGGATAAAAAATGTATACAAAGGTAATTATTTAATTTCTCAATTTCAAAAAAGCAAAAGATAACAAAAGGTACACAAACAACAACAACAATATATACAGTGGACACCTATGTATTTCAAAAAAGTCTCACATATGAAGAGGAAATTGATGTAGGATGTTTGTGCAATTGCTGTTCTTCTTTGCTAGTTTATATAGACAGTGGACGCCTATGTATTTCAACAAGGTCTCATATATGAAGAGGAAATTAATGCAGAATGGTTGTGCAATTGCTGTTCTTCTTTGCTAGTTTATATAGACAGTGGACAGCTATGTTTTCCCGCTTGCTTTCTACAATGCAAGATTCTTTGCTCATATTACCAAAAAGATTTGCCTTGATGCTGCTGTTTACTCTCCTTGGACGAAAGGAATAACAAGTTTGAGAGGTGAATGTATAGTGGCAGTGTCGGCAAGCAACTATTTTTTTTATAGAACGTAAACCTTGTTTTCAGAATCTCATATAAACAAACATGATGGCTTACGAATCAATCCTCGACAACAGAAGCAAGCATATACGTCACGGTGAAGCGGTATTTGGCATTCGTTCTGCTATTCTCTTAGGCAATTATTCTGTTTTTTTTTAGAAAAAATTATATTCAGTCTTTAGTTACTAATGTTCTTTAATTGAAATCTTATTGACTTTTTGGTTTTGATTGAAGTCTTTGATATTAATTTATTAACGTAGAGATTGGACAACCCCATTTTTCTGAGTGAGAATCCTTGATCCAACGAGGATTCCGAAGATTCTCAAATAACATTCGTTCATCGAATATTGTGCGGTCAGAAATTATTATAATTTTTTTATTTAAAATTAAATATAAACAATACCTGACGAAAACTGATCATACGATGTACGATGAACGATTGTGATTAAATGATCTTTGAAATTCTCATAAAGAGGATCATGCGAGAATCCAAAAGGGTTTTCCCTGTTTGCGTTTTGATTTACCAATATAGGAATATGGTGACTTCTTATCAAAAAGATTTTGCTAAGAAGTTATCGTATTGAGAGGGTAAATGAGGCGTGGTAGAGAGGATTTAGTGGATTGCAATGATGAGTCGGATTGGCGCATGATTGAAGCGCTGAAAGGGAGGAAACTCGCCAAATGGTAAAGGAAAAGGGCAGAGGCTAAGGAAAGTGGGGCCCTGCCTGATGAGTTGTCGGCCATTCATGTGCAATTCCAATTGCATTATTTTGATCAGACGACATTGATCTGGACTGTTAGTTGATCCAACGGTCTTGATTTAAAAATTATTAATTTTAAAATTTAAATTTATAAATACATTTAATTTAAGAGAGTTTTAAAGAAAATGGTTTAAGTCAACAAATATTTAACAAAAAAACATACTAAAATGTTATTTAACCAAAATGGCTCAAAGTTTATTAAAAAAAAAACCATCTAAAACTATTGTCCACGGGTCAAACTAACAAGCTTAACCCACTACAAATCTACACTTCCGTAAATACCCCTAAATGATTAGATATTGTCTTGACTCTTCACCAACCTCAACCCAACACGAAACCATCATAATAACTCTCTGTCTTCCTATCAAATTGAATTCCCCATTTCAAAAATAATCAAATCAAAGTTGAAAACAGAAGCATTCATCAAAACAAGTTCAAAGAAGTTTAATGGCATAAACTAGTGAAAAAGTGTCTGGAAAAAAAAAGAACCAAAACATAAAACTATTTCTGGATAACCCAAAACATAACACTGTTTTTGGAAGAAAAAAAATTAGATACAATGTTTGTTTTGTCTGTGCACAAACAAACACTATATCTGAAAAGAAAATAACCAAAATAAAAAAACAGTGACTTAAATTCCAGAAACAAGAACTCAGTTCCAGAAACAGTCTATATTTAATAAACATTGTGCTTATTTTGCTTTGAATCCAAATACAGTGAACTTCATTATTTCTTTTCTAGCTTATATTTAAGAAATAGAGTGTCTATTTCATTTGGACCCAGAAACAGTGACTTAGATTTCAGAAACAGTAACTTCGATTCTAAAAACAGTGTTACTTAAAATTCAGAAACAATTTATTTTTACAGTCCAGAAACAGTGACCCCGTCGTTATTATTGAATAGCATGCAGATCTCAAATTTATTTTCTGGAGAAACAAACGATGAACTCCACTGACGATGAAAAATTGAAAAACAATACCTCAATTACACTATAAATAATAACGATGATCACATTTCAACGAAATAATACAAAATATAAATTAAATAGCATGAGGATCTATATTTTTGTTTCAAAGAAAAAGAAGAAGGTCTGCAAAACAACGATGAATTTCATTAACGATGAAAATCAGGAACTCAACCTAAAAAAGAAGAAGGACACCACCTATGTTGCTCTTTTGTCCAATTATTTACACTAGCCATATATAAATGAAGAAGGACACCACCTATGTTGCTCCCTTCTTGTGATCCAAATTTGAAGACGGCCGATGGGGAGGAGCAGTTGTAAGTGTCATCCTCTTTGTTTCTCTTATCCCTGCATTGTCAACCAAAAAAACATCAAACCAAGTGCAATATGATAGGATTTTTAACGTCTATGCAAATAGGGTCAAAATCACATGAAATACTTGCAAGAATACAAGGATGTTGTAGTATAGATGCTCATGCAAGGTCGTTTTTCTCAAGGACAAGTTGGATAATTTATGTAGAAACAATTCCTAATTAAATACTTAGAATTAAAATTTGAGAAAAGAGATTTTGAAATTGGGTAATATTAAAAACGAATTTTAATTAAAAAAACTAATATGACAAAAGAAAAATGTTTTAAATGCCAATTTATAAAAGCACACTAGGGTTCCACCATCACCTAGCAATTCTATGTATTTTTACCAATTACTTATGATCTACACATACCACTTTGAAGGTTAGGTTTTCCTAATTTATATTCTACTTGGAACCTCCAACATAGAATGTATATCTAACATGCAACCCGTCCGGAAGTACGGATCAAATCTGAACATGAAAGACTCATTATGCTTTATGAAAACCCTTTGAAAAACCATGCAACCCTTAAGACGTGGTGTTCATCATAAGTGAAATCACAATTATTAATCACAAGAAACCATCGTCAATTTCAGGGAACCTTCTGACCAAAATTGCATCAAATTACTTGTCTAAAGATCATAATAGTGATCAGGCATTAAGACAATTAGATAGTTTTAATCACGATGATTAATAATTCAAAGTATGCACGCTATCAATCATAAGCAATTAAATAAAAATCACATATTCATGCTAAGGCTCAAGGCTTCGCCCTAGCGAAAGGATTAGTTACGCATATTCATAATTGAAATCAGAGAAAATATTATTAAGAAGAAAAGGAATGAAAACACCTTAAAGTAGAAAATCTCCAAGCACCCTAGCAAAGTTCTTTGTCTCTGAAGTTGAATAATAATAAGCGTAGAGAAAAAATGTAGACGGCAAAGCAATATATCTGCTAAGCCCTCTGACAAACCCTAAGACATAGGTCTCTTATTCCAACTAGGAAACTAAATACTAATAAAATATCTTAGAAAATAAAACCCTAATTAAACTAGAGGAATCTGTCAAGTACTTGTCCAGCCATGTTTTAGCCTCAGATCTCCTCCAAATCCAGCCCAAGATAACTTGTTTTAAAGATCAGGACATTCCGAACACATCTCCAGAAGGCCACGAAACCATCTGAGGTTATATTGGGCTCCAAAAACGTAATTCAAGCCCCAAACGTCATTATTCCAGCACTGCATTCGCTCTTTATTTTATTGCCAGAAAATAACTGCCTGGTGGAAAAATTTGATATTTTGATACATTCAATCGAAGTGACACATGAACGTCCTCCAACTGGAACTTCAAAGTTCGTCCATTTGACCACGTTTTGCTCCAGAGGAAGTCGAAAGTCCTGTATTAGAAATACAATTCATAGTATCAAAATTCTTCCAAAATATTAACCAAAATATAGAAGAATAGGATTAAATATATAATATAAAATATACTCATCACAATACAATCCAATTTAATGCTCACATAATTTGAGGTCCAAACAAAGTCACAGGTCAACAATCACCTAATCGATCATAACACCATTCCCAAATATGAAAAACATAAACAATTAAGTCAACAACATGATATGACATCCCTTTCATACAAACACAGATTGCAATTCATATATGCCACATTATTTACAAACAATTACAAATCAAGAAACAATTAAATCATCATCATGAATTACAGTGTAATATCAACACCATCAATTAGAAGAGACAGAGCTACATGGCAATAAACATAATGAGAGTAAACATGCAGAGATGAGCTGCTTCAGATCCTTCCCAAAAGCAATTTTCCGCAGGATAACAAAAGAGCGGTTGATCTCTGATCTAATTGCAGACGCAATCTGCATAACCGACTTCTATGGAATTTGAACTTGTGAAATGTGGGGTGGAGACCTGAATGTAAGAAATTGGTGTTAAGTGAATAATTCCAAACATATGAAATTTAGGTCATCACACCCGAACGCAATCAGAATAATTAAATAAAGAATCGAAGCCATATGCAATCTAATTAGACAAATAAGATGACGATTTCTCCCATTTGGATTTGCAGGTGGAGGAATCATAGCCGAGGGATTGCAGTCCGTCGGTGACCATCTTCCTCAAATCGTCTTTTTGTTTGAGATTCTTGTTTGCTTCGACCATCCTCGTCGTATCGGCCATGAGGTTTCTTTCCGAGACGCTCACGCATGGAATCAGACTCTGATTAAACAATAATTAAGCAAACAATCAATCATCCATATTCATATTCATATTATGTGTTTGGTTGCCAAGAAACCGCAAGAAAATGCAAAAACAATTTACTAATAAAAAAGTGCAATCAAAGCAACGATTATTTATAATTTTGTACCTTACGAATATCGGAGGCGTCGCAACCGAACGAATCGGAGGAGATTGAATCACCAAAACCTCCACCGAATATATCGAGCTCGTCGTCGGAGCTGTCATTGCTGTTGCCGTGAAAGCAATTACAGCGGTTTCGTCCACATTTCGGCGGAGGCTGCTTCTCGTTGCTTTCTTCGATGAAATTCTGAACCATCTTCAAGCAGACCGAACTCGGCTCGAACTCAGGCCGCGGCGCCGACGGTTCCTTCATCCTTGCTGATATTGAGGCAGCCGGAGTGGCGAGTTGTGATGTGGACTCAGGCCTCTCGGCCTCTGGGTTTTACGGAGAAGGTGAAGACGGTGAGGGTTGAGAGAGATGCAGAGTCTGAAAGAGAGTGAAAGAGAAACGGTTATAGAGAGGTTGAGTGTGACAGAGACGATCGAAGCAAAAGCACGATGATAGACGCGTGTGCTTGTTTCAGAATGGCAACCCCGTAAATACCCAATGAAAAATTTGTAAATAAAGTGAAATTCACTCCAAAACATTGTTCATTTGAATAGTGCCAATTGGAAACCTTACCTTAGACTAAAGTAATAATAATATGAGATCTTTTTTTTGATTAGATAACTAAATACCTGTTTAGTATCATATTTGAAATTTTTAATCATTTCTCAAAACATTTTTTAAGAACATTTCTTGAAAATGATTTTCTTTAAAACTCAAAAACTTGATTGGTTTGAGATTTAAAATTTTTAAATCTTACGACTTAAACTAGACAAAAAGATCTAAAAAGATGGAGAGAGGGAAAGAGGAGAGAGGAGGAAAGATAAAGAAGAGAGATGATCGTATAAGATAGAGAGGAAGATGAGTGAGAGAAAGAACAGAGAAAATGAAGATAGCGGATTGGAGGAGAGACGAAAAAGGTATAAAAAAAAAGAGAAGAGAGAAAGAAGAAAGGAGAAAGATAGATTTGGAGTAGGAGGGGAAGAGTGAGAAAAAAGAAATGAGTGACTTTAAGTTTAAAACTCTAAAAACTCACTTTTTATGTTTTTAGATAATATATTATATTTTTTAGTTAGTCTTGAGTTCAGTTTTTGAAAATAGTTCTATCAAACAAGTTTTTAAGGCTTAAAACTTGAAAATTCTTTTTGAGTTTAAAAAGTTGAATTCAAGTAGAGTACCAAATAGGTTCTAAAATTTTACGGATGTTTTACCCGACCACATATAGAATGCCTGAAAAACAAAATTTGGACGTCAAATGTTCAAGTTTGTAGAGATGCTTGTATTTTAATCCACATGTACAATTCAAAAGACTCAAACCTACCAAAAGAATGCATTACCTTCACAGTTGTCATGCATGGAACAAAAACAAGCTCCGAATTCTGACTTGTAGCTAACTGTATGGGCTTGCTGCTTTGCATACACACAGTTTCAAAGTTCACCAAATTATTGCAGCCAGATTCTATATCCCACAACCTCAGTCTTGAATCGGAACTTGAAATGCAAAAGCTCGATCAATGACATCGGCAGTGAGGAATGCGTGAAAAACCAATTAGGCTGACTCATGCACGAAAGGAATGCGTGAAAAACCAATTTATTTATCTCATACTTGTCCTGATATTGCATATGTTGTGAGTGTTTTAAGTTAGTTTATGAGTTAGTTTATGCACTCGCTAGTGAAGATCACATAGCTGTGGTAATGCGAATTTTGGCATATCTTAAGTCTGCAACCGGTAATGGAATACTTTATGGAACAACATGGACATCTAAAAGTTAAGGGATTTACAGATGCATATTGGGCTAGCAATGTTATTGACAGACGATCTATATCTAGGTATTTTACGTTTGTCAGAGGTAATTTGGTTACATGACGTAGTAAGAAGCAGAAAGTGGTGGCAAGGTCGACTGCGGAAGCTAAGTATAGAGGTATGGCACATGGAATATATGAACTTCTTAGTTACATAAGCTTTTGAGATGTCTTAGTTTTGAACTATAGGAGACTATGTAGTTATATTGTGACAATAAATCTGCAAGGGAGATAGTTGACAATAAATCTGCATGTGAAGGTTGATCGACATTTTGTTAAGGAAAATATTGAAAAGAAAATTGTGTCTATACCGTTTGTGAGTTCAAGAAAGCTTCTTACTCATGCAATATCTAGTAAGGTTTTCCAAGACTTAATTATCAAGTTGGGCATGTATAATATTTATGCATCAACTTGAGAGGGAGTGTTGATTTGAGTCTTAATTGTATTTGTAAATGTTATTGCAGTCCTATTTTAAGTAGGATGAGAATATGTAACATTTAGGATTTAGTGTCCTTATTTTTTGTAATTACTTTTCTTATAGAATAAGGTGTATGTGCCTATATAATGTAAACCCTAAAGGATCCCTCCAACCTCATCTTTCCAAATTCACTCATTTTTCTCTAAATTTAGTACGTACACTATCAGACTCCTTTTATGTTTTCTTCGTGTTGATCCAACCACTCTACTCTTCCATCACACTCATTTTTATTTCAACCCACACTGATCTTCTAGTACAATTTTCCCCAAAGAAACATCTCTTGTTATGATCCTGATTAAGTGACATATGAGTAGATTAATTAATAAGAATTAGTGAATGATTAGTTATTGCTAGCTGGCAATTTGTTGAGTGGAAGCTTATATATAAGAAAAACTAATGAAAAGTGTTTGAAAACTTTGAGTTTTAACGGTAAAGACAAAATAAAGGGTACAATGAATAGTACCAGGATTGATTTTTTAGTGTAAAAATATGATTTTTCGTTAAAATGAACCGTATATAGAGCTTTTCGTTAAAGTTCCCATATATAAGCTCCTTCCCTCTTCTTCCATAGCTTTCTTGTGCTACTTACAGGTTGATTAAGGGAATTGAGAATTTTGGGTCGTATCATCTCTACCATCTTTCTTTTAAAGAAAAACTAATGAAAAGAGTTTGAAAACTTTGAGTTTTAACGATAAAGACAAAATAAAGGGTAAAATGAATAGTACCAGAAGTGATTTTTTAATGTAAAAATATGATTTTTCGTTAAAATAAATAGTACGGAGCTTTTTGTTAAAGATATTTATTTTAAACCTCCCATTCTTATTATTTTCTACAACCGGCCCCCTTTTCATTGGACAAGGATTGTCTGCCCTCTTTGTTCCCGTACCCTCCCATATCCTCCTGTTTGTGTGGTCACGGTTAAATCACGTCAACATTTTATATTACTATTCATTTTTGTCTTATTATCTCTATAAAAAAATATATAAAATATTAACATGACTTAACCGTGATCACACGAAACAGAAAGCCATAGGAAGACACGAGAACATGGAGGGCAGACAATTCTTGTCCCTTTTCATCACTCTTTCCTGTTCTCTTCCTCTCTCTCTCTGTCTCTCTTTTTTTGTCCTTTTAGTTCTTTTCCTTTTTCACTCACCTTTCACAAAAAGATAGGTGAAATTCATCTCTGTCGCTCACAATTCGCAAAAGAAAATTGTAAACCTCAAACAAACAAATCGCATAAAACCTCAAACCCTCTAATCAACGAAGAGAATACCCACACAATCGAAGTTTGAAACCACAAATCAATTTCAAGTGTTAAGCTGCTGGGGTCTGGGTCGTCGAATTCCGACGAGCTGTTTCCGTACGAACCGCGGTGCACCGTATCTGTGGCATTCAAGCCATTAAGGTAAGCAATTTCTTATTTATACAACGAATTAGGGAGTTACAATGTCGGGCTTTTGAATTAGGGGTCGAATTAGGGATTTACAAATTGGGGATATGGGGATTAATTTTTTCATTTAGGGTTTTAATTTTGGAGAAATTAGTAGGCCAGGCAGGGGATTAATTTGATTGCGTCAGAATTTGGGTTTTGGGATTGTTGATATGTGTTTGTTTTGTTATTGTGTTATTGGGTTGGTTTTGCAGTGATCTGTGGATTCTTGTGATATTTGAAATTGATTAGATCAGGCATTCGTTTTCGGTTTTCAAAACTTCTCTGTATGTATGTATGTATGTATGTATGTATGTATGTATGTATGTATGTATGTATGTATGTATGTATGTATGTATGTACGTATAGTAAAATACAAACAGCCTAACTATAGTTGTTTAAAACTAACTCAATTTTTTGGTAGCGAGAATCTATTGCTAACTGAAATAATCAGCAAAAGTAATGAAAATGTTACGTGTGAGCAATCAAAGCAACCGACATATGATATAAACTAATAGCCTATCAGAATTGTAGCTACATATCTCCATGATACAAACATGTGAGTGTCATTGAAATTTATGGTTGATAGCTGGTGGGGAATAGTAGAGGGACATGCTCCTCAGGGAGTATAATTGGAATGGATGCCAGAGGCTCTTTCAGATGGTGTGCGAGCTTAAGCTGAAGCTACAGGCCCATGTTTTAACAATATCTTTTTCATATAATTTCCTCAGTTTCTCTATTGACTGCTGGAGTTTCTTAGCGTGCCGTGCACACACCAGTTGATCTAATCAATCTGATTTCATCTATCATCTCGCACTCAGATTTCTCTCTTTATTTATGTATTACCTCTAATTTAACTTTAAAATGTTTGACTGTTTTCCTGCTTTGATCAGCATGAACAAAATTCTTGAGCGGAACCATAGAAGTTGCTATTTCTCACAAAACAATGTTGCTGAGAACGAAACACAGGTGAGATTTCATAATTACCGAGCTTTATCAAAATTCTATTTGCATTTTTGTGTTTGTATGTGCTGGTGGTGGTATGAGCGTCTACTGACTGTTATTAATGGTATATATCCTCTAAGCATGCATGTTGGTTGGAGTCAAATGCAAAATCATAGAATCAGAAATTAAGGTAATCTATATGCATTTCATTTGAACTTTCATTTCATAGATTTGCTTCACCGGTGCAGATAATGTTATACCTGTTTTGATGGATGATTTAGAACTGCTTCTTCGTATGCAGATTACCATGTCTATCAAGCACAGCTGACTCAGCTGATGTAAGTTCTCTCTCTCTCTCTCTCTCTCTCTCTCTCTCTCTCTCTCTCTCTCTCTCTCTACCTGTTTTGATGGATGATTTAGAACTGCTTCTTCGTATGCAGATTACCATGTCTATCAAGCACAGCTGACACAGCTGATGTAAGTTCTCTCTCTCTCTCTCTCTCTCTCTCTCTCTCTCTCTCTCTCTCTCTCTCTCTGTGCATCGATCTGTTTTGTCTGTCAACTTTGCTTATAACTTACTCTCCTAGCTTTCCCCTTATCAGGAAAATTTTACTGATTGCAAATGATAAATGTTACGAGCATGGGAAAGGCATAACCAATTTTAAATCAGCTTTTCAGGTACGCATTGATTCCAGATTCAAACCGTCACTTCCGTTTAGTATGTTGTTTATCATTTTGTGATCATAACACTGTCAGGCGGTGTTACTATTGTGAACGTTATGCGAGAAAGCAAAGAAAATTCTAATGGGAGAAAGCAACATTAAGGTGAAGATTTTGGTTTGTCCTTTAGCTTTCAATAATTTCAATGCTAATTAGGGGTTTTTTTCATATGTTTTCTTTCGTGTTTCAACTTCCGATTTCACTCAATTTTATGTATTTGCTGAACACCTTCTCTGTTTTACAAAATGTTTCTCTATTCCCAAATAGTTGTACCATGAACCAACACTACTTAGATCACACTGATAGTACTTGGACCTAAAAAAAGAATGGTCAAACGGATCTTTTCTCAAAGTCAAATCTCAATTGTACAAATGACTGATTTTTTTAATGTGTTGTTAACGTTTGATCGTTTTATCTTTGAAGTATTATTGCTTTATCATTAACATTTAATCACTATATTGCCAATTTTAGTTCCAATCAATTTAACACGTGAAGTTTAGTTTCTAATCATTTTTACGTTTGACATTGAATAGATTATTTGTACAATATTGTGAATCAAAGATTTCAAAAGTGTCAACTAACTGGAATCCCATTCTTCGTATATCCAAAAAAGGAATGATTTGTGAATTGGAATTAACCTCTTGTAATAGGTCATGTCTTACTAATATCAATCAATTTGATTCTATTTATTCAAAGAAAATGATTCATTGTCCCATGACAATCAAAAGTGTTGATACAAAAGGTTTGATCTTTTGGGAAAAACGATAAAAAGGGTTGAATTTAATTTTGATATATGATTGAGAATATGTGCTTTCGAAAGGTTTCAGTTTTTTGTGTTCTTACGTTTATGTCTCTAAAAGCACCTTAATTTTGTGATTAATTTTTTTTTTTTTCATTTTGAAGATGTAATTGGCGGAGAGAATGTTGCGTCTAAAAGCACCTTAATTTTGTGATCAATATACACACCACTCTTAGGCACATACATAGTTAGAACTTTCTACACCTTCAACAATGTTTCAAACACCGCAACAACGTGCGGATACATCAGCTTATGAAAACTAAAAATCATAAGCAAAAAATTATTTTAAACTATTCAAAATTTAATTTAAAATGGGCAGAAAATTGTCTTCATTAAAACCCAAAACCATTATACTCAGAAATAACAAACATGTTAACAAGAGAACTAACTATGCAGCAAAGTTGTTAATTCTTTATATATATTGTGTAGTTTTGCCATCACGACTACCAACGATACCAAAAATATTGTGTTGGATTCTCTGTTAACCGCACTCCTTGTAGTTGTGGGGAACTCTTCCACTCAGAGCTGTTGATCTTCAACTTAGGGCATTCATATATATTTACAGTTTTCAAGGATGGGAATTTGACAATGCAATTTCCAGAGAAGAAATCTTGCAGACTTGGTAGCTCGTAAAGTACCAAACTTTGCAACTGGCAAAAAGAAATCTCACCATCATTTCCTGCATCATCTCCATCCGATGTCGTTGCCCCTATTTCTGTAATTGTTTTACAATCCCCAACCACCATTTCTCTTAGCCGCTTTAAAGTTTTGGCTATCGTATATGTTGCCAAATGTTTCAAGCTGTGACAACCATGTACTTCCAAAGTTGTTAAATTCTTGAAGGGAATAGCAGATGACCCTATATCCTTCAATGCAACACAAGCCCACACTTCTAGAACTTCCAAGTTTGGAAAAACTGGGCCTGCCCCTGGGAAATTCTCGTTGCGTAGATGCGTCAACTTCCACATATCGTGAAGCTTCAAAACACTCATATGTGGGAAGGACGCATCTGGATTTTCATTATTCTCAAATAAAGAAACATTCTGGCCCCACATAAACTTCAACGATTTTAGTTTCCTAAACAACTGTGATGTGGATGGACCGCACCATATCTCCATGTCTCTGTCTAAGGTCATCGTTTCCAAGTTGGGGAATGATACATCCTGAAATATTACCAACGCAAGAATGATAAACGGCAACAAAAATAATAACACAAGGATATTTTTTTTCTTCTATGAAGTAGCTTGAAAGGCTAACTTTCGTTTAAGAAACTTGTGTAATGTATTTTTACCTTGTCAATTAAGAAGAGAGAGTGTTTAATTGGAGTGTCAAGACCGTCAAACTCATGCTTCTGGAAACT
Source organism: Malus domestica (assembly GCF_042453785.1). NCBI lineage: Eukaryota > Viridiplantae > Streptophyta > Magnoliopsida > Rosales > Rosaceae > Malus > Malus domestica. The sequence continues at coordinate 6,375,394 of NC_091668.1, read as the reverse complement.
TGAAATTTTGGAGACAAAAATATCCAATTTACCACATCGCCTCACCTCCACTTGTTCGAGTAGCGGCCATTCTGAAGCATGGATTCCTGGGTAGAAGCTCTTAAGTTGGTCTAGACCGATAAAACCAATATATGTTGCTTTTGGAAACACAAACTTAGGCATCATTTCTAGTCCCTCTTCCTTGGAAACGATTTCCTCCATTCCATCACAATGAAGCACGCTCAGGACTCGTAGTTGCTGAAGACCTCTGGCCACTGAGCATGGAAAAATATATTTCAATTTCTCACACTCTTCTATTGATACCGAATCTAGATTTTCACAACCAGACATTTTCAACTGAGTTGTAGACGTGTCTGGTGTTTCTTTGATCTCAAAAACCACCTCTAAACGATCGCACCTACTTATCCGTAAACTTCTTAAAGCATTCAATCTCCCTGCAATACTAGGTGTAATGATGCTTATTAGTCTACCGCAGCGACGAACGTCGACATCTCTAAGTTTGTAGAAAGAGCCTGGATCAAGTTGGTTGTGCCATATTGTAGTCAAAATAGATAGCTCACGGATGGACAATTTCTCCAACTTTGGAAAGCCTACCTGTATTTGAATTATGAAATTGTTAAATTCTTTTTTTGTCGAACTGAATATATTAGACATAAGAATAATGATCAATAAAAGAGAAACAATAGTATAACAATTTTACCTTGTCGTCAAAAAGAAAGTATACTTCTTTAGTCTCAAGTTTAGGATCAAAGACAAATCCCTTTAGTTCTTCACAATTCTCAATTTCCAAACCCTCCAGAGACGGAAACTGGACATTACAGCTTGCTGAGCAGAATCTAGAGAGTTTTGGAAGTTCTCTTAGCTTCAAATGTTGTAGCTTACAAAACATGGCATATGTTTTTTCTTCACCATATTCTTTTGTCGAAACTATCTCTTCCAATGATTTACACCAGGTTATCTCAAGTTCTTGAAGTTGTACAAGATTTCTAGCCATGGAAGACGATAACACAAAAGTTAAACAAGTACAATCATCCACCACCAAGCTTGTTAAGTTTGGCAACACAACCTGCAGTATTTGTACATTCCATTTTTAAGATAAGAGAATTCACATTAATTGTTATTATCTAGTCAAATGGTATCTTTAGATAAAAAAAATTATACCAATAGATATTTCTTGATACGTACTAGATAAAACTGAACCACTTCAAATGCTCAAATAATAGTTTTACCTTGTCGTCAAAAAGCAAGTATACTTCTTCAGTCTCAGATCTAGGATCAAAGACAAATCCCTTCAGTTTTTCACAATTACGAATTTCCAAACTCTCCAAAGACGGAAACTGGACATTACAGCTTGCTGAGCAGAATCTAGAGAGTTCTGGAAGATCTCCTAGCTCCAAATGTTGTAGCTTACAAAACATGACATCTGTTTTTCCTTCACCATATTCTTTTGTCGAAACCATCTCTTCCATTGATTCACATTTGGTTATCTCAAGTTTTTTAAGTTGTACAAGATTTCTAGCCATGGAAGATGATAACACAAAAGTTAAACCAGTACAACAACACACCTCCAGGCTTGTTAAGTTGGGCAACACAACCTGCAGTATTTGTACATTCCATTTTTAAGAGAAGAGAATTCACATTAATTGTTATTATCTAGTCAAATGGTATCTTTAGATAAAAAAATTATACCAACGTATATTTCTTGATACGCACTAGATAAAAAAAGAAAAGAACGAGTACTAATGGCATAAATGGGAAAGAATGACACTAGTGGCATACCTCTTCAGTAATGATGTGTGTAAATTGGGCATTGTTTTCGACATGGAGATGCTTGAGTTGTTGAAAATCTTCACTACCTGAGTGGTACACAATATTATCAGCTCCCTCCGACCCATCCAAGTACAAATCTTCACATGATCTCTTCAACAGCATTTCTAGACCATGGTCCAATTCACAGCCAGTTGGGAGCTTTAGCCTCAATGTGTTGAGGGTTTCATCCACATTGTACCATGCCAACGAAGCACCGATTAAAATTTGGTATCTTTTTAACTTGCCAGCGAACAAGTCCGTCGGAATACTGCCAGCATCTGGAACATGTATGCTTAATGCAGCTAAATGAGGCAAGTCCTTCAGTTCTGAAAGGCTAGCATTACTTCTTTCTCCGCTTACTCCTTCGGGCACCCATCCGTTGAAGCTCTCTTTCATTCTCAAGTCTTCTAGACTTGTCAAACGTGATATAACATTAGGTGAAATGACTTCAAGTTGAGAGCAGCCGCTTAAATCCAGCAGTCGAAGACGAGTCAATTTCCCTATTTCTTCAGGCAACACTTCAAACTGGGAACATATAAAGCTGAGAATTTCTAGTTGCGATAGCTGTCCGACTAGAGTTATGTCTTCCAACACGCAATGATCCAAACACAATGTCTGAAGATTTTGTAGGAGATGAAGAGATTGAGGCAGTGACGAAAAGTTTGCATTGTTTAAATCCATAACTTTAAGCTTTTTCATCTCCACAAAAAAGTTACCTGGTATTTCAAGCAAGCCACCATCATGTTCCAAATGAAACAACTCCAGTTGTTGGCATTTCAAAACTTCAGGAAGCCTAGGGATGTTTTCGCAAGACAAAGATATCATTGTGCAATTTTCAGAAAACTCCTCATTGTTTGGCCATTCCTTCAAGTCATCTCCTTTTACTCTTAGTAAGGCACGTTGGTCTTCGGATGCAATCGAGATGGCAACATCACGTAACAAATCATGCATTGTGATTGATGTATTGTCTTCGGAGTCGAGTAACAGACAAAAGTCTTTAAGCTCTTCAATCCGCGTGTGCAACGCATTTTGTGCATGCTCCACTGAATCAATGTTCTTAAAAAAACCCAAACCAAATGTATATTTCAACAAGCTTGTCAGAGAAGTGTAGCTTCCCCCGAGACGTACCAAAATTCCACAGATCAAGAATAGTGGCTTAAGCTTTTGATCATCCAATTGATTGTAACTCCACTTTAAAACCGAGTATGCTTCTTGTTCGGCTGAGTCTTCATTGTCAAACACTTCTAGGTATCTCAAGGCATCATTCCATACTGGTAAAGTACTTCTATTTCTTAAAGAGCTTGCGACTGTGACAACCAAAAGTGGCCAACCCCGGCATTTTTTGGCTACTTGGGTTGCCACAGTTCGTATTGCGGGATTTTTAACAACACCACCTGCCTTTGCCTCAAATAAACTCCAAGCTTCTTCCTCGTTTAAAAATTGAAGCTCAAAGTCTTTTTGCAACCGCTTCTCTGAGGATAGCGATTTTCGAGTTCTGGATGTCAACAGGATTCTACAAGTCGGCAGACAAGGTAGTCCTACACTCTGCAAGTCAATGCTTTCCAAAATGTTGTCTAAAATTACAAGAACTTTCTTGTCTTTTACCCTGTCACATAGACGAGGTGCTCTTACTGGCATAGTTTCGCTTTCTTTAACTTCCATACCCAACTTTATGGCAATTTCTTTTTGAATTCCTTCAAGGTCCGGATTTTGCACACTTGTTACCATAACCGCATCAGCAAATAACTTCTCATTTACAGCTTGCTTAAGGACTTCTTCAACGAGTGTGGTCTTCCCCACGCCGCCAATACCATACACCAAAATCAGGCGGGTATTAGGAGTTCTCAGTTCATCCATGATTTCCTCTACAGTTGAAGTCCTCGAATCAAATGCCTCATAATGTTTGTCAGAAACCATGCATACCTCTTGTGGGCGGACATTGTACGAAATGTCCTGCCTAGCGAAATTTCCTTTGTCGTAGAGCTCAACAACCGCCTGCTCCAACTTTTTTGATCTCCTGCCTAGCTTGTAACGGAGCACCGGGTTTGGACAAACCCCACGGAGACAGCTCATCTTTGTTGATCTCCTGCATAATTCGTTCGCCTTCTCGGTGATCTCATCCACGCTTTTCAGCCAGTTCTGGACGACAGTGTGGATTTTTTCACCTTTGTCTTCAGCTCCAACAACGTCGCGCTGTAGCCGCCCTCTAGCGGCACTTAATTCGTTCACTCGAGTCTGTAAACTCTCAAGGTTTCTGTTGCAGTGAACTAGGTAACCCACTTGACGTATAGCTGGTTCAACTGCATACTCGGCAACTTTTCCGACAATTTGATTAACAATCTCCATGCCTGCTGATGAATACAAATTAAATTAGAAAAAAAGGAGCTCAAGAAATACTTTGCTTTTCTAATTGACTTACGAGTAATCTTTCAACAACTTATAAATAAACACACTACATTTCAAAGTGTATTATGAAAAACGGAAACCACTTCTTGAAAAAGATTACTTTTTGAATAAAACCTTGTCTAAGATTAGAAACTAACTCTAGTTTTTTGGCATTTAGTTGTAATTTTCGAATATTAATTACGTTTTAATAAAGTGGGGTTCACTAAATGGGATTGGACTGGACTAGACTAGCGGTTAGTCTAATACCGTGTTCGTTCCGTGCTGGGATTAACATTAATGAGACTAAGGAGGACTCGCATTGACAAAACCCTTCGCTAAGAGGGCTTAGTAAGACCCCCTAATAACCATGGGACTGCTAAGACCTCCCTCTGCTCTTCTCCCTGTGTTGCTTGCTTTCTGTCCTCGCTCCAGCCAAATCACACCACCAGACCACCACACTCTCTCGCTCTCTTCTCGTTTGCTACTCGACTACGACGATGGCTCCCTGGGTGAGCAAATCTAGATTGTCGTTCACCCAAAGCTCGACGCAGACGTCGATGCCGATCTGCGCGTTCGCGCTCGCCCACACCATCTGCAAATCCAAGCCATCGCCATCTCTCACTTCCCCGACTCCATAAACCCCGACTTGTCGCCGATCAGCTAGCCATGCATCGCTGGAGGCCTGTTCCGCCGCTCCACAGACTTGGAGCTCCGATTGAATCCACGGACTTGGAAAGCTCTCTCCAATTGGGATCTTGCACCGAACAAAAACCTAAAAAACCAAGCTCGATTCTTCGTTTTGCAAAAAAAAAAATTGGCAATTAATCGGAAAAAAAAAAGAGGGAATGGAAGGAGAGCGTGGGACAGAGAGAACGAGGGAGAAAAAGATGGAGGCTTCCAGTGAGAAGGAGGGTTTTATTAGAATAAAAAAAAATTAATTAATATAATATTATTATATATGAATTAAAAAATATAATATTGTAGTTTGTTATTATCCTTCTTTTTAGTCCGACACTGCACCAAACGTTTCACTAAGTCAGTCCAGCTTGGTAGAGTCTAAGCCAGTCCAGCTTAGTCCCAGAAGCTAGTCTAGTCCGAGATAGTCCGATGCAACAAACGCTCCCTAGGTGTGGACTTGGTTTCATTAGACAAGTGTATGCACCAAATTAGTTTTTTAGATTGAAGGGCTCAGAGTAATTGTCTTTATTTGGTAGTGAAGGAGAAGAGATAAGAATGTATGAAGGATGCTGAGCTGCTACTATTAGCTCAAGCATTTCATCTCTAAATTTCTCTGATTTTCTTCATTCTTTCTCAAGATTACATCACGTATGTACACTGAACTATTGCAGATTTAACATAAACACGATAAATAATCAATACACTGACTAAAAAGTACAAGCTTGCATGGCACCAGATTTAGAAGCAAACCAAATGCCCCATTGTTTACCAAAAAACTCACGATTGTTGATTTTTTTTTTTTTTTTTTTTTGTATAAAAATTATAGGGTTCATTTTTATGACTTAGGTTTAAGCGATAACGAGTTTAGGATTCTGTTCAAAGGCCGAGTCCTAAACCCTAAATTATAAGCTACACTAGCCCACATCCCGATTCCGACACCCTTATCTATCCATTTGTCATGTTCCAATTGATTCTTATTTGTAAAATTTCTTTAGTGTTATAAAGTAAATCGATTCTACAAACTATTGAATCCGGAGCATTTTTCTCTGTTATTACGGGCCTAATTACATGTGAAAAGCCCCTAAATCAAATCAAATATGAAGACAACCACCAAATTACCATAAATGAGATCCAAGATTCAAACTCAAATCAAATATGGTTATAATTAAAGAACGTACCCTTAGCTCTGTTGGTTATGGATGAAGTGAGTTGCTCTTCAATATATACGTTCCTTGGAGCACCAATACAAATCGGTCGTTCTGTAAATTGAGAATAAGCTAATGAAGTAAGAAGGAAGAGAACGTAATAATTTCTTTTTTTTTTCTTGCAAAGTTCTACTGGATAAGGATAGAGTGTGGTTACCTAGTGTTTTTTTTTTTTTTGGATTGGAGTTTGGTTCAAACCAATTGGAGAGGACTTTTTTTTCAGCAATTCAGCAAGACTTCACCACTACCAACACTCTTAGCTAGATAGAGAACGTTGTATGAGTGCATCGTTATTATCTACAAACATGGAATTGGAAAAGATATAACTGTTAATTCAACCTTGAACCAACTTCTGCCTATGTACAATGACAAAAACAAATCACAATTTCAACTCACTCTCTCATCAGAACGTATAAAATAATCTGAATTAAAAAATTCACAGATTAAAATTATGATATTTATAAATCTCAAAATCACAAAACTTCCAAATTTAAACAAAACAAACTCCACGTATGTGTTTTTCAGGTTATAATCTCAAGCATAATAGACTTGCGTACAATTTTTATAAAACAACACTTATACCAAAATTTACTCACATTCTTAGTTGTAAGTTATTGATTTGGTAAAAGTTGGTGACTCATATAATGTAAGGAAAACTAATGAAAACTGCTTGAAAACTTGAGTTTAAACGATAATGACAAAATAAAGGATAAATGAATGGTACCAAGATTAACTTTTTAGTGTAAAAATGTGGTTATTTTGTTAAAGTGAACAGTACCGGAAGCTTTTCGTTACATTCATAGCTTTTTTAATCAATTTTAACATACAATTAATAATATCGGTTGTATACTTACAGTCGTTCTTTCCAAAATTTGTGTTCTCAGATTTTTATTTATTATTAATTCATAAGAAAACATTTTTTTTCAGAAAAGAAAAAAAAGGCATAGAATGCAGTAAATAACATATTCAATGAGCTAAGAAAACTAAAAAGTTACTCATTGCATCAACAAATATAGCTAGTGAGTCTGCTTGACTGTGGCTAGGAAAAAACTGAAATGTTTCTATGAATCTTTCCGGCCTTCGGAATAGGTCCTTTTAAAAAAAAAAAAAATTATCCATGAGTTCCAAATAAACTGAAACCTGTAATAATGCTGAAAAGCATATCTGATGAAAGGAATGATGAATGAAAAAATAAAATCAAAGAAGGAGAAAATGTGAACTTCCCAAATTAGTGTTACACTACAACACTAGCAATCACCTTGTTTATGTTAAAAAAAAATAGTTTAAATAATGTTTTGTTGGAAAATAGCATTAGCATGCCAGCTGTCATCGACTTGAGCACTATGGAGAGAATAATTTGCTTCAGTGTTCTTGAACTTGCAAACATTTGAAGCACATCGCAAATTGTTGTTCTATGTCACTACCAATGGAGTTGACAATAGCTGGCACCCAAAAAAGCAAATAATTTGTTATTAAGCATGCAAACAATATATTCACATTTATCAAAACAATTATTTCTATTAAATACAAATTAAAGCAGATTAAATATCTATCTTATTTACTAAAACTAATCATGGTGGAACAACACAATCATATACTTAACATGAAAATTCTTTTACTTTTCAAAAATCTTTATATACTTTCCAATCATTAGCTCATATGAATTAAAATTTAAAATTTGAATTTTTTTATTTTATAATAACATGGTGAAAACACTTCTAAACAACTTAATCACCAAGTGAGTTAAGAATTATCAAAAAGTTGATAAAATTATATTGGTAAATTTATATCAGAAAAGTTGAAATATCTCAGGACAAATAGATTGGTAACTATTAACGTAAAATATTAATTAATTGAAACCATTGAGGAAAAGATCGAATTTGAGAACATTTTTTTCAACAGATTGTGCTTCGTTCTTCACATTAGATTATCTTGATTAGAGAACGATCAAATAAGTAATTGAAGGGTATTCAATTAAAATTTAAAGTAATTGTATAAAATTCAACACATTCAATCATGATTTTATGATAGGTTATTAAAATTCTTAAAATCCGATTGTATTCAATTAGAATTTTAATGAAATTTATACTTTCTAAGCGTATTCAATTACAAATTAAGAAATTTATTTAAAGAACTGAAAAAGTTAAGAAATTATAGAAAATTTGAGAATTTTAAGTATTCATAAATCTCACTCTCTTCTATAAAAAAATTTAAAAAATTAAATCAAAAGTTATAAAAAAATCTCTACAAATCAATTAAATTACATAAAAATTCATGAATTTATAAAATTCATTAAAATCTTTTAAATTCTGAATTGAATACGTGCACCTAGCACTCGACAATTCACCGTAAAAAAATAGAACCATTATCCCTCATAAAAAAATATGAACTATTATCCTTATTGCGATGTATTTAGTGGGATCACAAACAATCCCATGATATCTCATAATATCATGAGGGCATAAACGCATACAATTATCAAGAAGAACACAGAACCATTAACCCACTTCTCCACCGCCTTGACCGCTTTGATTTTTGGGTGAGTTTGGGTGGTGTTTGGAGGTGATACGGTGGGTTTTGCCGAGAGGGAGAAGGAGAGTTGCAGAGGGGGCCAGATGGGAGGAGTTTGTGAGGGATGAGAGAGAGTGACAGTATTGGAAGATGGAGGAGTCTGAGTGTAATGAGAGATCAAGTGAGGCGTGGGAGAGAGGAATTAGTGGGTGGGGTGCAATGATGAGAGAGGAATTATCTAGAAGAACACAGAACCATTAACCCAATTCCGGAGGATTCTCTATGGGAAGATCCTGAGAATATTCAGGTTGTTGTGTCCGTTCATGTAAATTGGACTGTTAAAAATTATTTTAAATATTTTTATTTTATATTAAATATAAATAATATTTGACTGATCTACAATATACGGACATAATTTAAAGATTTTTAAGATCTAGACCCGAAAAGGATCCTTCTGGAATTCCGGAGATCCAGCTGGAGGGCAGTTTCGGCACATCAACGAAGAAAAAGGAAATAGATGGCGGACGCGTGGAAACTGTACAAAAAAAGTGTGGAAACGCGTATTGTTGACGTGCATTATTGACTCACCGAAAGGAAGGAAACTTGCCAGAAGTGAAGAAAAATGGGACCTGATGGGTTGTCAGCCACCCATGTGCAATCCCAATTGCTTTATTTTGATCGGACGACATTGATCTGGACGGTCCTGATTCAAAATTATTAATTTTAGATTTTAAATTTATAAATACATTAAATCTAAGGTCGAATATGATATATTTAACTGTAAAAAACAGAGATATAACGGTTTAAAATTAAATCAACATACAATGCTTTGTTTCAAGAAAATAATCAGTTTAGTGTTTTTTCATTATATATCGGAGTCTAATTATTTTTCGGTTAAAATGTTTATGAAATTAAATTAAGAAAAACTAATGAAAATGGCTTGAAAATTTTGAGTTTTAATGATAAGGACAAAATAAAGAGTAAAGTAAATAGTACCATGATTGACTTTTTAGTGTAAAAATGTGGTTTTTCGTTAAAATGAACAGTACCGGGAGCTTTTCGTTAAAGTTCCCATTAAATTAAGGTAATCTACATAATTTTTAATTTTTTAAAAGGTTACTTAATGAACATAATTCAACTTAAATTGATTTCTTAATAATCTTTGGTTAAAAATTTAATCCATAACTGTTGGAACAGAAAAACTATTTTTGAGTTAAAACCTAAATTTTTTGTCTTAAAATTTGAAGATGGTCTTATTGTAGGTATAATATGAGACTTTTTTAGATAAGTAACTGTACAAGATATATGAGATCTGGATCCTGTTTTCACTAAGAATTGAGGAACAATTAAACTAAACAAAAAACCAAAGCAAATGAAGTCAAATAAGAAGATTGAATGAAGGTTGTGATGCTCTTTCTTTGAAGTAAACAAACAGAAAGAAAGAAAAGAAAAAAAAAAGAAGAAGGTTGCTGCAACGAAGAAACTGCAATTATATGCCTAGACCTAAAACTTGGGTCAACTTCTCAGGTTCTAAATGGGTATACAAGAATATGAACGATCGCTTCCAATGTAGCCTAAGAAACTCAATTTTTTGTTTCATATTTATATGTATATGTCTTTCTTGCGGTTAACTCATATGTGCACTCTGGCATGCTAAGTTTTAGCTGAATCCACATAAATCTTGAAAAAACCAAATTAGTTGGGTTTGGAAGAACCGATAAATAAACATGGACATAACGTTTTGCGGATTTGATCAAATATGCAACTTTTCCACTAAAGGGGCAACGATGAGTCGGATGAATTGGATGGGTGATAGAAACCAGAGGGCTTTTTCAATTCTTGTGATGTTTTGAGTGCTTTTTATTACAACGATATTCTACTTTGAAGAGAGAATTTGAGCTAAATAAGAAAATATACCATACATAATTAATTATTGAACTCGTCATCTATATTAGTTGAACATAAGAATTTTTATTTATTAATGTAGAGAAATATCATTAGAATATAATGTTACTACATACACAAAGATCATTAGAACCTTTTAATGTTGTGTCATTTTTAGCTTGGATTTGCAACTCAAATCATAGAGCACTTACCCACGAAACAAAATGAAGAGCAAAACAAAATGTTATGGAGTTTGTGTAAGGGAACAATAGTTCAGTTGATTAAAAATATTTGTTTTGTATTCAAAATCTCTAAGTATAATTTTCTCTTCCTCAATATCGCTTGTACAAGATAGAAGAATAAAATTTGTGGGGTTGTTAAGAGTTTCATCTTGTACTCCCTCATCTTACCATTAAATTACACCACACTGATAGTGCCATAGTGGGCTACAAGCAAAGGCACACTTCACATATTAAAGATTATGGAGTTTTAACGAAAAACCCACGGTATTATTCACTTTAACGAAAAACCACATTTTTACACTAAAAAGTCAAACCTGGTACTATTTACTTTACTTTTTATTTTTTCCTTATCATTAAAACTCAAAGTTTTTAAGCTCTTTTCATTAGTTTCCTTTAAAATTATTCAAAAGGTGTTTAGCCCCAAAAAGTGTAAGCAATTAATGCTTAATTTATACTATTACTAAAGAGAAGATAACAATTATGTCCCTATTTTTGATACATAATATTTTAAGACAAAATAATAATTATATAACTTTTGAGAAAATAATAATCATATCTTTATTTTTTCTATTTTAATTTATATTAAGAAAAAATATATTTTTATTAAAAAAAATTATGTGTATGAACAATTTTATTTTATTTTATTTTTAATTAAAGGGTGTGATTAATTTTTTAAATTTAAAAAAAGGGTATGGACAATGACTAATGGGAGTGCGATGATGAGTCAGATTGATTGGATTGGTTCTGGAGGGCAGATGACAGACACGTGTAAACTGTAAAAAGGGTATGGAAACGCGCATGATTGATCAAAAGTGAAGGAAATTCGTCGAAAGTTGAAGGAAAAAGAAAAGTGAAGGAAAAAGGGACAGGATGAGGGAAGTGGGGCCCCGCATGATGGGTTGTCGGCAGCCCATGTGCAATTCCAATTGCATTATTTTGTTCATTCGGCATTGATTTGGACCGTTGGCTATTTAATTTTAAATTTATAAATACATTAAATTTAACAGATGAGATTGAATATGATAAATCCAGCATTAAAAATAGAATAACAGTCCAAAGTTAAATCAACAGCTACTGCCATGTCTTGTTTCGAGAGAATACTTGGTTTGGTGATTTTCATTATATATCTGAATTTAACTCTTTTATAAGTTAAAATGTTCATAAAAATAAATTAGAATAATTTATTTTATTTTTATTTTTTAAAAGGATACTTAATGGACATAATTCAGCTTAAATTCTTTTCTTAATAATTTTTGGTTAAAATTTTAACCTAGAACCATTGAAATAGAAAAACTATTTTTAGGTTAAAATCTAAATTTTTTGTCCTAATGTTTAGAGATGGTCTTGGTATATGTATAATATGAAACTTGGTTTTTTAGATAACTAAATCTTGCTTTGGTGTAAGATATATGCTTTCACTAAGTTCATTCACTAAGAATTTAGGAACAATTAAAACAGAACAAAAAACGAAGCAAATGAAGTCAAATAAGAGAATTAATTAATGAAGGTTGTGATGCTCTTTCTTTGAAGGAAACAAAACAGAAAGAAAAAAAAAAAGGAGGTTGCTGCAATGAAGAAACTGCAATTATATGCCTAGACCTAAAAGTTTGGTCAACTAGACATGGATCCTCTCCGGATCTAATTGTTCTAATCGACCAAATCTATGTATTCGGACCATTGAAATTTGATCCAACAGCTGCAAACATGGATCCACTTTAAAATTTATAATAACTTTAGCCGTTGGATCAAATTTCAATGACCCAAATACATGGATTTGGTGGGTTAGGATAATTGGATCAAGAGAGGATCCATGTCCAAGGGTATACAAGAATAGTAACGATCGCTTCCAATGTAGCCTAAGAAACTCAAATTTTTGTTTCATATTTATATATACGATGACTTTATGTGGCAACGCTATTCGGCGGCGACTATTTGCATTCACATTTACAAATCTGTTATTTATCGTTTCTGTGACAGGTTTGTATGGGTGTTATGGAAAGCTCTCGTACATATGGTAGCTGTTTAGGGGTTTACTATTATTGTCTCATTTGTGCAAATTCACTTCCAAATTATTTTCTTGATCACTGGAAGATTGTACTCAATTGACACATATGTATTGCTCTCAGTTGATTAATAAAATATCAAATACTGTTGCTCGTAAAAAAAAAAAAAAGAAGGTCTGCTTTTCATAGTGTTTCTTGCAGTTTACCCATATGTGCACTCTGGCATGCTAAGTTTTATAGCTAAACCCACAAAAATCATGAAAGAACAAAATTTAGTTGGGTTTGGGAGAACAGATAAATATACATGACATTACATTTTACGAATTTTGATCAAATATTTAACTTTTTCACTAAAGGGGCAATGATAAGTTTGTGGGAGGGTGCAATGACGAGTCAAATGGATTGGATGGGTGATAGAAACCAGAGGCTCTGAATCATGAGTTACTGAGAAGGAAAGATCTTGAAGAAAATATCAAACAGTTGAGTGTCGCATTTGGTTGTTGGAAGCAAGGAAGAAAATGTTAATAATATCGGTGATATTTTACCGATATTATCGGTTTTTCACGGTAACAATATTTTAATAGGTATCCAATTGGTTTTCGTCTAAATATCGCGATATTATCGATATTATCACAATATTTCCAAAACTATCGCAATATTTTCGATAATATCCCGAGATCACAACCCAAAAATATTTAAAAAATGCTAAGAAGTCTCAACAGATAACTACACTTGATCTTAGCCAAAAGGGCCGAGCAAGGCATGCTTTTCACAGCTTGGGAATGTGGCTTTTATAGGCATGTGTGCTTGCTCATTGCCCTTGTGTGGGCAATGTGGGATTACAGAAACCAAGCTTGGGAATGTGGCTTTTATAGGCCTGTTTGCTTGCTCACTGCCCTTGCGTGGGCGATGTGGGATTACAGAAACCAAAACGTTTGATGCTTGTCCAGGAATTGTGAAGAAGTACCAACATTTTGAGGATTTTCATTGGGCTATGAGAGAAAGATTGAAAACAATCAGGAACTTAGAAAGAGAAAAGGCTTACCAAAATCTGAATGAAAAGTTAAACATCAAAATCACCTTCCCAATTCGATCCCAAAAGGAAAATCACTATTGACTAACCACGATTGGCCTGCTTCTTTTTGTCCAATAATAAAAAATTTCAAGAAATATCGGGAGGAAAATTTGAGATATATCTGTAGGAATTACCCATTGCAATTCTTTGAATTCTATCTTCTCCTCGCAAAACTGCTCATTTCTTTTCTGATGTTGTGTTTGAGAACAGTATGAATATCAAAAGTACATAAAACATAGAGAAATAATACATGTAAACAATTAGCTATAAAAAATAGAGAGAAATAATATCTCTAAACACAATTAGCTAAATCATTTAAAACACAAAATTAGCCAAAAACAATAAAGAATTAAATCATAATCAAAACCTATCGATGATTGTCCATGCATGCTTGCTTTGCGTTCCAACCAAAATCTGCATTGAACAACAATAAAAAAAATTAAAAAAAAAAAAGAACATAGAGAGTAGCATTATGATTGATTATGCCAACATCAAAGCCAAACAATGAAGGAGTGGGAAAGAGAGAGAAATATTAAAATAAAAATCCAAAATAAATAACTTAAGAAACCAACCGTACGGATTTAGAAATTTAAAGCCCTTGTTCTCTTCATGAGTTCTTATTCCTGTGTGGTAGCCTGGTAGATGAATATGAGGGGCAGTTATGAGAAACCAAACGTATGCAATATTGCTTTGCAAAGAGACAACATGGAGTTTATTTGTTTACATATGAATACTAACCTGCAATTTTGAGTGTGACAAACCTTGTTATGCTGGATCCGGTGACAACATACAAAATATTCCAAAATAATCACACAAAAGAATATATGATAAAAATAGACAAAGACAATAGAAACGAAAATACCACTCAAACACCCAATGGCATTAGGATCCTTTGTAAATGGGTTGAAAGCCTCATCACCTCTTTATGATGCGATTCAAAAAAGCATGATCAAATCTCGGAATTGAGTAGCAATAGAAGAATCTAGTGGACTAAAAAAAATCCCAAATAAATTAAAACAGCAAAAAAAAAAAGGAAACAAAAATGGGGCCTTCTATCCTATATTTGTGGACAACGATCAAATGCTAAAGATTAAACAAACATAATATGTTCTACTGCTTAGCAAAAAAAGCTACAAACCCTTTTCTTATCAACAAAAAAAGACAAGTCATTGCACTAGATATACTTTCAAATTACGTTGAGTAGCAACCTGATATATGTATTCGGACGAATTATAAAACAATTGACACACTCCTGAATTCCAAAATTCAATTCTTTTACTTTATATAAACTTGAAAAAACATAATCGGCATCCAAATTAAAGTTTAGTCTTATTCAACGTATTGATTTTCAATCGTTAATTGATATACTATAATTTGGAACTTCAACGCCTAGACGCATGCTTATGTGTAAGAAATTTAAAGTGTCAAATTCGGCACATTATTCTTCATCATTTTATTCACTTCCTTTTTTTTTTTTAATATCCTAAATAAAACCTCCCAATATTGTACTAATTAATTATATATAAATGATTATGGTGTGTTTAAACTTCTTTCATTAATTACTACATATTTTTTACACTCATAATGTTTGCCAGCTCGCTATATAATCAACTTAAATCAGTTAAATCCATCATGCAATGCATTTCCTTCCAATTTTTTGTGATAAACTAATAGATAATTGACTAAATAAACATCCTGCAAAGTTTCAATAAAAATTTCCAAGTTTTTCTTACAATTTCCGTGGTTTCCATGTAATTTTTATCGATATCGATATTATCCCGATATTTCCATCGATATTTCCGTGTTTTCGGACTACCAATATTTCCGATATTACCGATATTTTCTTCTTTGGTTGGAAGACATTGCTCATGTCTTTCCACAGTGAGTTTTAAGTCTAAGATTGAGAGTTTGAGAGCCAAAAATTCAGTTTCAGTACTCAAAACTGTTGAAGGTTGAGATTATCAAGTGGCTTTAGTAGTAGTATTTATGTTGGCCGTAATGCTTGTTTCTTTTCTATTCAGAACAATTCTTTCTAGGGGTGTGATATTCACACACCTAATTTTACTTCTCTCATACCCTTCTAATTTTCAGCCGTTGGATCAGATAAATTGAAAAAGATCAAAGGACAAAAACTAACAAGAGATGTGGGAGAAGTAAAAAGTGGTGCGTGGATAGCACACCCCTTCTTTCTATCTCTTGTGATTATGTATCAAAGTGGATTCTTGGTATAACCCTTTTTAATTCTTGTGATGTTTTGAGGGTTTTTTTCCATGACGATGTTCTACTTTGAGGAAGGAATTTGGGCTAAACGAGATAATATGCCATACATAATTAGGCATTGAACTAGTCATTTATGTCAGTCGAACATGAGAACTTCTCATTTACTAAAATAGAGGAATATCACTGGACTATAGGGTTACTACATATACAAAGATCGTTAGAACCTTTCAAATGTAAAAGATTGTTCTTATGTTTTCGCATCTTTCATTCCAACTTTAATTTTGTGTCATTTTTAGCTAGAATTTGCAACTTGAATCATAGAGCACTTACCCACGAAACAAAATGAAGAGCAAAACAAAATGTCATGGAATTTCTGCAAGAAAACAGTAGTTCAGTTGATTAAAAGTATTTACTCTATATCCAAAGTCTCAAGTCTAATTTTTTTCTCCCTCAATATCGCTCATATAAAATAGAAAAATAAAATTTGTGGGGTTGTTAGAGTTTCATCTTTTACTCCCCACCTTTCCATTACATTCCACCACAGATAGTGCCATAGTGGACTACAAGTAAAGGCACACTTCACATATTATCGATTATTCAAAAGGTATTTAGCCCCAAAAAATTTGTAAGCAATTTGGTTAATTAGGGTTGGAGATAAGATTGTGATGGAAATTGAGGGCCATAAACCATCCCACCATGATGGAGATATCCACATCATGAAAGGTCCCCCACACGAACAACAAAATGTGATAATGCTTTCGAATATGATTTATATTACGGATTTATAAATATAGATTTAAGGGATGAGATTTTGAACTTTTGGGCTCCGGAATTGAGATGAGTTTTTGAGGTATGTTTTCGGTACTTATCTAGTAGGTTATCATACAGCACATCCACACAATACGGGTATGTAGATGTTTATGGCCATAGGACAGTTGAGGATAGATATGGATATGTTCCTTCTCCAGCATCACCTGGAGTCGTACAGCTTCACCTTCGGGTGATGGGGTCTACCATGTTTCTTCACTGGCATAACACAGTGTCGTACAACTTCACATTCAGGTGATGGACAGGTACTGACTTCGGGCGAATGAGGAGTTGATGATATTGATGATATGTTGCGAGTTATATATTAGTTAGAGTGTAAATAGTAGTTTATTGTCTCACATTGGTGAAGTACATATGTAATACCAATTGTAACTCCTATATATACTCCACTTTAGAGATTAATGAATATATAAGAAATTCCCAAATATTGTCATATATATTTTTGGTATTTACCATGTTTAGTTTAATATTGATATTTACCATGTTTAGTTCAATATGGCATCAGAGCAGTTCGCTCTTGGTGACCTGTGTGCTTTAATTGTGTGTCCACATTTTTCGTGATTTCCTTCGTAAAAAAAAAAAAAAAAAAAGAGTGAATAGTGGCACGCTACAGTACAATGCGTGAACATTGGTCATTTACAGTGTCGTAAACAGTGATTGCTACAGTCGTGAATAGTGCTTTGCTACAGTACCGTGAACAGTCTCTGCTACAGTATCTGGTAAATTGTTTTCATTCTGCTGCGTATCTTTTGTGCCTTTATTGTTCGTGATTTTTGTTCAATGGCTCAATATAATCATAGTGTTGTTATGCATCTTGGTGGAACAAATAAATGGATAATAGATACTGGGGCCACTGATCATGTGACTAGTGACCCTAGAATGTTTGATGAATTATGTGACTATGTTCGTGATCCGTATGTTACTAGTGCAAATGGAGCACATTCCCCTGTGAAGGGTGAAGGCACTATCTCTCTGACTCCAACCTTATCATTGGTCCGTGCTTTACTTGTTCCTGATCTTAAGTGCAATCTTTTGTCAGTAGGAAAACTTCTTGATACCTTATATTGTTCTGCTCACTTCTACCCTACGTATTGTTATTTTCAAGATATTCAAACTCAGAAGATAATTGGTCATGGTAAAAGAATAGGGGGTTTGTACATCTTGACTATGGAGGATACTGTTGTTTCTGGTTCAAATAATCATCAAGTTTTAAGTGCTAAAGTGGATGACAGACATCAAATTTGGTTGTGGCATCGACGATTGGACATCCATCATTCAGTTATATGAAACATCTATTTCCTTTTTTGTTTCGCACTTGTAGTGATTCAGAGTTCAAGTGTGAAACATGTGTCATGGCTAAGAGTCATCGTGCTTCATTTACTGTAAGTGATTCTAAAGCTACTTTGCCATTTGATTTGATACATTCTGATGTGTGGGGTCCAGCGAAAGTTACTTCTAATGGATTCCGTTGGTTTGTTACTTTTATTGATGATTGTACTCGGTTAACTTGGGTGTTCTTGATGAAGAATAAGAGTGATTTTCCATTACTTGTTCAAGAATTTTGTACAATGGTGTCTACTCAGTTTCAGACCAAAGTTAAGGTCTTCAGGTCTGATAACGGGGGAGAATATGTGAATCACACTTTGGCATGTTTTTTTCGTGATCATGATATTATTCACCAGACGACTACTCCATTTACACCTCAACAAAATGGTGTGTCTGAACGGAAGAATTGTCAAATAATGGAAGTTGCTCGCTCCTTGATGTTGGATAAATGTGTTCCTAATCATTTGTGGGGTCATGCTGTTTTGTCTGCTGTGTATTTGATTAATTGTGTTCCAAGTAGGGTTCTTGATTTTTAGACATCGTTCGATGTGCTACAACAACATGTTTCTCTTGTTTCTGTATCAAAGCTTCCTCCGAAAGTGTTTGGGTGTATTGCATATGTGCATGTCTACTCTCATCAAGGAAGTAAACTTGATGCATGTGCTCTCCGGTGTGTCTTTATTGGGTATGCTAACAATCAGAAAGGCTATAAGTGTTATCATCCTCCGACTTAAAAAACTTATATTACCATGGATGTCACCTTCCATGAGGAAGTTTCGTATTTTGTGAAGCCCTATTCCGACTCTCCACTTCAGGGGGAGAGGGGGAGTGAAGTGCAGATTCGAAGAGATGGTATGGATGATGTGTTACAGGCAGAGTTGGGAACAAAACCTATTATGTTGCGTGATACTGATCAGTCGACTACAGATAGTGATCGGTCACCTGTTATTCCCGAAATTATTTCTACTGATGATAGATCAGATGTGCCCAGCGAGTTGCCTATTAGTATGTCTGACGAATTGCCTTTTAATGATCGGTTGCCTGCTGCTGATATGTCTAACGAGTTGTCTGATGATGGTTCGTCCAGTGATGATTCTTCTAACAGTTTGGTACAAGATGGTGGCATACATGAGGTAAATTCTGACGATTCTTCTACTTATTAGTTGCCTCCACGAGCTAATCGTGGAAAACCTAAAGTACAATATGAGCCTGATATGCATGCCAAAGCCAAATATCCTATCAACAATTATGTGTCTACTCATCGTTTATCCAAACCATATGCATCTTACATATGCCAGCTATCTAGTGTATCAATTCCAATAAAATTGCAAGATGCCTTGTCTGACCCTAAGTGGGTTAATGCTATGCAAGTTGAGATGGAAGCTTTGGAAAAGAATTATACCTGGGATTTGGTTCCTTTACCAAATGGAAAAAAAGCCATTGGATGTAGATGAGTGTTTACTATTAAGCACAAAGCAAATGGTTCTATTGACCGGTATAAAGCTAGATTAGTTGCTAAGGGTTATACTCAAACCTATGGGGTGGACTATCAGGAAACATTTGCCCCTGTTGCCAAACTTAATACTGTGCCTGTTCTTCTGTCCTTAGCAGTAAACCAGGATTGGCCTCTGTTGCAGTTTGATGTTAAGAATGCTTTCCTTCATGGTGATCTTAAGGAGGAAGTGTATATGGATCTCCCACCTAGTATTGGAACATCTCTTGGAAAAGGTGTTGTATGCAGGTTACGAAAGACTTTGTATGGTTTGAAACAATCTCCTAGAGCGTGGTTTGGGAGGTTTACAAGTTCAATGAAGAAGTTTGGGTATATCCAGAGTCATTCAAATCATACTTTGTTTCTAAAGCGACAAAATGGTAAGCTAACTGCATTGATTATTTATGTTGATGACATGATAGTGACTGGTGATGATCAGAAGGAGATACAACGTCTTCAAAAGTACCTAGCTATTGAGTTTGAGATGAAAGAATTGGGTGAATTGAAGTATTTTCTTGGAATCGAGGTTGCACGATCCAAACATGGTATTTTTCTGTCTCAACGGAAATATGTTCTTGATTTGTTAGCTAAAACTGGTATGTTAGATTGCAAACCTGTTGATACTTCGATTGAGCAGAATCATTGTCTGGGCTTATTTCCAAATCAAGTTCCTACTCATAAGGAACGGTATCAGAGGCTTGTGGGGAGATTAATTTATTTGTCTCACACTCGCCCTGATATTGCTTATGCAGTTAGTGTGGTAAGTCAGTTTATGCACTCACCTAGTGAAGCTCATATGGATGCAGTAATCTGTATTTTGAGGTAATTGAAGATGGCTTCTGGCAGAGGCCTGTTTTTCTCCAAGAATGGTCATTTGAATGTCGAAGGGTATACAGATGCAGATTGGGCAGGTTCTATCACGGATCAGCGATCTACATCTGGATACTTTACGTTCGTGGGTGGTAATTTAGTTACTTGGAGAAGCACAAAAAATGGTGGCTAGGTCAAGTGCAGAAGCTAAGTTTCATGGTATGTAGCATGGTGTATGTGAGTTATTGTGGTTGAAAAAATTGTTGAGAGATCTTGGGTTTAACCCCAAAGGTGCTATGAAACTTCATTGTGATAACAAGGTTGCTATTGAGATTGCTCATAATCTAGTGCAACATGATCGAACAAAACATGTGGAGATTGATCAACATTGCATTAAGGAAAAATTGGATGCTGAAATTATTATGTTTCCGTTTGTGAGATCTGAAGATCAACTTGCTAATGCTCTTACTAAGGTTGTGTCTAATAGTGTGTTTTCCAACTCGCTTGACAAGTTGGGCATGCGTGACATCTTTGCACCAACTTGAGGGGGAGTGTTGAGAGTTATATATTAGTTAGAGTGTAAATAGTAGTTTATTGTCCCACATTGGTGAAGTACATATGTAATACCAATTGTAACTCCTATATATACTCCATTTTGGAGATTAATGAATATATAAGAAGTTCCCAAATATTGTCATATATATTTTTGGTATTTACCATGTGTAGTTTAATATTGGTATTTACCATGTTTAGTTCAATATGATATACCCTCAGCTTCACTAGCCCGGGGCTAATGTCGGTGTGTGTGATGTTATGCGTTCCTTCTTCGGCGTAAGCTTCACCTTCGGGTGATGGGACCTACCATGTTTCTTCCCTAGCGTAACCTAGTGTCGTACAACTTTACCTTCGGGTGATGGACAGGTACTGCCTTCAGGCGACTGTGATACCGCTAGAGAGTACAATATTGATGAGATTTACGGATTTGCCTTCGAGCGGCTATACTACTATTTCCAAGCATTGTTTTATACGCATTGGTTTTAGAATGATTTCATGGCATGCTAGGGTTTTCAGAGAAACCTATTATGTAGTATTATATGTGTTTTCAAAACAGGGGATTAGTATGTTCGTAAATAAAATGATTTTCTTATTAATAGTATTATTATAAACTTCGGTCCACTCACTTTTTATGTTTCTGCGCCCTTCATGATTTAGATTCAAGGCACACAATCCCAGCGTTAGGGCACCTCCGCTCATGCATCTTTGAGTCTCCTCTGTGTAGGACACATTTCTTGGTTCGTACCTTTTTATAATAAATCTTCTACCTTATTCTTGAGTAGTTGTATGCTTTGAACACGATTCTGCATTGATTTATCTCTTTCTAATTACATATTTTATTTATATGCATGTTTAAAATGGCTTCGTCATCCTCGGGTGTAGGCCAGCATATGCCCACCCTGATATTTGAGGATATTGGGTTTGGGGCGTGTCAAACCCCCCCCCCCCAAAAAAAAACCCACTCCATCCCATCCAACAGGCTGGCCCAAAGTCCACCCCAGCTTCTAGGCCAGCCTATAATGGACTGAGTGAGGAACTGGCCCATCTGACGTTATGATGACGTCATCCACGGGCTAAGTTTTTTATTTGCGGCTGGTGCGTGGGAAACAAGCGCGCGTGGGCGCATGTTCCGGATAACTTGCATAGTAGGGCCCACGCTGCAGGCGCACTAACTAGGAAGCCAAAGTTGGGCCATGTGGCGCGGTGATGGCTGTTGGATTTTCAACGGCTAGTTTTCTGGACCGTTGGATTTTCAACAGTAAAAAAATTTTGAATTTGAAATCTAACGGCTAGTGACATGGCAAAATCTGGACCATTTGATTTCCAAATCAACGATCCAGGTTTTTCGGCCAAAAAATAAAAAAAAATGTCAAAAATCTTACCGTTGGCCACGTGTCCAATTTTAGGCTGTTGGATTTCAATCTTTTGAAATCCAATGGTCCAGATTAATTAACTTAATAAAAATTGTTTAAAATACATAAAAAATAAAACGAAAAATATTAAATTGGGTACTTTATAAATTGGTTAAAATTTTATTTAAAATTCTATTCACAAAAATTGTACTTTTGGATAATGACACATGTTGATGCACAAAACCGGAGGGGTCTTGGAACAACGTAAATCCGACCATGAATCTGCAAAAAAGTAAAGAACACAAGATGTATCGTGGTTCACCCAAATGTTTAGGCTACGTCTGCACTAATGTTGATCGTATTTCTCTGTAACTGTATGTATGGATTACAAGTGTGAGGGGGAGTCACCCAGAGAAAGAGAGAGTTTGAGAGAGTTTCTCTGTTTGTGAGCCTTGTGGCTTTGTATGTGAGGATGAGACTTGACGATTGTGAGGGTGAAGAGGCCTTTTTATAGACTAAGGGCTTCTCCCCTTAATGTCTGGAAGCCCAAGTAACGAGGCCCAATATAATATGGTACCAACAATAGTCCTTCAAGTCTTCAGTCAAGAGAGTCTTTTGGCTGAAGACTTGAAATTCAGTCCATGTGTGGGCCGAAGTAACTAGATGTCGTCTAGAACTGATACTCGATATGGGGCGGTGCTCAATGTGAAATGACGCTCAACTAGAAGTAGCACATGTTGCGAGGTTGCTCGGCTTGTGGCTTATGTTGCCTTGGTCGGCTCGGCTTGTGGTGTTGAAGGTGAGGGAGTCCATTTTATAGAATAAGGGCTCGCTCCTCAATACATAAATGATGGGCTAGAGTTGATGCTCGCGACGAGGCGGTTGCTTAACAGGCGGCGATGCTCTCTAATGATGGTGAGGAAGTCCTTTTTATAGAATAAGGGCTCGCTCCTCAATACATAAATGATGGGCTAGGAGTGATGCTCGCTAATGAAAGTGAGGGAGTCACTTTTATAGAATAAGGGTTCGCTCCTCAGTACATAAATAATGGGCTAGAAGTGATGCTCACTAATGAAAGTGAGGGAGTCCTTTTTATAGAATAAGGGTTTGCTCCTCAGTACAAAAATAATGGGCTAGGAGTGATGCTCGCTAATGAAAGTGAGGGAGTCCCTTTTATAGAATAAGGGTTCGCTCCTCAGTACATAAATAATGGGCTAAGTCCCCCAAGTATTTTTCATGAGGCCCAGTTGCGGAAGCCCAATATATGGTACATAGTGTAGTCCCCCAAGTCTTCAGTCAATAGAGGTTGTTGGCTGGAGACTTCAAATTCAATTCATGTATGGGCCGAAATGGCGGTTGTTCGGAGGCGGTATTTGTATACCATGCGCTGAAGCTTTGTAGGTGAAGCTTTGAAAGTGAAGTTTTGGAGTTGGAGCTTTTGTAAATGAAGCTTTTGAAGTCGGAGCTTTGTAAATGAAACTTTCGAAGCTGGAGCTCTTGTAAATGAAGCTTTCGAAGCTGGAGCTCTGTAAATGAAGCTTTCAAAGCTGGAGCTCTGTAAATGAAGCTTTCAAAGTTGGAGCTCTCGAAGTTGGAACTCTGTAAATGAAGCTTTCGAAGCTGATTGACATAAGTGATGCTCATGAATGTTTATGTTGATTGACATGAGTGATGCTCATGGATGTTGACATGGGTGATGCTCATGAATGTTGATATGAGTGATGCTCATGGATGTTGACATGGGTGATGCTCATGAATGTTGACATGAATGATGCTCATGAATGTTTATGTATGATTGACATGAATGATGCTCATGTATAATTTTGGAGTACTGGACGTACTTTTGATCACCTAGTTGGTGATAATAGCGGCAGGCTGCAGAATAATTTTGGAGTATTGGACGTACTTTTGATCACCTGGTTGGTGATAATAGCGGCAGGCTGCCGAATAATTTTGGAGTACTGGACGTACTTTTGATCACCTGGTTGGTTATAATAGAGGGTGAACCTTAAGTGGAGGGATGAAAGTTAGAGTTTGAAGCCATAGGGCCTGGCTCTTTTGGGCATATGGGCTTTCGCTCTCCACATAACATTCCAGCCCACTATTATAGGCTTACCGACATTTTTTTATTTTTTATTTTTTTTATGATTACCCTTTGGTGGGGTTATACAGATGTCTCTAAAATATAAGAAAAGTAAATCACATCATTAAAAAAAAAACTGCTGGGACTTGGCAACAGCGAGATTTCTCCATTCACATCAACCTCAGCGGTCCAGCTGTTAAAGGAAAACTTCACGTGGAGGCAGGTTTGGTCAGCAAGCATGGTCTCTCCGTTTCGACAAAAGCCATCATCAAGTATACCAACTTGACTCTTTGTTTGAAAAGCATATCTCGGCTTTCTTATTTTTTCCTGATCTCTTTTTTTCTACTTTTGCTTTCTACTTTTGCTTTCTACTTTTGCTTTACTGGTGGTTGATGCCCATGGAATCTGAGGAGATTGCATTGGATGCTTGCAATGATCTCCCACACTTGCATTTCCAACTCATTGGCTTTCTACTTTTGCTTTCTCAGAAAAGTGGGTTTCTTCATAGTTGTGATGGGATGGAGCTGAGCTGGTTGATGATTATCCTCTTGTTCACCTGAGAGCGCTCCGAGTCCTGAAGCTGAGCCGACACGGACCTGAACCGAGGTCTCAACTCGGCCACGTCACTTACCGACCTAGTCATGACTCTTGCTTTTGCTGCCTTGATGCATCCAAGTTGCAGCTTTTTCCTTGATTTCCCGAACACTGAAGAATATGTAGATGCAGCTGCAATCATCATTTTTGGAGGTATTTAACTTCTTCATTGCGGCTTCCAGAAGCCCTACAAAGGCCAAGCCGTTGTCGGTGAGCAATCGACAATCTTGACGAAATGTTGAGGCTCCAGCTTCCTCCTTGCCTGCCTTTCATTTTCTCTCCTCCTCTGCTGCCTAGAAGCTCTATCCGCACCCGGACGGTAACGATATCGCGACGCCGCCTTGGCGCCAGAACCCAATCAGATTCTCCCAATCGCTGAGGGTCAGGTAGAAATTCCTGTACGTGATTTTCCCATTTCCCCACTTCCTGATTTGGGTCTTGGATCCCCACCTGCGGTCGCACATGTTGAACCAGAGCTTGCAGTCAGATTTGCAGAGCGAAACGAACCCTTTCGATGTGCAGGCAAAGCTGGCGACCTCGGAAGGCGTGAGGAACGAGAGAATGCAGAGCTGGACGTCCTCGGGGAAATCGAAGAAGGAAATGGCACGACCCGAATCGTCAATTGCGAGACTTGGGTCTTTGATTGTCGTCATTTCGGATTCGGGAACTTTGGCGATTAATTTCTCGGGAAAGTTGTTAATTTTCTAGGGAAAATTGGTGGCAAAATATAGATGTTGGACAAGGAAACGAGAAAGTGTTGTGTTGGATGAGATTTGGGAGATTCTTCAACCTTGCTGGAGTATAGGATATTTGGATCTTTCGGATTGTTGGAGAGAGAGAGAGAGAGGGAGTGCTTTCCACCCCACGAACCAGATCTGGGTTTCGGGTCTTTCTCGGGTTTCTTGCTTTAGCCGCCATTGCGAGATCTCAATGTCTCTGTCTGAAAGCTCGGCATTGGTGAGCTTGCTCAGATCGGGGACGCCTTTCGCCTTAAACGCCTCGTCATTTGGCATGAAAATCGTCAGTCCCTTCTCAATCCTAGAGAGAGACTACAAGACAGAGAAAGGAAAGGGAGAGAGAGACCTTGCGGTGGAAGATATTGAGGTGTTTTCGCAGGACTTGTTCCTTCAACTGGAGGCCTTCAAGGACGAGCTTCGTGGTTTGTTTTGGGTCAGCGAAGCGGACTCTTGTGAGCTTGCAGACATGAATGGCGGTATTTATGGTTTTGTTTGAGGAAGAAACAACGTAAGGGGAAAGAGATGAGAAAAGACGAAGTACAACAAGAGCACATCTGTTTTTTTTATTTCTTTTTGTTTTGGTTTGTGTGTGACTGACTGAGAGAGGAGGTGGTTCCGTGGGTTTTCTGGGAAAGCTTTGGGTTGGGTTTTTGCAGATTCTCGATGGTGAGATGAAAAATTGAGAGATGAGCGATATAGCTTTTCGTGTCGTTTTCTCATAGACGACGCCAAATGTTGATGCACAAAGGGATCTTGGAACAACGTAAATCTGATCGTGAATCTGCAAAAAAGTAAAGAACACAAGATGTATCGTGGTTTACCCCAATATTTGGGCTATGTCCACATTGATGTTGATCGTATTTCTCTGTAACTGTATGTATGAATTACAAGTGTGAGGGGAGTCCCCCCAGAGAAAGAGAGAGTTTGAGAGAGTTTCTCTGTTTGTGAGCCTTGTGGCTTTATATGTGAGTATGAGACTTACGATTGTGAGGGTGAGGAGACCCTTTTATAGACTAAGGGCTCCTTCCCTTTTACATGAATCATGGGCTTAATGTCTAGAAGTCTAAGTAACGAGGCCCAATATAATATGGTACCAACAACACATGACGTGACAAGATTGATTTAAAATCCTATCCGAAATTAAAAATAAAATTGTTATTTATTATTTTATATAAAAAATTAAAAATATTTTAATACGAATTGATTAGTCTTTTATCCCGCTCATTTTTTAGAAGTAGAGATATACTTGACAAATTACTATTCATTGGAGTTGATTACTATTTATTTGGGTTGATTAAATAAACGTTGGGCAGCTTATTTTTTAGGGAACTTTAACGATAAGGTCCTGATACTGTTTAATTTAACAAAAAATCATATTTGTACATTAAAAAGTCAATCCTGATACTATTTACCTTACCCATTATTGTGTCCTTATCGTTAAAAATCAAAGTTTTCAAACTTTTTTTCATTAGTTTCTTTATTTTTTAAAAGTAGAGTTGCTCTTATTATAACGTTTGTTTTTCCCTCCATCGTCCCATCATTTGCTTTGGGTTCTACTGAACCTGAAAAATACGAAGGATTCCAAACTTCTGAAGAAACCCCGGAAAACTCAGACAAGAGAGAGAGAGTGAGTGAGGGGAGAGAGAGAGAGGAGAGAGAGAGGTAGCTTTCAAACCTTCCACAACTGCCACAAATCACGTTCTGGGTTGTGAATTTCTTTCTTTCTGGGGTAAGTTCAGAAAACCCTGGTCCTCATCGTTTGTTTCGCCCCTTTCAACTTCCTCTGTGTTCTTCTTTTCAAAGACTCAGTCTTTGCCTCCAAATCTATGCCCTTTTATTTCCTTTATTTTTCATGGTTTTTTAACATTAAAAAAACTTGGATTTTGCTGGGTGTTTTGTTTACAATTGTTGTTTCCTGTTCGGTATTGCCTATTCTGCTTTGGGGATCTACGTTGTTGCTTACTGTTTCCGACCATTTTTTCATAGTAAAATCCGTACAACTCGTAATTTTGCTGCTTGCATTTGTTTTTGTTTCTTCAATGACAGTGACATGTTTTACTGTTGCCAGGTGTGTGCACAAGGGTCCATGATTTGTGGAGAAGATGTTGTGTTCTTGTTCAGGACAGCAATTCAAATTCGAGGAGCCGCCACACTCGCCGGAGTCCCTTGCCACGAGTGACTTCTTGGCGAGTGCCCTTTCATCTCGGACCAGCGACTGGGACTCCAAATTCGAAGATATTCAAGTGGATGAAGCTGAATCCACTCTTAAAGAAGCTCTATCCTTGAATTATGAGGTGACTGTTTTTGTTTCACTATTTGAAATTCATGTTTTGAATTCCAAAACCCGAAAATTGAAAACTGAAATGGTTATCAAACGGCCCTAAACTTGTTGAGTAACTAGTGATTGGTTTCCTTGTTCTACAGCTTACTAATGTTTAATTTCGTATTTTTCGATGAGCTTTTAGGAAGCAAGAGCTTTGTTGGGGAGGCTTGAATTCCAAAGGGGGAATTTTGAGGCTGCACTTCAGGTGTTTCAAGTTCTTGAAATTAGAAATTTAACCCCGGGGATGGCCAAGGCTATTGTGGAGAGAACTAGGCAAAGAAAACCGCGCACGAAAGGCAATGATGTGGTTCTTCCCAGTGTAATGTCAATGCACTCTGTGAGCCTACTTATTGAAGCAATATTACTTAAGGCAAGATCATGGGAGAACTGGGAAGATATATAGGTATCTGATTACGCTTTCGTGTTATAGTATAATGAAAATTGGATCAGTATTGATTAGTTTGCTTGCTTTCGTACTTTCTTATTCATCAGAGGCTGCAAAGTAGTGCAAAGTTATTCTTGATACAGTTGAATCAGCACTACCTAACGGAATGCCTGAAGACATTGGCGAGGACTGCAAATTGCCAGACATGTTTCACAAAGCGCTCGAGCTGCTCCCCATTTTATGGACAAAGGCAGGCTATCTTGATGAGGCTATCACTGCATATCGCTGGGCTTTAATCAAGCCATGGAATATGGAACCGGATAGGTTGGCTGCTATTCAGAAAAGTTTAGCTCTCACATTACTCTATGGCGGTGTTGAAGCAAACCTTCCCCCTCAGTTACAAATATGGGGCACAACTTTGCCCAAAAATAATACAGAAGAAGCAATTCTGTTGTTGGTAATTCTTATGAAAAAGGTGGCTTTGCGAGAGATAAAGTGGGATCCAGAAATCATGGATCATCGGACTTATGCTCTTTCTGTTACCAGATTGTATGAATTATTAGCAGATCATGTGGAGCAGGCCCTTCCAGGGTTGTATACACGTGCTGAGAAGTGGTACTTTCTTGCTCTTTGTTATACTGCCTGTGGAAAAAAATGAAGCAGCCTTGAACCTTTTGAAGAAGGTTGCAGGCTGTTCCGAAGCTAAAGAACAAGCCCCACTTCCCTTCTTTTCTCTTGGGAGCAAAATTGTGTTCCCAATATCCGATTCACGCTCGTGAAGGGATAGATTTTTCGCGTAAAGCTATTGGCTTGGTGAATCATCAATGCCAACATTTCATGGGTCAATGCCATAAATATCTTGGAGTTTGCTATGGCGGTGCAGCAAGGGCTTCTGTATCAGATTTTGAAAGAATGTCATTTCAAAGAGAATCTTTGAACTCTCTAAACCACGCTGCTCTTAACAGGAAGGAGGATCCTGATGTGATGTTTAGTCTGGGCCTTGAAAATGCTGTGCAGAGGAATCTGGATGCAGCTTTCGAAAATGCAATGAAGTACTCGGATATGGTGGCTGGAAGCTCAGGACAAGGTCGGAAGCTATTAGCCCTTATAGTTTCTGCAGAGCAGCGGTTCAAGCGATAGTTGATTTTGCTTTGGATGGAGCCGGAAGAGTGGATCAGTTAGAACTGCTCAGGTTGAAAGCCGTGCTTCAAGTTGCTCAGGAACTTCCCAAGCAAGCAATAGAAACCTACAGAATATTGCTAACTCTTCTTCGAGCACAGAGGGATCAAAAAGCTAATAACTCTGAGCAAGAGAAAACCTTTGATTCCGAGGTTTGCATTCCTCTGCATTCCTCAATCCTAAACCTTTAGCGATAAACGAGTTGAAAGGGCTCTATGAAGTCGACATATTTTTGCTTCTTCTCTGTTAAACTTTCTCTTCTTTGTGCTTCAGGCGTTTGTCGAAAGAAACTTGGAAAAGGAAGCATAGCGGGACTTGGCACCCGTTTATACAAAACTCGGGTTGTGGACTGATGCAGAAATATGTGTCAACAAAGCCAAATTGATCGACTTTTACTCTGCCCATAATTGGCATACGACAGGTACAATTTTTTCCCCGTGTTATGTTGTCCTAGAGCTCAAGATACGAAAAATGATCGTGTTTGTGTGCATCGAAAACAAGTGCTTGCGAGCTCATACTAATTGCATAACTCAAATTCATCCACAGGTCTATTGTTTGAAGCTCAATTAGAATACAAGGAAGCCCTTATTTAATTCTCAGTCTCATTGTACATAGAGCCAGATCATGTTCCAAGCACTGTTTCAACTGCAGAAGTATTGATGAAACTCGGTAGCCAGTCGCTCCCTATGGCGAGAAGCTTTCTAATGAACG
This sequence comes from Malus domestica, assembly GCF_042453785.1. NCBI lineage: Eukaryota > Viridiplantae > Streptophyta > Magnoliopsida > Rosales > Rosaceae > Malus > Malus domestica. Next base: position 6,345,007 of record NC_091668.1, on the reverse strand, counting down.
CCCTGCGATTAGAACTGACAAACCACAGGGCATGGTTGAACCTCGGGTTGATTTCGAAGAAGGAAGGCTCGATACAACAAGCTGCCGACTTTTTTCAAGCTGCGCATGAGCTTCAGCTCTCAGCTCCAGTTCGAAGCTTTGTGTAACAGTTAGTGATCCCTAGTTATTCGTAAGATTACAGGTTATTACTTGTTCCACTGACCATTGCTTGGTATCGGATTCTTATGATTAGTATGTACATATACATTGGCTACTGAAATATCAAAATAAAGTTTGTTGCTCCGAAAAATGAACGGCCTGGATTGAATTATTAAGAGATGCACCGAAGCAGGAACTTACAACTGTTATTATTTTCTTGACATTCAATATACAAAACATATGACAAAGTGAATGTCGATCGATAACAGCAACTGTATTTAGAGATCTGGAGTATTTGTTCTCGATGCAAAAGGACTTGGCAGTCCACGGAACATGTTGTATCTGTATAAACACTGCAGACAAGTGAAGATTAAAAGTGAGAGAAACGAAAACAAAATTGGGGAACTATAAGATAATTCATCTCTACCTATACAATATACAGATAATCCATGTATGGGAATTGAAATGACTTATAGGCAAAAATTTGAAACCATCATAAGATTATAGTTTATGCAGAACTTATTGAGTTTGACTCGGTGGAACATTCATCGACTTACAGTTGGAAGTTGATGGAGAGATAGACCGAAGGCTAGGCCTCAACCCACTGACCACTGCATCCACATCACCAACAAAAAATAGTGATTTCAACGAACATACACATCACAATGAGCGAAAATGTGACAAAATTGAAACCGGCACATCATACAGTGCCTCAATAGGTCGTACACTTGGCATCATAAAAATTAGCATACAACCGGCAGAGATTGGCATAACCACTATAGGCCAGTCCTATGATATTATTGATTATGCTGACAGTGTAGCTCAGGTCAGATCATTAGCATCAACTTTCCAACAAAAGATTTGGAAATGCAGTCAGTCAAACCTTTAATACTGGTTCGCCTTTGTTAGAGCTGGCAGCTTGCTTTGCAGCCGCCTGTTGCTGTTGCTGTGCACGCGCAGCTCTTCCTGCTGCAGACTTTTCGAATTCTTCTTGCCTGAAATTGTGGTTGCAGTGTAAGTGTACTCAAATAATGACGAAAGAAACCATCATGTGGGCACAGTAGTAATGCAACTACGATTCACACCCTATCAATGCGGCGCTATCTGCCTAACAAAATGCAAATATGACCCTTGGCAGGTTTTATGATTTTCACACTCTATACTTAGGTTTTGTTTGCAAGACTGCCGGTTAACAGAATTACCGCATAATGTTAGCACAGTTAGGTCTTTGGACTTAACAAAGTCGAAATTCTGCAAGCAGAGACAATCCTATAGCATTGAAACAATTGCTTAAACATGAACAAGCAATCGATAGAAACTGCGAACACAATCAACAAGATGAAGAAGATTTAACATGGTATTAATGTGGAATGTGCATTGTCCTAACAAGGTCTACTCAGAATTCTGATCATCAAATTCATCCTATTTTTTCCCTATCCCATCTCCAAACTACTCTAATCTACGAGGAGCGGAATTTGAAATCGGGTGCCAATGGACGAACACACTGCTTAACCCACATCTGATTCCATATCCCTTTCCAAATTTAAAAAAATATATATATATATATGGGGATCCCTCCCCATTTTTAAGGGGAGGGATCCCCATTTTTAAACCTCACCGTAGATTGACTTTAATGAAATTGTGTGGTTGAGATTAAAACACAGGCCATAGAATCTCAACCACAGGATTTCATTTAATTCAAATCCAACGGTGGGGAGCGTGTCCCCATTTTTTTGAAAAAATGGGGATCCCTCCCCTTAAGCAATTCCTATATATATATATATATATATCTGAACTTTATCCCCATGACAATTACAAATCCTATCCAAAATCACATCTTTACATAAAAATTGATCAACTTGCAACAACGATACAAATATACAATTGCAAACGAATTCAAATTTCCAATTTCGAAAAATGAAAAATGATCGAATTAAAAATTAGAAGAAAAAAAAACAGAGAAATAAGTTTACCTTCTCTGGAAGGCTTGGGCAGCGTTGGCGAGAGCTTCCGCGGAGGCGGCCCTTTCTTCTTCCTTTCTCTGTGCACTGTTGCCTCCATCGAAACAACACAGCAGCCCCATCTCTCTCTCCTCAATCTGCGACTTCTGCTCCGATTGAATTCTAAATTTTCTGATACATTTGTTTATTTTTTTGGCAAGTTGTTTACTTATATTTCCCACCTCTCTGGATCATTTGCCGCGTGCCACGTCATAAAGCGAGGACAGTGTCGTCATTTGGACTGCATTATAAACAACGTCGTTTTACTCAGTTATCTTAGAGTGAATTTTTTTGCCAAATTACCATTTCAACCGTACAATATCAAAGTTGTGCCAAAAATTTGTACCATTGGTAATGGTGCAGTATTTATATCGTATCATACATCTTCGCTATGATAATAGTATTCAAAATCATTACCAGTGATATATCGTACCGTATCACTACTATTAATATTATATCATTTATATATATAATTAGGTATTATTATCATTATATATGCACTTTATATTTTTTTCCTAGTCATTTATCCAATCATCTAACCTCTACTTTCTCAATAAAAAAACTTAAGCCTTCTTGCGCTACGACTTTTCATCTTTTCACTCATCTAGCCATTGGCTTTATCTTTGTTGCTCCTGTTCCAGTGACTCTCTCTCTCTTCACAGTCTATCTCATCTTCTCCTTCATCAAATTGAAATATCTTTCTCCTTGGTTTCGTCTATCAAATTAATTTTTGTACAATTTTAAAGAATGTAGAGATGAAATTTAGGAATCTTTGTACTATTTTTTTAGGAATGTTGGGTTCTTTTAGCAATTCTTCTATCTATTTACTTTTTATTTCTTAAACGAATCTCTCTGAAATTCTCATAATGAAATAAAAATAGTTTTAGAAAGCCAAAGAGAGTGGCCAAAACACGTTTGGGCTTTGAATTGGGTTGGAAAACAAAACTTGGCCCAAAAGAATGGTCCAAAACAAAATGGTAATTACCATTACCATACCATGCAAACCGAACTATTTGGCATGCCGAAATTCGGTATACCAAAAGTTTAGCACGGTAATTATAATAGATTTTATCATACCAAAAGTTTACTTTGGTATGGTAATTGGTACATAGGTTTTGGTACGGTTATCATACCAATACCAATCCTAGTCAGATCCCAAACGCTGCGTTTGATAGGTTCTGCCTCGTACAGTCCTTCTGTTCGCTGGGAGAGTCTGTTCCGTTACAGAAGCAAAACCCTAATCTTACACAGCGATGAGCGCCAAGCCTTTGGATTCGCTGCCTCCGACCGAAACCCTAGAGAATAATATAGAAAATGGCCGAGTTTCCTCTGGATCCACCCTTATCGAAGATGCTACTCGCGAGTGTGGAACTCTTATGCAGCGATGAGATCTTGGCCATCATTGCAATGATTCAGACAGGCAATATCTTTTACAGAACAAGAGAAGAACAAGCCAAGGCAGATCAGAAGAGAGCCAAGTTTTTTTTTACTGCAGTCTATGAAGCTTGGAAAGCAAGTAATTTTTCGGGCCATGGTGTTTCGATAATTTTGTTCGAAGGCTTGTTTAATGAAGCAAGTTATTTTCGAAGTATACAGATTGGGGAATCCCGTATTTTTTCCTGTATTTTTTTCGAAGGCTTGTTTAATGAAGCAAGTTATTTTCTGCCGGAAGATAGAAATGTTATTCCCTTAATTAAACTCAGGGTTTCCTTCTCCCATAGAAAACAAGTCTGAAGTTTGATCTTCGGCGCTGCCACCGACGACTGTATGAAGAAGATGGAGTACCATCCCTTGGTTTCCAAGGGATCTCTTCAGAGCTTGAAACCCATATTTAATTAGCTAATGTAAATATCTCTGGGAGGGTCAAAACATTTAATTTATGCTGGATTTAGATTTTAAAGCATGTGTTTCTATGCCGGTTAAAGGACAAGGATGGCTAACTTGCTGCACATTACAGGAAAATCATTTCTTAGAGTTGTTAAACCGAACGAACAACATTTTGTATACGGTGTGGTCTCTTTAGCATTACTCCACTTTTTTATTATATAAAAGTTAGTACTACTTTGGTAAAGTTATAAAAATAAAAAGAAGTACAAATACAACTTGCAAAGTGGAATCAAAGCTGTTCTGTCTATGAACATTTTTATTTTTCCAACTCACAATCAATCATGTTTTTGTGATAAAAAAATGAAGTAAAAAAGAAGAGAAGAAAGCACTACACAAACTGTATAATATAACTTTCATGTGATCACAGAATTTGGACCCAGATGCCTTCACTTGGAATTTGCTGATGCACCACATAGAGAAGATAATATCCGGAAGGCGCAAGATTACCGGAACCCGGCGTCGTCACCTGAACTTGGTACGTCATTGTCCCTACCTTTTTGACGGTCTCCGCCGCAAGAACCAGCAGCCTCTGATTCATTGAGAAGGAATGTGTATTAAATGACGGCGCCACTATCGTCACCATCACCAAATTCGTTGCTATGCTTCCCGTCAACGAAAACCGAATGAATAATTTTTTTCCGTAACTGATTTTAGCTTGTGATTTGGGATCAACGATTCTCGGACGCAACTTCGAGTACTTGGCATCCAAATAATCAGGACTAAATGCCTCTAATCTCAATTCTGTTGGAAATAACTCATCGGCTAACTCGTATTTATCATGAGGGTTACTACCTCCAACGAGCACCCTACCATCACGTAGTAATACCGCGGTGGAATGGTACATTCGCGGTATTGGGGCAGGGTTTTGTTTTTCAAACCGTGACCCAACAGCGTTATCTGGTCGGTACACAAGTGGTTCGAGCACAGGATTCTGTCCGAGTTCCCAACCCGCAGTCCCAAAAGATGCACCGTTGATGATCACAACCGTGCCATCTGGGAGCAATAACATGTCACTCATGACTCTAGCTTGAGGCATAGTCTCCACAACCCACTGCGGCTTCGGGTCGTTTATTTTGATCCGACCGCATGTGTTGAGAGCTTCCACAAAAGTACCCTTTATTGCCTGGACATAAGACCCTTTTGGAGCTCCACCGCAGACCAAAACCTCAGCCTCAATAGACGGAGCCGTCAAGTTCCTTAATGGCAGCAACACGGCTGAACCGGTGCTAGGGTACGACCTCGGGTCGCCGCCGGGTATTTGCGGGTAGATTTTAACGACTTTGTTCATGACATAATCTAAAAGAATTGCTCGATTATTTGCGAAAATGAATAAATTCCCATCGACATTGAGGAAAACATAAGGGTAAAGATTGTTTTCCTCGTTGGGGTCGTTAGTCTGCACAAGGAAGGGCAAGCTGTAGACATTGCTCGAAGACTCGGTCTTCGGATAAAACTCGTAGTTGAACTGCCCCCTTCCGCCGATGATGATCTGCCGTCCGTCGGGCAGAATATGATCGGTGGCGTACCAGCGGCTCACGCCTAAGGTATTCTCATACTCCTTCCAATCACAACCAGTGCAGGGCTTGAAAACCCTAACGCGGCGCTCTCCTATGTCGTAGCCGCCGGTTTGGATCAAGTTGCCGTTGGGGGCTACGGAGCCGGAGGAGCACCAAATGTCGGATTGAACCGTGAGGGGGCGGACGGTATTAGTTGTGACGTCGTACTCGGCGGAGTGGGCGGTGCAGTCGTTTCTGACGCATGTACCGTTGGGTAAGGACAAGTTGGATTTGCCGAAGTCGGTGCGGTCGAACATGATGACGCGGTCGTTGTATAGGAGTTGCATGTGCATGGCGGAAATGCCGACGTTTTGTTGCAAGAGCTGCCATTTTCCACCAGCAGCGTGGGTAGTAGTGAGAGAGAATTGAAATGACAAGATAAATAATGAAAAAATCATGAGATCAGAAACTAGACTAATTGGCTTCATTTTTTTTCCTTGTGTTTTTGGTATTTTGGAGCTCTTAATTTTCTTGGGTGAGAAAATAGCTTTGAATCACTAATTTGTGCTTTAGCTAGTGCTCTGTGGGTCTGTCTGCCTCAACCTTGGCCTCTTTAAATAGTAGGGTTTAAGCTACCCAGAGTAATGTCAGAGGGAGATTTTTTTTAACAAAAATGTTATTTTTACCATATTTTTTATACCACCACATTTGTATTATCTTTCTAATACATGTGTGATCTACATATGTTAGTGGGTCTTACCTTTAATATGGACGTGGTACAATTATGTGATAAGAAATATGATAAGTATAACATTACTCTCTTTTTAAACCACATGCGTAAACCTTATATATGATGTGGTTGTTGACGGTTGGTCTTCTTATTTAAAATCCTCTTTAAAGAGTAATGCTAAATAGATCAATTTTTAAACCACATTTACAAACTATATGATGTGTTATCAATAAAACAAATAAGCACATTAATTAACAATTAAGTAATAATTCAATTACCAAAATCTAGTGAATGCATGATGATGGCCAGGAGGAGGGTGAAATGCCTTTGTGAGTCTTTGTGCCTCTAGAAGGGTGAATTGCAGTGCTTAGACTACAATGGTGAAGCCATCAGCTGATCCTCTTTAAAAAAAAATTATCAACAATCATGTCATATGATTTCCAATAAAAATATATAAAGTAATATTTTATTCAAACCTCCCTTCTATAAAGCAAAAAAAATCATCGTTTTTTCTAATTATATTCTTACTTAGCTTAATCTCTCATCTAGGACCTTGCCTGGGCCAGCAAAGTTTCATTCCAATATTCACTAATATTTATATTTTTGGTAATATATTCACTAATATTCCACTTTGACAAAGACCTGAACATTCAGAAGCAAAAACTTGAATAATACACATGCAAAAAGAAGGAAGCTTTTGCCATAAACAGCCATACACGAATCTACATTGTCATTTAACACGTTTTTATTAGCTTTTTCTCTTTAACGCATATATGATTTAAAGATCCGCAGACATTTTTTAAAAATAATTTTTCTCCTTTTCAAAAGAAAAAAAAAAACTCCAGATTACAACTTTTAATAAAACTTCAATTAAGGAACGATGACCAGCTTTAAGTTAGAATTCAAAAGGTCGGCTGCGTGGCTGCTCGAATCAGTTCATTTCTTTTGGTGATACCAAAACAAACTGTAAAGAAACAATATTCTCTGCACATATTTGCTGAGGTCCTTAGCTTTAAGCAAAGCAAACATTTGCTAATTAACGAAAATAATATTTTACAGGGATATGTTTTCTTTAGTTTATTTTGATGATTATGTTTTCTGGTCAGACGCGTACACATCCATGCATTCTTCCACTGAATTTATAATGTATTTATGATCTCCTTCTTACAATTATTGAAAATCGTTCTATTTACATTATCAGCTCAAAATGGTCGGATCGTGAATAAAAAACAGCACGACTTGGTATATATACTTATTATATGTAATTTTTTCAGGCAACGCCTTTATCGATTTTTTCCTTGCCAAGATCATTTTTCTTCTTGATCTTCTAATATTTAAATAACTAATTTTTTCTTTTCTATTCTCATTCTACAATGTCTTCGTGATGATCATAACTGTATATTTTCTAGTTCAATTCATTTACTTATTTGATAGCCGTTTGATGGCTAAACTATTAAATATTTAGTTGATTTTAGTAGAATTGATATTGAACTGGTGACTTAATAAATAGATAATTTAGATCATAGCATATTATTGTAAAATGAGAAAAGGAGACAAAAAAAAGAATGAGAATGGTCAGATAAGGAGGTTTCTAGCTTTCCTGTCTAATTTATTAATATATCAACCAAACTTTTTAGTCCGGTTTAGACAGCGGACCATATAAAAGTTGAAGCTCTTAGTTCATGAACCCAGAAGAATAATTTAACCACCATGCGTGCTCTAAACCACCAAACCGTATGCGTCAAACCTTAGATATATTCATGAACTAACAAGCACTAGAGGGAATAAATCAACTTGCTTACCAGCAGGAGACATAAACATTGCTGTTGGACAGAGATTGATAACTTGGTTCTGCTACAGTTTTTTTTTTTTTTTTTTTTTTGGAACTCTTGAAAAATCAATGGTTGAGATAGCTTATTGGTTTTTATCAATGGCCAAAATACTTCAACGATGAAAAATGATTTTTAATATTTTAGTCCTTACATTTAGGAATTATAATATAAGGACTTCCCATTGCAAACAATATTTTTTTAGGGACTCAAATATTTCTTTAAAGTCCCTAATTGAGTCCTTAAAATTGGTGGTGGGAGTCCCTAAGTAGAGGCTCACATTGGAGATGCTCTTAATAGGGAAACTACATATTTATACCACATTGTTAGATCATATCATATGGCAAGTGGTATACACAATCAACATACAATTAGATCATATCATATGGCAAGTGATATACACAATCAACATACAATAAGATTTTATTAAATGTAGCATGTACACATCACTGATCACATTAGATGGTACACCAATGTGATATTCATAACATTTTTCTTTTTAAGAGAATGACACTATATGTATTCCCTATTGTTTGGGCCCAAAAATATTGGTTTGGGCCGAGTTTAAAATTGTTCTTGGCCCAGTATTGGTTTGGGCCGAGTTTAGAATTGTTCTTGGCCCAGAGGCCGTGTTTAGGTGTCGTTGGGGGTTATCCAGCTCACGGGCCGCGCAGTCGAAGCTGGTCGTGTTCCATCGGGAACCTGTGGGACGTGGGTGAGTCCTATTAAGAGGAGTTTTGACAGGATAAGGATGTTGGAGTTTGAGATTAAATGCGGCCTGATAACGAGTTAAGTTCAAAGTCCTAGTAGGAGTAGAACTGGCCGAGATAAGGTTGGATCGGGGAAGGGAGTTCTAATCCGAGAATGATTGGGATTCAATGCAGGTTGGCTACTATAAATAGGGAGGACATCGAACAAGCCCCCTCCAATTCAACACACAAACTGCCCTGCACAAACTCTCGCTCTACGCAAAACCTCTCAACAACCTTGAAATTTTTACTTTCTTTTTCCACCGACATACCTTCAGTTTGGATAAACAGCACTGTGGAGGCAACCGGCGAACATCTTCAGTTTGGATAAACAACATTGTTGCCGTAGAATCAGCCGACCGTGAAACACCTTCAGTTTGGATAAACAGCACTGCAACAGGGTCGACTGGTTTTCTATCCAAGTCTCGGTCGAGAAGGACTTTCGGATCCTTATTGGCAGAGGTCATCTCATCAGCCTTCTCGGTGAAGTGAGGTGTTATTAGGGTTCGGCACATCGAACACCGAGTTGTTTATGATTGGGTATTCGCAAGTAGGTTTTAGAGTTCGGCATTTTGACGGCCGAACCACGTTCATAATCAAGATGTACATTTATTTTAAGTACTTGTGTCCCTATACTCTGATGTCGATTCGGCGTGCTTATACTCTCACGAACATAATCACCATGATCGAATCCGGTGCCGATGATTTGTGAACTTTGCAGAACTAGCAGCCTTATCTTCAGGCTCTAAAACCCGAAGGCCGAGAGTGTTCCTTCCTCGGCCGCAGTCGCAAGATCGAGAAGTCAGCCGCGTGCTCAACGCAACATCAACACATTTTACTCTTAAGCCGAGCTCGACCGATGAGTTGGGACGCCCCGCAAACAACCGAATGACGTAGTTAGCTTATTAGTTACTCAGCCTGCGCGCCACGTAGGCTTGGTAGTTTTTAGGGTCAACATTTTGGCACGCCTAGTGGGACCCAGTGCTAAAACTACGAAGTTCATGACCATCGAGACACGATCAATCAAAAAGAAAACAACCATGGGAAAATCAGTGACCGATCAGCCGGTTCAGAGTCCTGAACAAGAAGCGTCACATGCGCGAAATCCTATCATCACTGTGACCCCTGAGGCTGCAAGTGTGACACACAGAGAAAATGAAGTGTATCTCGGTACCCAACCTCGAAACATAGAAGTACCCAACCGAACCACAAGCGTTTTCATGCTCTGACCCTCCGACTAGGTCATTTCTTTGAAGACAACTTGATGAGCAATCTCAATAAGTTGAACAGATAGTTGGTAAAAAAATGAACAATTTGCTCGAAGTGATAAGAAGCAATGGTGAGACCCACACCAAATTGCTCGAACTATTAGTTAGCAAAGTATTTGAAGAAAGACATGTTGATCAGGCTCGGTAGCTTCCACTTAAAAGTAATCCGCTACATGCCGAAGTAGTGTCTACTCGGCCCAAACCGATTGACCTAGAAAAAAGAGGAGGATCAAATAGTAGGTCAGATGGATCCGACCAGAGAATGGAAGCAACATCCGTTGATATGACCGAGGTCCAACGAATGATCGATTCGGCCAGGAAAAGTTCAATATCCTAAAGGTTTCAAGATTCCAAATTTCGGCCTTTTTGTTGGAGAATCGTCCTTATCCACGTTAGAACATGTGGCTCATTTCATTGTGCAATGCGGATATGTCAATAGTGATTTTCATAAACTACGGTTGTTCAACTTTTCATTGACAGGCTCAACATTCGCATGGTATATCAACCTCCCACCTAATTCTATCCAAAGATGGGAGGAGTTGGTCGAGAAATTTCACGAACAGTTTTATCGGCCGGGGATGGAAATGTCAGTTTCGTCATTAGCTAGGATGACTCAAGCATCTGATGAGTCACTAATGGATTATCTTACAAGATTTAAATTGGCCAGGAATTGGTGCCGAGTACCTTTTCCCGAAGTCGAATTTGTTAGGCTTGCTCTAAATGAGCTCACAAAAAGAAATTCTTGGGGGCAAACTTTCGGGATATGTATGAATTAACCCAGCATGTCGAGCAATATGATTATTTGCTCCGAGAAGAAAAATCCCCATCCCGATGAACGATTTACAAAAATCCCACGGTCAACTACGCATCGACCGAAGGTGAAGATTCCCAATACATCAGTGTGGACGCGGCCGAGATAGTAATAGATAAACCATACGTCTGCAAGGCATTGACTCAAATTAATTCCAAGGATGCTAAAACCCGCTCAGCCATTGAAGAGACAGCGAAAACATCAAAAGTCTACACTTTTGATATCACAAAGGCCGAGGTAATTTTTGACCAATTGTTATTAGCAAAGATCATCAAACTTTGGCTAGGACATAACATTCCCAAGGCTGAAGAGCTTAAAGGAAAGACGTATTGCAAATATCATAACTCGACCAAGCATGCCACAAACAACTATGTCGTATTCCGTGATGATATCCAGAGCTGGATTGACAAAGGCAAGCTAAAGTTTCCCGACAAATGAATGACGGTCGACGCTGATCCATTCCCTTCGACGATAGTTGGCATGGTAGACGACTGTTTACCCAAAAGTAAAGGGAAAGGGAAGGCCGAGTTTGTCCCAATACAACACATTCTAAAGAAACATTCCTAGCCACGACTGAAGATCGACCTATTTTCCAATGAACCACCTACCGAGTTTTCGGGATCGGCTGTAGTTGAATCCATGTCAGATTCCAGTGTAAAAGAAAATGACATGCTTATAGTTTTGTGCAACAATTGTAGGGCACAATTTGTATTAATCGAACCCAAGAAGAAACTGCCTCAGACTCAGACTCCGATATCACGGCAACAATCTATGGCCACGGCAGCACCTTCGAATGAACCTAATGAAGGCTAGCGTCAGAAAGTGTTTGATAAGCTCGGCCCCCAGAAACAGACGGACTACCCTACCTCAGTCAGACGACGCCTTGATTTCGACGCACCGTTTTATAACGAGGATTATTATTCACGTAATTCCAGTAGCTCAAGCTCATCAGCGAATCCAAAAACCTTCAGGCCGCCTAAACCACGTGACCAACGTTGGTACAGTTACAATTCTCCTACTGGCATGTATACTACACTATCCAAATCTCAAAAACGTCGACGTCAACGTATAGATTACCTGGCTTAAAAGTAGGCGGCCCAGACTGTTTCGGCCACTAAATGGCAGCTGAAAGAGGCGATAGGAAGCGGAGACGACCAGCCAACCGCGACCATCATGGCTGAGTTACAGGGGCAGAAGGAAACCAATCGTGACTACGAAACTATCATCGAAGAGTCTGAGAACCACATCAAACTCCTCATTCGACCCGGGGAGATGAAAGCTCGCTTCGAGCTGTTTAAGAGAGAGGTCGAAGGCCAACTTCCCCCGTTACCCCCGAAAGAGCCGCTAATAAGAGTTCGACGAAATCTACACCCCCCGTTCCTCGGCGAATCCTTGGAATACATGAAAGAGTTTCACAAGAAGTATTCTGCTAACGATTTGTATGAACTATCTAAGGCGTGTCAAGAAGCTCTCGACCTGGCACTAACCTGCCCTGATGCTGAACAGATCATCCAAAAAACCACCGACCCAGCAATGAAAGCTAGATTCCAGCACATACGAAAGGCTAGGGTTCTTGGCTTCGAGGTCGATCCATACACGGACATTGATATAGCCGAACTCCATTTTTCTCTTGAAGACCTCCAGCACATTCGATATCACTTTGAAGTCTTCTCGGCCATATCTCTATTTGGTCTAATGATCGATGAGAAAGATCGGGTGGCACGTTTGGATTCCTACCTAAACACAAGGGATGCCCGGATCTCCTACGAAGAACATGCCCGAAAAACACTACAGGAGCAAAGTCAGACACTGAAAACAAACGGGCTTAACAACTACAGTCCCAAGGGAGCAAGGTTGGGATCCTTGAAGCAAGAGCAAGTAAGTGTCGAGACACCCAACCATCAGGCCGAGGATGATCTAACGCACGATGCTATAGTCCTCAATAACCCGAAAGACGACAACCAGGATCCAATGGGCCCTTCAGTATTTGAGAATATGGAAATCAACATGGTCCATGTTCCACCTACTGAATTCCAACTAACTACACACCAACCAAATTCCTTGGATGGTGATGTGGTCGCCGAGGAAGCAACACAAGTTGATTTTGTCACCACCATTGAAGATGAGCCAGCAAACAACGTCGACAAACTTAAAATAGCCTTGGCCATCTTGTTTCCTCGCTCATCTTCGGCTAATCTTCAGCATTTAAAGTCGTTGTATGTCACGGCCCACATTGAAGGTTACCCAATTTCTAAAATTTTCGTTGATTGCGGGGCAACGGTCAAGATCATGCATGTATCTGTCATGAAGGCATTACGACGATCCAACGACGAACTCATTCCTTCAGGAATAACCATGAGCAGCTTCGTCAGTGACAAGTCTCAAACCAAATGAGTAATCCCTTTAGAGGTGAACATTGCAGGTCGCAATCACATGATCGCATTTTTTATCGTCGACTCCAAGATCGAATATAATGCTTTGCTCGAAAGGGATTGGATTCATCAAACGAATTGCATCCCTTCTTCTTTATACCAAGTTCTCATTTTTTGGGACGACAAATCGGTCGTGGTCCACCCAGCTGATAATCAGCCATTTGAAACCAACATGATTCAGGCTCGTTATTATGATGATCACGTCGGCTACATTACCCTACAGATTTTTAATGAAGATGGACGGTCGACTCAGATCTCAGTCCAGAAAGCCATCGAGGTAGGCGTTGAGACTGTCCATCAGGATTCGGCAAGACTCGGCTTGGCCAACTTGCTCCCTAACACTGATGATTGACGTCAAAGGCGAGAGGCATCGGGCCGCGATTCCATCCACGATGGAACGGCTGCTGGCCCATTAGTATGCTATTCCAATCACCCACGTTCGGGCATCAACTTAATCGAATTTTTGGCCGAGGAAGATAATGGCCCAATCATGTCGTTAGATAAAGTTTAGGTCGCACCGGCCGAACTCGAAGATAGTCGACCCTAAGTTAAGGACCCCTTAGAGGAAATAAATGTCGGAACGACTGATGACCATCGACCATTATTTATTAGTGCACTATTACCCTATGCCATGAAAGTCGAACTCTGTCAATTACTCAACGAGTTTAAAAATTGTTTTGCTTGTAGTTATCATGAGATGCCAGGCCTTGATCGGACCTTGGTTGAACATGAATTACGCATCAAAGTTGGTTGTAAGCCTTTCTGCCAGCCTCCTCGCCGGTTCTCGACCGAAGTACAGCTCGGTATAAAGGACGAACTAGTTTAACTTTTAAAAGCTGGGTTTATCCGGACCGCTCGATACGTCGAGTGGCTGGCCAATATAAACTCGGTGCTAAAGAAAAATGGCACCATATGCATCTGTATCGATTTTCGTAATATGAACCTGGCAACGCCTAAAGACGAGTACCCGATGCCGATTTCCGACTTGTTAATTGATGTTGCAGCATATCACGAGATTCTATCCTTTATGAATGGGCATGCCGGTTATAACCAGATTTTCATCGCCGAAGCTGATGTCCATAAGACTGCCTTTCGATGCCCCGGAGCACTCGGCACATACGAATGGGTCGTCATGCCCTTCGGCTTCAAGAACGCTGGTGCTACTTACCAACAAGCTATGAACACTATTTTCCATGATTTAATTGGTACCATAGTAGAAGATACATCGACGATGTGGTCATCAAATCAACGCAACGGCAGACGCATTTGGATGACCTACGTCAGGCATTCCTGTGCATGCGCCAGCACAATCTGAAGATGAATCCCGCTAAATATGTTTTCGGCGTATCAGCTGGAAATTTTTTAGGCTTCCTCGTACATCACTGTGGTATTGAGGTAGACGACAACAAGGCTTGCGCAATCATTAATGCTCCACCACCGACGACTAAGAAATAATTACAGTCGTTGCTCGGGAAGATCAACATTCTCCGACGATTTATTGCTAACTCGGCCGGGAAAATGAAAGTATTTTCCACGCTTTTGAAACTCAATGACTCTGACACCTTCGAATGGTGTGCCGAGCACCAATAGGTATTCACGCAGATCAAAGTCTCTTTAACGACTCCACTCATCCTGGTCCCACCACGACGGGGTCGACCTTTTAAGCTATATATATCGGCGGTCGAAGAATCCATCGGATGCCTTCTGGCACAAGACAACGAAGTCGGGCCAGAACATGCCATTTTTTACCTTAGCCGACACCTTAACCCACCAGAGATTAATTACTCTGCTGTCGAAAAGCTCTGTCTTGCCCTATTTTTCACCGCATCAAAACTCCGACATTACATGCTCTCGTCCGTCACTCAAGTCATCGCCCAAACCGATGTCATTCGTTACATGCTCACTCGGTCGATCGTAAAGGGCCGAATCGACAAGTGGACGATGGCCCTTTCTAAATTCAGCTTGCAATATGTACCCTATAAAGCTGTCAAATGTCAAGCTCTAGCCGATTTTTTGGCCCACCACCCTTCCCCGTATGAGTTTGGGGGCAATGACGTTGACATCGGCCGAATACACACACATGATAACTACTAGACGATGTCATTTGATGGTTCCAGTACATCAGTTTTAGTTGGCGTTGGGATCGTTATTTAATCCACCACTCATAATCGTTGATATTTTTCTCTCAAGCTCGATTTCAATTGTACGAATAATCAAGCCGAATATAAAGCCCTTGTTATCGGCCTGGGCGTGCTGCACGATTTGCGGGCAACTCGTGACTTTGTTCTTGGTGACTCCGAACTTGTCATTAATCAACTCAACAAGACTTTTTGTTGCATGAGTTGTACTCTGGCGCCTTACCACATGGTTGCCAGTTATTTGGCTGAATCCTTCGACAACGTAACTTTCAAACACATTTCACGAGTTCATAACACTAACGCCGACGAATTGGCTCAAATAGCCTCCGGAGCCCAACTCATGGGGGGAAAATTAAGCCGAGAAATACATGTGTCACGACATGTACATTCGACCTTGATTAATCAACAAGTTCTCCAACGTGAGTCTTCTTGTCCATCTTCAGCTGCTCGACTCGTTTCACGCTTGCCGCGTATTCGGTTAAGTAAGATTTTCCGCCCGACTCAAAATCATTCGCAAGCTCAAAAGCAATTACCGACCTTCGATTTTGAAGTTCAGCAATTTAACCGTGAAGGTCGGCCAGGGTCTCTTTTTTTGCCTTTAAAACTTCGACCTTTGGACGAAGAGCGTCTCGAACGGCTGTTGCAGCTTTCAAGTCATCATCAGCCCAAAGAGCTTTCTTAAAAATACTGAAATATTCTCGGGTCCGTTCCAAGGCAGACGACGCTTGAGTGATAGCTTCGACGCTCAATTGACCATCAGCTCCGAGATCGTTCAGACATGCAACTGCCGAATCAAGGCCCTTGCGCTCGAGGACTTGTGAAGCTAAGAGAGACAAAAGCTCTTACAACCGAACAAGAACAGTTGATTCAGTGGGTTCAGTCGTAACTGTCGAAAGACCAGCCGCTCCCGAAGTGCTTAATAGAAGAGCATCAAACTCAACTTCCCATGAAGGCTGTACACGAAATCAGTTTAGGCGCAAGGAAAATCATAAAAGAATATAGCATGGAGGATTTGTTTTAGACCTGCCGAGAGGAGACTTCGGCCATATCTTTTGGTTCATTGCTCGAACCTAGAGAGCTTAATGGCCGAGCTCAGTGTTTCAGACTGCTTTTTAATTCACGCGGCCAATGAAGGTTATGTAGTTCGATGGCCACTGAGGTGGCCAGGAAATATAGATAACACCTTTTGGCGCATAAAATTTTTGGTGAAATGAATAACTGGGCACCTAACAGTTAATATTTTCTCGGTTCAGACTTGTTATAACAAAATTGACAAGAGAAAGTAATCGAGCCTTACAAAAGTCGAGGTCATTTCTTGAAAGATGATGTCAATGTCTTGGTCCTGCTGTTGAAGTGGAGTTTCTGACGTCGCTTCAGGTTCAATGATATGTCTCTTTCCACGATCAGTTGTAGAATGATCAGCCTAGTCAGTCGTCCCAACCACGAGGAGAGGATCAACGGAAATAGCTTGGGTTGGTCGATAGCGACTCACCAACAGAATCTCGTGACTCTCATTATCCTGAAACAAAAAGTGTTAATACTTTTTTATTTAATAAGTAAAGGGAGTTGGCAGCATAATCATACCTCTTCTAAGATGACTGCTGATTGTTTTGGATTCTTAGGGAGATTTTTCCCGATCGAAAGGGTTGCCTCCCCTAGTACAGGTACTCCTGTCGGCTTTGGAGCTGCATGCAAGTCGACCAGCGGTACGGTAACTGGCTCAACCATGACCTCGGGGACTTCAGGTGCTAGTTGAACTTGGGTTGCCGGGCTGGTTGAAGATGGCCGATTCTCTGCTGAGGCCTGAAGAACAGGAGCATGAGGAGAGGCACTCGAAGCAGTTGTCCCGGTGGTGTGGCTAGAGATAACATGAATCTCCCGTGCTCATTTCTTCGCCAATTTCTCAGGAATAGTTGGTCAAAGGTGAAATTTCTTACACCATTCCTGAAATTCTGTCACGGTGTATCTACACTCCCTTTCTGAGGAACCAGAGAGGCGTCATCGGCTTAGAAGGGAGTGGGAAGTAAGTAAAGGCAACGGGCAACCTTGGAGGTAGCCAAGTTGTCGGGCAGCAAAATGGGGGTGGTAGACTTCCCAGCTTGCTCGGCGAGCATCGCAACCAAAGGAAAGGTCACGAGTTAACATGAACGACCCCCAGTTTTGAAGAAAACCAGCATCTTCATTTTCATCCCAGGTTGATATAGGAAGTTTGATGGAGTTGGGGTATACATAACGGCGGCATACCAAGAATTCGTCGTCGGAAAAGACGTCTAGGCCAAAGAAATGTTTGAAAACTTCTTCAGCTCGGTGAGGAGGCACTGGTCGATGAGTCAATTGAAGGCCGATGGCTGCAGTTGTAACGACCCAAAATTCCTAATTCGGAAGCTAATTATTAAGATAGGCCCAAATTATTTTTCTTAGCCAACTTTCAAGAAAAAAATGATCTCAATTATTTTATTAACCACAACAAATTTCTTTCGTTAAAGAAAACCAACACAATATTTAATTTGGGTTATTATTATTATTATTATTATTTTATATTTATATGTGGCTGCATCTAACCGTCTCGTTAGACTGACTACGTACCCTACGAAGGGATCAAGTCATTCGTAGTTCGTCGTTTGTAAGAGATTTTCAACACACACCACTTAAGCATTTGAACAGATTTATTATGAGTCTATGACATTTATTCATGCTTGTTAGAATTGAACATGTTACCCAAAAAGAACAACATGACTATTCTTTCCCTAGGGCATAGTTTGTCCATTTCATTCCGTTTTCCATTCAGTTCTCATGTTGTTTCTTAAGTCCATAAACATGCTGTAATGGACATTTGTTTCAATAATAATAAATCCAAACAAATTTCAAGTTTACTCTTCTCTTAAGAAAATCCAATTTCTTCAAATACTTAAACCCAATTAGAATTGATTCATTTTTTCTATGCCACTCCAGCATGCCAACAAAACCCAATTGCATGTACCAAAAACCAACAAATTTCACCTATAAACTTGTAGAAAATTAAACCAGAAAAAGAAAAGTAACAAAGCAAAATAACCCACACCTGAATCGAAGCACGAAACGACCTTCATCTAAAACAACAACAGGAGCAATCCACGTAATATAAGAATAGAGCCAATTCATATTCAGATTGCAGGAGGTTTGAAAGGAGGATGTGTCTCCAACTTGCTGGAGTTCGCCTATTTTCATGGTTTTGGTAGCTTGGATGGTCTGCTTCGACAATACTATGTCTCACAGTGCACCGATGGTGCACGCAAGACCCCAGTCGCGTTGTACATGCTCTATAGATTCGAGATATATGGTTTTGAGGTTAGATTATTCAAGGAAATGGTGGTGATGATGGCTAGTTTGCCACGGTGCCAGAGAGAGATGAAGAGTTTTTCGGAAATATGAGGACTCCCCCAGAACCCCCTACATGTTAGGTGACAAATTCACCAGTATAGCTATCTTGCATGTATCACATGTGAAACTTGGGAATCTTCCCCCACACGCACACACACACACCTAAATATATTTTTCCTACTTAACGATAATTTTTTTTTCCACATAATCCTATATTTTTAATTTTTTCCCAGGGTATTACAGCAGTGGGTTGGAGGTTGGAGATTTCTGGTCGAATGGTGGAAAAATAAACCTGTAACCAGAGTTGGAACACCCAGAGAGGTCCATTCTGGTGAGGGTCGATCTTATTGACAGTCATCTCAACGAGGCAGCGCAGAAGACTGGCAAGGATAGCCGAACTAAGAGCCAGAGAATGACTGCTGGCTAGGGCCTCCGCAACGGGCATATTTTCGACCAGACATTTATTCTACTTGGTACAACAGATGAACTTGTTGTACCAGTAAAATAGGAAGGCTTCATGTTCGCCCTTCCGTAGATTTGTATCCCCTCGACCGGCAAAATGAAGGATGAGGGTGTTGTAGTTCAGAAAATTCTTGTGCAACTTCTGAACTTCCTCTTTTGAAGGCTTTTGACCTTCTTGGCTCAACGCCTCGACGACGCGTTCGTCGAACAACGTTTTGAGGTCAAGGTTTAATGGGCATCCAACAAGGGTGGCGTCTATTGGCATACCAGAAGGAGGAGTTCCGAGGATAGCCGAGATATAAAGGATAGTAGGGATCATAGGGCCAAACGGAATGACCATGGTGTTGGTGGCAGAGCATCAGAAGCTTAGAACTGCCATAAGAAGTTCTTTATCCATGGTAATCTTCATGGTCGAGAGCTTGATGGCGTCGTGGATGCCGAGAACTTCCCACTCCTTGCCAAAGAATTTTTCCATCCGTATGACCCAGGCCACCCAGTTCGCATTGGTCGAAGGCTAGGCTCCTTGAGGCTTTGTATGGCACCACTTTGACCAGTCGAATCCTTGCAGCAAGCCTGCCAAGCAGTGTTTTTTTAATAGGTTGATGATGGATGATGGCACCGTGTCTTTGAAGAGTGGGCCTAAAATCTAGTGAGTAGTGTTAGGTCACCCTCGAAATGCAGAGTCTTGATGGCATTCCGATCTATGAAGTTCTTGCACTTGTTGTACTCAGTGGAGAGCTCTGAGATGAAGGAGGCCATTAATGAAGGCTAAAAAAAAATTCTGAGATGAAAGCTTAAGATTTTCTGATTTTTGAGGGTTTTGAAAACAAAGTGATGAGAAAATTTCAAGGATTTTGGAAAGCGTAAGGTACGAATCGAAGGGATCCAGGTATTTATAGGCATTTGGGACGGAAGGCTAAACGTTTGATTTTCAAAATCAAGAGTAGAATTGAGCAGGAGAGTTACTAATCATTATACATGCTCAGAGAATCGAGGTGAGAAGACCGAGGTTTTCACGGTTTGAGGACGCACGATGGCGTGTTGCGGTGGGTTAAGTGCAAGAGAGACGTTTTGGTGGTCACATGTTTTCGAGGATCATGATTGAAGGCTACTAGGGTAACCGGGGGGCTGACATGTGGCAGGACAGTTGGGAAATCGAGATCGTAGGGTTACGTCTCATAAATACGCATAGTGGTATTTCCCAATAGTCGGTTTCACTTCTTCAAGGTCGAGGCTCGAACCAAGAAGTATAGGACGACGTCCTCAGAAGTGAAGGGGCAATGTTTGGGCCCAAAAATATTGGTTTGGGCCGAGTTTAGAATTGTTCTCGGCCCAGAGGCCGTGTTTAGGTGTCGTTGGGGGTTATCCAGTTCACGGGCCGCGCAGTCGAAGCTGGCCGTGTCCCATCGGGAACCTGTGGGACGTGGGTGAGTCCTATTAAAAGAAGGAGTTTCGACAGGATAAGGATGTTGGAGTTTGAGATTAAATGCAGCCTGATAACGAGTTCAGTTCAAAGTCCTAGTAGAAGTAGGATTGGCCGAGATAAGGTTGGATCGGGGAAATGAGTTCTAATCCGAGAATGATTGGGATTCAATGCAGGTTGGCTACTATAAATAGGGAGGGAGAACATCGAACAAGCCCCATCCAATTCAACACACAAATTGCCCTGCGCAAACTCTCGCTATACGCGAAACCTCTTATAACCTTGAGATTTTTACTTTCTTTTTCCGTCGACATACCTTCAGTTTAGATAAACAGCACTGTGGAGGCAACCGGCGAACATCTTCAGTTTGGATAAACAACACTGTTACCGTAGAATCAGCCGACCGTGAAGCACCTTCAGTTTGGATAAACAGCACTGCAACAGGGTCGACTGGTTATCTATCCAAGTCTCGGTCGAGAAGGATTTTCGGATCCTTAATGGCAGAGGTCATCTCATCAGCCTTCTCGACGAAGTGAAGTGTTACTAGGGCTCGGCACATCGAACGCCGAGTTGTTTATGATCGGGTATTCGCAAGTAGGTTTTAAAGTTCGGCATTTTAACGGCCAAACCACGTTTACAATCAAGACGTACATTTGTTTTGAGTACTTGTGTCCCTATACTCTGGTGTTGATTCGGCGTGCTTATACTCTCACGAACATAATCACTGTGACCAAATCCGGCGCCGACGATTTGTGAACTTCGCAGAACTAGCAGCCTTGTCTTCATGCTCTAGAACCCGAAGTCCGAGAGTGTTCCTTCCTCGACCGCAGTCGCAAGATCGAGAATCAGTCGCGTCCTCAACGCAACATCAACACATTATACTCATCGACCGAGCTCGGCCGACGAGTTGGCACGCCCCGCAAACAACCGAAGAACGTAGTTAGCTTATTATTTACTCGGCCTGAGCGCCACGTAGGCTTGGTAGTTTTTAGGGTCAACACCTATATATATATATAAAATAAAATATAAAAAACCTTGGATTAATGTTTTACAAGTCATTAGAGCCCAATCGGCCCCCACAAGGCACAAGGTCCATATTTTGATCAATTAATGGACCTTCAATTAATATTTTGAGTAATCAAGCCCATTTCCAAGCCACTTCTAATTACCAAGTCATATTGGTATATGCGTATGAGTGGTGGTGAGATCCTGGACAAAACGCCTAGTTTTATTTTTCCTTCAAACTCAAATCTTAAACCCCCTCCCCAGGTTTGATCTTCGAGGATGTGTGATTGCATAGCCTCACAAGTGCAGGAAATTAGTGTTACTTATATTCCTCTTCTTTGTAACGATAGCTAAGTTTGGCTCTCAATTGGGAGTTCTTTAGTGTGGTTTGAGGACCCTCTCAATGTTTGCACGATGTTCTCTTCCAAAACTTGTTACTAAGTTTGGTATCAATAAATTCCGTTCTATTAATAAATAAATAAACAATACGTGCATACATTTAAGTGAGATTTTGCTGAAACATATTTATGTTAATTTGGTATTTACTTTATCTTAATTTTCTTTTCTGACTAAATACCAAATCTGAAAAATAAAAAGACTCACGTCATCTCGCTGAATCTGAATCTCCAAGGATTCTAAAACCCTAATTTTGTTCATAACTCAGAAAAATCTCCCACTTTTTATTTTAATCCGGGCTGCTCTAAATCACTAAACCAATGGATCAGAAACAAGAATTTTTTAAGATATCCACGTTTGTATATCTCTTATCCATTTCTTCTACTTTTTCCATGCTAATTTTTGTTGTGCTGTGAATAAGTTCATTTTTGCTGTTTCACGTTTTTAGCTTTTTTTCACAAAAAACTGTGAAAATAAGCTGTTTTTAAGTGTTTACCAAACACCTTTTTGAGCTCAATTTTTTTTATACCCACTTTTTATAAAAGCACCTCAGTATCAAACCAGTACTAATTAGCCTTGAATTAATCTATTAATATTCATACCCTACTATTCCATTCTTGAAAGTAGATTTTTCTTCTCATATCGATCTTTAGTTTTTATGAATTTCAATTTAGTTGGTTGTTTTCCTTGTACACACAAACCTTCACTACCAAATATAATAAATTTGTTTAAAAAATTAAAATAAATAAAAAATCTTACAAGACGAAATTTTTTTGTCGGATTAAAAGGGGTTTCGTCACCTAAAACTTTAGGCAATGGACAAAGTGTCACGTAAAAACCGTACCGTTGGCCGAAGTAAACTGAAAAGTCGTCAAAAAAAGGTGCATTGACCGCCTTATTTCAATTCTAGTGATTCTAAAATTCGTCATTTTAGTAAACTAGCACAATACGGACAGAGATCCCAGTGGATCTCTCCCACTAAATTCTAAGGATCCGGAGATTCGGATTTTTAAAATTTGATCTAACGGCTACAATTTTTATCACTTTTAGAGGGTCTCCTGTTTGTAACCGTTGGATCAAATTTAAACAGTCCGAATCTTTGAATCCTTAGAATTTAGTGGGATGAGATCCAACTGGGATCTCTGTCCGCATCATACAACTATAACTTTTTTAAAGCAAATTTAGCCTCGTTTGGTGTATGTGATCCGATTGGATTGAATAATTGACATTCATTATTGCATGTTGAGGAAGAAATTGATGTCAATTTTTAAGTTCTGTCCAAGTTAAAAGTAGAAGATGGATTAATCACGAAAGAACAATCGTATATGCTATTTTTATGGGAGAGGGATGACTTAACTAATTCATCTTCTACCCTCCACGATAAAATTTGGAAATCGACACCTATTCCTTCAATATACATTGAATCTAGTAACTTGTCAAGTCTAATCCTAGACAACAAACGAAGCCTTATAGACATTATTGTTGTGCATGCTATATATTTTGACTCCAATACGCATTGGTTTCCTCTTTTATCTTGAATTATATTAACTGATCAGTGTATACATGAAATTGGTCTTTGTGTAGAGTATCGTATATCACACGTCGAAAATGGAAGCCTTGCACAACTAGTTTAAGAGTTTTTCCCCTCACTATCCACCCACAGTACTATGTGAGAAGTTTCTTTCGTGAGCGAATGGTGCCTTTACCCTCACAATCGTATATTCTTGAGCGAATGGTGTTAACCCCCTATAAAAGGCACTATAAGGAAATTATTGGATTAGTGATGAAAGAACGGTTGGTTTCAATGGACTTCATTATTGGCTAGAGTCAGGCGGGAAATAGCCCGTAAAAAGCTTCAAGACAAATTTCCCCCCGGCGCAAAACTTGTACTGATATCACCCGATCGACTTTCGATCTTTTTTATTCCGAATCAAAACTACGTGATCTGGTTTTGCATCTTTAGGTTTATTGCAGTTCATGGAAACCAATTAAGCATCGTTTTTTTGAGGTTTCTACTCGATGGAAATGCTAAATGTTGTTCTGGCCTAATCTGTTTTGTGCACTTTGTGAAAATTGTTGGTTTAGTGTAAGCAAAAAAAAAAAGAAAAAATGAATAACATTGATTTTTAGGAAGTTTATTAGGCCGGCGCGCGGACCAGATTTTTCAAGGACTATTCCTATCGCTCGAATTGTTGAACAACATCGTTTTTTGAGGAAGAGCTAACGTCACACGTTTATATTTTATCCATAATCGCAATTGAGACTTGAGATGATTGGAATTGAGTCTAACAACCCAATCTTAGAGTCTTGCCTCTTAAGATGTTGGTTTTTATACACTTTCGTAACTCATAAATTCAGTCTCAGTATTTTAAGTTCATCGAAAAATGGCTACGACATTAGTCCGAAATTTAAAACAAGTTCAGTCTCGACCGAGCTCCAAATGAGTCCTAGATCTTTGATTTAGCTTTTGTCATGAACAATTTGCAGTGAAGAACTTGAGCATAAAACCAAAAATTCCTCGAGGCCGATACATACATTTAACTACACAAAACAAAACCACATATATCATGGAATTATAAGGCGAATTTCACTACTCACATCTTACAAACATCTCTAGACTAATCTTATAGTTATCATAATTTACATTTACAAAGTCAAAAGATAGGAATTGAACTTTTAGGTTTCAACCCAAGTTGGCACAGTGACCAAAAAAAAAAAACATTGTCTGTGTACATACATGGCAGCCAAATCTTTGACCGAGAAAAAAAAGAAAAAAAGAAAAAAAAAAAAGAGGAAATATGAAAGGAAGAACCAAGGAATATAAAGACAAAATTCACAAGTCAATCGCATCGCTGCGGTCACCAAATTTTCTGGTGACCGTGTTGTTGTGATCTGGGAGTGCTTCCGGCCCCTGTGTTGTTACTCTTTGGAGAAGACAATAGTCCATTATTATTATTATTATTATTATTGTCACTCAATCTTCTACCATGATTTTTCTTCTTTGATGCTCTTTTTGTCTTGCCATTGCTTTCTTCCAAAGTCGGCAATGCGTACCAGCCGATAGACGTGCACAGAATTGCAACCGACCGCCCGAACACCGCCAGCAGCACCAAAATGAACACCACAACCACCGGCAAATAGTAAGAAGGCCTTCTCCAGATGCCCAAGTTCATGTCCTTAAAGTTTAATGACGAACGCACCCTCTTATAATTCTTTGGTTGTTGCTGAACTGCTACTTCTTTTGTGGGCGTGGAGGGCTCGACGTTAAATTTATCCAAGCCATCCGAATTACTAGTTGCATGCTTTTCTTTCACCACCTGAGTTTTGGTTTTCTCTTTGCGATCTTCTTTCTTGTTGTCCTTCAACTTGATCACGACTGGGACGGGAGGGGCATCCTCGTTCGAGTCCTTGAACATGAAGCGGACGAGGGATATGTTTTGCGGAGGCGTTTGCGCATAAATCTTCTGCCGTTTGTCTTCGAGATCGGCTAAGAGTTCAGAGAACTTGTCGAGGCCTCGACTTGAATAGGGGTTCTTGCTTTCCTTGCTGCTTCTCTTTGTTGATCTTTTAGGCGTGGAGCAAGGACTTGAAAAGGGTTCGTCTTGAACATCTTTCGGTTGGAAAAATACGCAGCTGAAAGGGCTAAACATCTGAATAAACCTTGAGTTTTGGGATTTGAGTATTGAGTGATTTGGTTTGAGTGGAAGAAAGGAGAGATTATATATGTAAGGGGTTGCTTTTGCTCTGATAAGCTGAGAAGAGAGATCCAGACGAGCTTTTTGTCAAATGAATGGTTTGACAAAAGCAAAATCTCATGGAAGCTTCTGCTGAGCACATGGATTTTGGGGTGGGTTTGACTTCTTGGAGAGGAAGGCAATAATGCCACATATATACGTCTGATATTTATTTTTGGATAATATTTTAGTACCCACTAATGAATAGCGAGTATCATATATATTCATTTCTAATTTGGCTTAATAGAAAATACCACGCATTTTTTATTTTTAACAGTCCAAAAAATATTAAGTAATATGTACATCATTTTGTACAATAATAAATGATGTAATAAAATTCTTTTGCAAATACGCAGACTGGATATCTAGAAAGATAAAATGGAAAGAAAAATATTATATAAAATTGAGTTGGTACAGATTTTAGTATGAAAACATTTTTAATAATAAAATGCTGAGTGACGCGCAAGTATTTGTGAAAATCTTAAACGAGGGAGTGAGACAATGTATTCCAGAAGGATCGCTCGGCCCGCTAACCATGTGCCACAGATTAATTGGAAGTTTGGCATGATATACAAGTGGTTAAGAATATTTGTCTTATGTACGTATTAGATGTGTCATATTTATATTTACATAGAATGAGAATTAAAATTAATTTATTTGAATAATTGTATTTCTTAATGTTCTTTGTGTTTACTATACATGTGAAAGCGAAAAGGAAATGTGTTTTTCATTGAAATTCGTAATGCAATATTCGAAACTGTGAATCAAATCATGAGACTAGTTCATTTTATTTCCTCGTTTACTTCCCTCGTTCTCCAATTATTGCTTCTCCAGTTCATGTTAAGTGAGCATACCACGAGTTCGATCCCCTTCCCATTTAGAGCTCTGGTGATGAAATATTTATTCTCATACAAAATAGTTTGGTAGAAACACATGGATCTAGTTTCCACTTACAATATGTCAAATATGAGCACGTAGCTTGCATGAGCCTTTTTCATGACATTCTCATCAATTTACAAGCCTAGAGGTATCCGAAACCCGGGTTCCTTGTTCTTAGCCTTTACGTTCATCTTATAACAGGTGTATTTTTGCTCACCATCATAACTATAGACTCATAGAGTATGTTCACCACACATCTAATCATTTGTCACATATTCTTTTACCTAACTCTAGTTAACTTTTACATTAAACGTTATTTCCAATTAAAAACTAATAATCATGGTTAAGTAAAAAGGCACGTGACAGATAATTAGGTGTATAATAAGCATATACCAAAGTTTCGGTGAGCAAATATGCTCCCCACAACGAGCATTTGACGACATTGGGAATGAAAATTAGATGTCAAACGATTTTAGAGCATCTATCTTAAATATAAATTTTAAATTTGGCAGTTTATGTGACACTTTGACATATTAAACATTTTAAAATAAAAAAACCAATGACAAAAGTAATAAAATTCATTTAATAATTAATTAAAAGAAGATTTAATTGAAGTTGTTGACAATTTTGTAGAAGATCCACTCCCTTAGGCGATGTGATCTAACAATCCACCCCCCTTAGGGGCCCGATGTCCTCATCGGTACACTTCCGGCCAAGGATTGGCTCTGATATCAAATTGTCACATCCCGACCCGGGCTCCACCACATCTCGGGCCTTTGCCTCCGCCGTAGCATGATATTGTCCGCTTTGGGCCTCGACCACGCCCTCAAGGTTTTGTTTGTAGGAACTCACACAAGAACTTCTCAATAGGTCACCCATCATAGGATTGCTCTCGCACAATCTCGCTTAACTTCGGAGTTCCTATGAAATCCGAACTCAATGAGCTCCTAAAAGGCCTCATGCTATATGGAGGTGGGCATGTACATTTAAGGCATACATGATCCACTCCCCTGGGCGATGTGAGATCTAACATCTTAAGTCTTGTGTTAATTGTATAATTTTGTTAGTTTGTGTGGCAAATCCACAGAAGTGAAAAAAAAAAATATTCAAATATCATTTATGCAGTTTTTTTATGGATGTTTATCCATAATTGCATATTTAATTTCCGGGTCATTTTTCAATAACTTGTGGATGACAAAGATTAAATCGAACGTCATGTCTGCCTTGACGTATTTGATTACGTACTAATAATAAATTGTTCATACTTATTGCATGATGCAATATTAATTTGCAGTTATTGAAGAGGAGTAGGAGCAAGTTATTTAATTAACAGGATATTAGCAAAGCACTTATCTAAATGATGCGTGACTGCTAGTTACTAAATCTAAATAGAACTGACAATTTCTTACACAATATGTTAATCCAATTCGAAATGATACGAAAGTTGAATATCAGAGTGAGCAATGAACAAGACTAACAAAATAAGAATATTATTAAAAAACTGAGAATGCCGAAACGGTTACAAAACCCTAAGAGGTTACATTGTGACTAACTTGTGCTCAACTGAATAACAAGCATGTTATTTATAATAAACTAACCCTAACCCTAAAAGGTAAGAAACCGAAACCCTAATGCTAATGGGCTAAGCCCAGAAAACCAAACATTCAAATAAACCAAAATACAAATATTTTCCAACAACGAAAGTAATAGATTTTTGGTCAGATGGGGCATTAAGGGGGAGCGAAATGTGCAATTGCACAGGGCTCCAAATTTAAAGGCGCTCCAAAAAAAAAATTCATCTAAAATTTATATGTAATAATGCTATATATTAAAAAAAAATAATTGCTTTTATTAGCACTTTAAAATCTCATTTATAAGTGTAAAAAAAAATTCTTTCTAAATATAAAAATTTGGAGTGTATGATGAGATATTTAAAGTGCTAATAACAACATCCTAAAAATGATTTTTTTTCAATTATGTTATATAATAATGCTATATATTCAATGAGTTTTAAGTTTGTTTTGATTTAAATTATTGTTTTCTAGAATCAGTATATTGTCTTGTGTTATTCTTAGCAAGAATTATTGCAGTAGGATAATGGCTATGAGGATTTGAAAGGCATTATGGCATTATGGCATTAACATTTTCAAGGTTTAGCCAAGGCTTAGCTCAGGACCCCACTACTCTTCATATTTGGTTTGGTATTGCTATCGCACATGACTTCGAGAGTCATGATGATATTATTCATGATGAAATTATTGATGAAAGCTTTTATCAAAATATTTTTGCTTCTCATTTCGGGCAATTGGCAATTTTTATGGACTTCTTCTGAACATTTGTTTCATGTAGCTTGGCAAGAAAATTTTGAGGCATGGGTACTTTTTTTTCAAAAACTATCTTAAGAAGGGGCCTTTTATAAATTTCACACAGGATCCCCAAAATCTCAAAGATTGTCCTGTTTTTGGTCAACACCTTACATAATTGGATTGTTATCGGATCACACGTTAAAACCCCGTTAATACCAGGTTGGGTCATGTCACTCGTTAATATTAACGGGTTGAATTCAGGTCGGGTCATATTACCCATTTATCTTAACGAGTGTTACGCGATAACCCCTATTTCTTCTATGTCGTAGGGTTAAAACCAAAAAATATTTATT
The DNA here is from genome assembly GCF_042453785.1 of Malus domestica. Taxonomy (NCBI): domain Eukaryota; kingdom Viridiplantae; phylum Streptophyta; class Magnoliopsida; order Rosales; family Rosaceae; genus Malus; species Malus domestica. The sequence continues at coordinate 6,315,611 of NC_091668.1, read as the reverse complement.
GCTTTCTTGATGTTTCCTTACATTTTCATTAACCCTTTAATATATTGAGTACATCACAAAAATGACACAAACCCAAAAAGCACAACACAATGCTAAATCTAAATCTAAGATCGATGGATCATAAATCAATATTATAATTTGTGAAAGCAAAACTTGTGAAACACGCATGTGACTATATTATTTGAAGTCTCGAGAATTATTGTAATGGGTGGCGTAACACATGAGATATTTCTATTTTCAAATATGTTAATGATGGTAGTTAATACTAATAGGATAATAATCGCAGCCTCAATCTTTCTTATCGTTGAAAAACGAGAGGCGATGAGCTAGTATCTACTCTCGTGGTAGTTATTTTCACTTGATTAGAGAGGGTGTATAAACTTGTTCGATGTGCATGAACCTAATAACCTTATTGTATTCTTATGATTTCGATACTTAGCTATGCCTTGTGGTGATGATGATCGATTACATAGTTTAACTTATTGTGAATGTATTTTTTGAGTTCAAGTACGATATTTATTGATAACGAAAGAATAAGTACAAATAATAAGGATTTTGTGAATGTATTAACGAACTGATGGTAAAAGTATTTTTGTAAAAATCATAACGTTTGTCCGAATTTATTATTTATTCAAAAAAAAAAAACATGGACAACTGCCAAGTCATTACGTTACATTAAGATGAGCCAAATTTCAAAACGTCATAAATAATTTCTTAGAAGAAAAGATCTTATCATGTCGGAATATTATATATCGTCTTCTGGCTGCTTTATTTGAATATGATTCCCGTTTTACACAATAATTGTTTGAATCTAATTTTCAAATATCATTGTCTGCACGGTTGATAACTTCCATAATTTTGTACACGTGAATCCCAGTTGACAACCACCGCAAGCAAGAAATACATTTTTTTTCTTTGTATTTTATTATTTCTACCTGTTTGCAAAAAAAAAAATAATAATATGGGAAAAATAGATGTTCACATGAGGCATACTTGCGATGTTATAAATTTGTAATGTCCTGGTAATCTTCATCTTGTTCGTCTTAGAACAAGTCAACGTGAGCGACGCATGAGAACATTTCCACGCGCTTAGAGAGTTCGTAGTTCATCACCAAATTGTACAAGTAGGAAATGAAGATACAAATTAGGTCAAAAGTTAAAAGTTAAATGAGTGGATAGCATACAGTGGCAGATTTAGATTTTGGATTTTAGGGATCCTAGTGTTAAATATAAGTTTTTAATACAAAAACAAAGTACAAAGCGTGAAAAAAAAATTCAGTTTCTTCACTTGGTGAGCTTGTTATGCACATGTCAATAGATATCGGCATATGATGAAGCAATCAGATGAGTGATATTGAGAAAACTTGTCGAGTGATGTCAACGCAACATGTCGAGATATGTCTAGCATGCATTACATCAAGTATTTAGTAGGCACAAAAAAAAACTCGTACCAAACATTCAGAATGTCCTCAAAAAGCTTTCACATATATATTTTTCGGACTGTCCTGGGAACACCTTGGTCCCTACTTCGATCCACCCTTGATAGCATATACATAGGAAGGTAGCTACAATTAATTAAGGATATTAAATTTAAATAGTAGTGGCTGCTATTAGAATGATTGTCCCGGCTAAATCACACTAAAGTATTTATCCACATACATTTTTACTTCTCACACATTTCTCTCAATTTTCGGTTAGAAATTGAATGAATTAAAAATATCAATTGTCAAGAAGTAACAAGGGTGTGTAAAAGGTAAAAAAAAATCCAGGAATAGCACTTTCCGTCACAATAATAATTTATTATTTTTATTTTACTTATAAATATGTTAATTTGTGATTTAGGGTTAAAAAGAAGAATAGTTTCTTAATTCTAGTGAGACAAAGAGTATTCATTAGTAAAATACTAATATAATGGTCTGAAGAAAACTTTTTAAGTTGTGATTGTCCCATTGTATTGGGATTGCTGTGCAACTAAAGTCGGCAAGTATTGAGTTAGAGCATCCCGGACTTGAATCATCGAATTAAGCTGTGAATTTAGGAACCGTTTGAAATCTTTTTTTAAGTACTTTTTCTCAAAAAAGCCCTTCCATCCAACAAAGGCACTTCTATTATAAACGCACAAAATTTTTAACAAAAAATAAGTGGTTCCTGAAAGAGTATTTGAAGTGTTTTTATTAAAGATATAAAACTTGTTTGGAAGTACTTTTAAAATGACTGAAAACATTTCTTAAGATTAATTTTGGATTCTATACGCACTTCAAGTGCTTTTTGGAAGAAGCATCGTATACATGCTTCTTGTAGGAAGCACTTCAAGTGCTTGTCCATGATCCATTTGGATTTTAATTAAAAATAGTTTAAAAATTATTTTCACCAAAAATGTTTTCAGTAATTTTAAAAGTACATAGCATGTGCTTTTCTAAATACAAACACACTTCTTAGTCTAATTTTAATTTTATTTTTAGAATCTAAAAAAAATAGTTATTTTAAGGCTTTTTAGCCAAAATGGTTCCTGAAATTTGCATAACACATCACTTTGGTCCCTAGATTGAAATATCAATATAAATGGTCCCTGAGATTGTCCGACATCCATTATTTTGGTCATTCCATTAAAAACTCTGTTAAGTGTCCTGAAGCTATTGGCCTAAAGTTTGGGCAACCTTTGGCTTTCAAATAGGTATAATCTTGTTCTACACTTTCTTATGTTCATTTTGATATATCATGGGTCGAATTTGGTTAAGAAACGATTGAGTTACGAATCTTTGAAAATTGTCCAAACTTCTGGCCAAAGGTTTCGGGACCCTTAAAGGAGTTTTTAATGGAATGACCAAAATAATGGATGGTGGACAATCTCAGGGACCAAAGTGATGTGTTATGCAAATCTCATAAACCATTTTGACTAAAAATTAAAAGCATTTTCAAATAGATAGTTTAAAAAAAAAAAAAAGGAAAATAGGACCCCTAGAACTAAAGAAAGTAAAACAATGAGATTATCACATGTAATCATTCCCGCCTCATCTCGTTTGGAACGGAAATTGTTACATACAACAATCTACTCATCAAGTGTCCCTAAACAGTAAACGGATCGGGTTTATTAGATTTGGGTCGAATTCAATCTGATCCGTTAAGTTAATGGATCATCCGAACCCGACCTGTTAAGTTAACGGGTCATCCAAACCCGACCCGTTAACAATTTTTATTATTTATTATTTTTTTGCATAGAGTTTTTTTTTTGTTGTTAATACTTTACTGAAATTACTAAATCATCATCAACTAATGGATGCTAATGGGTTGACCCAAGTGACTCGTTATTTAACGGGTTCATCCGTTAACAATCCGACCCGTTAAGCATCAATCCAAATACTAATATTAATGGATTGGGTCGGATTGGGTTCAAAATGTCAGGTCTACCTACATCCAAGTCTTCCTTCATTGGAGCGGGGCAGTTTTCCCACTTGAAGAATGGGGCCCCAAATTTCTCACCCTCCAACATTTATGTCGACAACAAATTCAACCATGTTAAGTTACCGGCTTCCAGAAGTCGACAACATCTAGAGAAACCAAGGCATCTTCTTGACTTCACACAAGCAGACTTCCTCTGTGTGTGCGCGTGTGAAAGAAGCGAGCATAACTATTCAGGTCTTTATCAAGATCATTGAAGTAATACTTAGCAGTGCGTAATTCAATCGACGCCTTTAAAACCACAGTTCTGTTGTTATAAAACCTACATCATCGTGATTGCTCAATCCCTTGTAAACAGTTCTATGCAACTAACATATTCGTATAAACAATAAGGCATGACTAAACAATATATACATCGTACAAAAATAGTCACATGATCTTTAAGCACAAGCTTCCTCAACCTGGAGAATTCTTTGGATCCGTAGTCAATGAGGGACTCGCGACTTAGCAACCTTCAAAAATATGAGAGTTCTTTGGTAACAGTCACGGGCTTCTGAAGCATATGACCAACAAACTAAGATGTACTAGACATGCATCACTCTTATACATATAGATTATCAGTCTCCCAGCCTTTCATTGTCGTCATCAAAAGTTTCATCATCCTTCATGTACTTCTCTTGCACAGCTGCAACTGTGAGCTACTTTGTTAAGCAAAACAGAAAAAGAAAAAAAAACGGATAGCTCGAAATACTTTGTGGTCTAATTCATAAGTATCTTCACAAGATAACGGAACAAGAGCAAACTTATTACTGTAGAATCAAATGAAAAGGATATCTGTAATAATCCCAATCAACAGGACCGACCGCAATCTTGCTGAATTCGACTGCACTTGCATCTATGCCAGCAAAAATGTACCCGTTGCTCTTGTCTATCAGTTTAACTAGATTTCCAACACTCTCTTTATCCTGAAAAGTAGCATGTGAGAACACGAAGTACAAAAAGTTCAAGAGTTCGGGAGTAAAGTGAAGAGAGGACTGGCATGCCTGAATATCTAAGGTTGCAAAATTGACAAGACTGTAATCTTCAATTACTTCACAAAGCTCCTTAGTAAGCTTTCTGCAATATGAACAAAAAACAATTTGTGTATGGAAGTGCAAGATTTTCATAGGTTGTTGCCATATGATCAAATATTAATCAAACCTGTACTTAGCCGAGCGAGGATCCTGATCAAGCTTGTACTGAAGATAAGATAAATCCTCTACATCTGTGAAGAAATCGAGGTTGAAAGCTGCAGGCGTTCAAAAGAAAACAGAAATATCAGTATCAGATTATTTATCTCAAATGTGTATAAGAAATGGAACGGAGAAAAAAAAAAAAAGGATAAGCCATGACCATGACCATACCTAGCTTTCCGTAACTCTCTATTAGATCAATCTTAGACAAGACATTTATGTGCGGGAGTTCCATATGAAGCATGGTTGATAAAGAGAGAATCAATGCACTAACATACTTTCCAGGGTCGCTGCAAAGATGGGCATCAACCAAATGTACTGCAGTCAACTGCACCACATCAGGAAGCCATCAAGATTACAATCCCAAGGGCATAATTATCATGGTCCTGCTAAATGATCCAAGCTAAAAGTATTAAAAAGAGGATTGGAATCATACCCTGAGGTTTAACTTCTTCACAAGTTTCATGATAACGTTTTTGGCGTTGGAGTGAAGAAAGAATAGTTCCACTTGGCCAGGGAGATCAAATAGAATATAATGATCTGCAAAGTTCATAACAATGTTAGGCAGCAGCATGGCACTATTATTTCATCACTGGTAAGGGGTCAAACTAGAAGACTAACATCCCATTCCTTTTAAACATGCTAGTACAATGCATAACTCTACATACTAAAGTTAGACAGACCAAAAAAACGAAAAAACAAGCATTTATACTTGCTTAGTTTCTTTCAACCATTGCTTTTTTTTATTTCCAGAGGTTGCATTTATCATTTATATTTAGGCATCATTGTTCAAACCTTTAGGTATAATCCCGAACTGTCATGCCCTTTGGAAAACATAAAACGGATTATCATGATTTTAATGCCAGAGCCTGAATATTCTCTTAACAAGTAAAACAAAGCAGAACACACCAACCTTTTATAAGAGGTTTCAACTTGGCCTCCAACCAGTCAATATTCTTCTCTAGATAATCCATGCAATATACAAGACCTGGACAAACACGACGAAAGAAACTTCAGAAGTTGCAGAACTCTAAAGGCCCATACACTACAAGTATTAAGTACAAAATCCACCAAAAAAGGACTTGTAACATTCCTCGAAAAAGCATCATTTGTTGAGTTTAGAAACACATATGTAGCACCCAACTAACGGGTCAGTCATAACTCAAGAGATTCCGCAACAAATAAACATGAATAGCATATCGTAAACCATCTGATAGACTGATACACAACATCAACAAGTTCCTAAACTTCACATGTTTTTGTCTTGGTCAAGAAAATCCACAAAAGGTACATCAAGTGATTTTATGTTTTTAATGACATGTAAGCTCTTTAACATGCACTCGTTAACTGCTGATCCTATCTATCTTGTGGATATTTAGTACCTTTACTCCATTTAACTCACTCCCAAAAATAGAAAATAAAGGAGCTTCATGATCAGTGAACGGAAAATCGTCCTTTGAATGCGTATTTCCTACCATCTAACTCCATAAAATGGGGGTAAGGCTAGCCGACATTCACCTCTCCCAGACCCTGCGTAAAGCGGGAGCCTTGTGCACTGGGTACGACCTTAACATCTCCAAATGTCACTTATTTTCGAAAGAGAAAATCAAGGGTCCAAATCCAAGAACTTCCAGTCTTTCCATTGGTTTCCTTCTTCATTAACAAACCAAACAATTTCCACTTTTTAACTTACTCAAGTAATGGACTTTTTACAAATTAAAAAGAAAAGAAGAGTAGGAGCTCACCTCCATTGGGACCAAGAGAGTGCTCCACCATCACATCACTCAGTTTTATAAGCTCCTCCATGTTCACAGCACATTCATACCTAAATTCACGTAAAGGCTCAACATTCTACATTGGAATGCAATGCAACACTACAAATTACGAACAACAAACACGAAAAATAAAAATAAAAAAACCCCGAAAAGGATACGGCAATGCATCGTTGGCAGGATCCAAATTTACCACAGCAACTTTCCTGCACACCCAAACAACAAACTGCCACTGTAAATATCTCAGACAGATTCAAAAACCAAAACTGAAGCCATGGAAAAACTTGAAAACCCCGAAATCAGAGTGAAATTTTTTTCACCTTCCGATGAGCTGGAGGAACTGAGACATGCCATTGCAGTAAGTCGTCTTCCCTGACCCAGGCGGGCCGATCACCACTTGCCCAAAAATCATCTTTGGGTTTTAGGGTAAAGTCGCCGGAAAATCGAGAGAAGTGATTGTTCAGGGCAATGCAATCGAAGAATTGAGAGGTTTAGGGTTTTAAATTTGGGGGCGGTAACTGAGGGAGTCGGCGGCAAAAAGCAAAAGGGAGTAGAAATTAATAAAAGTGAAAAAAGGGGGCATTCCGAGAATCGAACTCGGGACCTCTCGCACCCAAAGCGAGAATCATACCACTAGACCAAATGCCCTGTTTGTTTGTTATCTATCGCCATGTATATTTAACCATTCAATATTAAGCCCCTGGATTATCCGGGCCCATTGTTATCCCTCTCCTTTGGACTTTTGGGCCCATTTAATACAATTTGGACGAGCTTCATGTCATCTCACTTTCATTCACATGGGATGAGGTCCTACTACGGAATGGAAAGTCAATATGTTGCAGTTAATAAGGCGGTATTATTGTTATCAACAAAACGTACTAATATGTTATTTATAAGGAAAAATTAGTATCCGGTCCCTAGTTCTTACTGTTCATTGACTAAAACCTTATTAGTTCTCAAATTTTGATTCAAGTCCCTATCATTAATGTGATAATGAATTTACATGTTTATTATATAATTTTTAATATAAAAATTAGTAATTAATTTAGGGTTTAATACTCACACCTCTATTAAACTTCTAATTAATTTTCAATTCAAACATTTCTAAAATAATAAAAAATTAAATTAAATTAAATTTGTACCTATTAGTTTTTTTTATATATATAAAAAGATTCTCAATTTTTTAATCTTAAATGTACCCATTCATATAATTTTTCAATTTTTTAAATCTTAAATGTACCCATTCTCAAATATATCAATTTGTTATATGTAAAATGTACCCTTTTTTTAATATAAAATTCATTCAAATTTTTTAATCCATATTTAAACTTATATGGGTACATTCTTTTTCGTTGATTTGAGAATATATCCATGTTTTGGTACAATACCTTTTTTTGTTAATTTTGGTTAATGTACCCATACATATATGTATACACACACACAATATAATAGAGAGTATAATTTATATTTTATTATTTTTAATCCCATAAATTAAGGGTTTTATTTAAAATCTCATTAATATAAACAATTACAAATTTCAATTTTTAATTTTTAATTTAAAAATATAGTAATTTACATTATTATATTAATGTCATGGACCTCAATCAAAAACTAAAAACTAACAAGGTTTCAATAAAAAAATATTGATAGCTAGGGACCGCATCCAAGGTGTCCCTATTTATAATATCGATGCACGTAGAACATTATTAATAGAGAATTTTTGACATCTTATGATTTTTTAGAGATTTTTCAATGTGCCAGAAACATGAATATTGGCTGAAAACTTGAAGGAAAAAAAAATCAACCAATTAAACTATAACATTTGATATATCAAACCATATTTTCAGCTCATTGCAAAATTTCATTAAATAGATGTTTGAACTAAAAGATGGAAATCCCACATATGGGTAAATTATAGCTTTCAATAGGCAAAAGCAAAAGTCCAATGTGGGACTCCCACATATTGCACGGATGGAATTTGGAATAAGATTTGTCATCATGATCGAGTGTGGTAAAAGATTAAAAGAAAGAGAGTAAATGACTAGTTTTGTGCCTCCATCATTTAAAACTCACGTGCAATGTTTGGAACCTACGCTAAGTCACGTTTTCCTTCTGCATAGCTAAATTTGAAACCCTAATTTAAAATAGATTATAATATCGCTCGAATAAAAAAAAATTCAGATGATCAAACAACTCTAACCATCTGCTATATCACAACTCTGCAAAAAAAACGTATGTCATTAGGTCCAAAATGTCCAACTGATATATCATAGAACATTGGTTAGGAATAAGATTACACGGAGATGTTCTTTTAACAAAACGGTTTGTTATAATTATGTTGATAGATTGTCAATAGAAATGATCGGTTAAGTATGTTTGAAACAATTTCACTCAAATATTTAACTTTAATTTAGAGGTCATCTCCATTTTTATAAAAACAAAACAAAACAAAAAAAATGCTTTTTAGCCAAAATGGTCTATGAGATTGACATAATTCTTCACTTTGATCTTGAGATTTAAAATCAATATAAGTGGTCCATGAGATTGTCCATCATCAATCATTTTGGTTATTCAGTGAAAAATCTCTATTAAATAAGACTAAAATGACAAATATACTCTTGAATTTTGTCAAATCATTTTGGACCATTGTTTATTGAAATGAATGTATTTTTGTCATTCTTTAACAGAGATTGTCACAGAATGACAAAAATGATTGATGTTGGACAAACTCAATCATGACTTCTATCAATTTCAAATCTAAAGGACCACAATGAAGAATTATGTCAATTTCAAATACTTCGCTAAAATGCTCAAAAAGAATGCAATCATGCAGTAAAATGTCTTTGAGAATATAAACATGCAATGCAATCCAGCTAGGCAATGAGATGATGAAGTAGTGCTGGCATTTGATGGCATGGACCATCAAACTTTGTGAAAAGTCACTAATTTGATGCTTCAAGTTCAATTTTTAAAAAAGGGGTTTTTAGGTGTTACCCAATCCATTCATACATGTTTCCCACTCATTAGTGTCCCACAACTCTAATTTAGCTTCCAACTAAAACAAATCAAATTAGTAGTCATTTTCTGAACTAATTAAACCTCTTTATACACCCCCACTCCAACTAAGCAATGGCTCGTTTGAAAGTACTTTTAAAATGAATGACATCACTTTAGGTGAACTTGATTTTAGGTTCCAAAAACACATTTAAGTGTTTTGGAAGAAGCATCAGATATGTGCTTCTTGCAGGAAACACTTAAAATGTTTTTTCAAGACCCACTTAGATTTTTACTAAATATTAATTTAAAAAACATTTTCACCAAAAACGCTTTCAATCATTTTAAAAATCTTCCAAGCCATTCCTAATATATTGCTAGCAATATTGGAAATGGAGATTTGAACACAACTTTTTGTATTAGGTAACTGTTTTTAACGACTTGAATATTAACCTGGCCATCTATTTGAGCTATAAATTCTTTCCGATAAAAGCCGTCCATCCATATTGGCCTGGCCATCTATTAAATTTGCAATGAAGTCAGCAATTTGTTTTTATATATTCCCATGTGTCTTGAATATTTTCAGCTGACATCGCCATCTCATAATAATGCAGAAAATCATTAGAAAAAACAAATCAAATGTATGGTTTTTCAACTAGAGGACAGGAAAAAAAAATTAGTGTGCTGAGAAAACAGCTCGGTACACTAAGTGTAATAATATAATTAATTAACAAATTTAAATAAAAAGTAACCAATAACATTATAATACTTAATGTACCGAGCTATGTTTTCGGCAAAAAAACAAAATTTCTAGAGAGCGAGAGACAGTGGTGGGTAGGTGCTTGGAAATGGGACAACATGATTGCTAATTGCAGCAGCTAACCTTAATCATATTCATCACAACAGTTTGACAGTTGTGCTTCTCTTTTGGTCTCTGCATTCTCATTCCCCCCTCCAACCAATAATCTCTCTCATTCTATTTCTCATATCTCCCCTTCTTAGAGAGAGAAAGAGGAGAGAGAGAGAGGGAAGAAGAAGAAGAAATGGCATTTGCAGGAACAACTCAGAAGTGCATGGCTTGTGACAAGACAGTGTATCTGGTGGACAAGCTCACAGCTGACAACCGAGTCTACCACAAAGCCTGCTTTCGGTGCCACCACTGCAGGGGAACCCTCAAGGTTCGTTAACTTACGCCGCTCTATAACTAAAAAGGAAATAGTTGTCAAACGACTCTTAAAATTTACGTTTTTCCATTTTTTGGGGACGGATTGTTGAACTTAAGCAAAATCTAGCGAAACCAGTATCGTATTGCTTGCACTCAACCAATTACTGCAATAATTAAGTGTTGTTTTCGGCATACTTTTCGATCTGATAAATGTTCTTCTTTAGAGTAAACTCTGCTCTGTGGTACATAGTTCTCATCTTGAACAAGTTTTTTTTTAACATTGAAACTCCAGAAATTTCAATTTTCACCTGCATCTTGATGTTATAAGTTCATAGATTAGGCCCGAAAAATTGGTATGCGGATTGTACAAATGCAAGAACAGAACTAGAGTTTGCAGATTGGCAAACTTTTACCACACCAAAGAGTCAGAAATCGGGTTCCGGTTATTCTGGCATTGTTCTATCCCGGAATCATTCTGTATCGACTTAGATTTGATCTTCATCTGTGAGTCGATAAGGAATGATTCCGGGATAGAAGATTAAATAAAAACTTTACATTTTTGGTTTTCATATACAACTCCATTGACCTATTGACGAACATGCAGCTCAGCAACTACAATTCCTTTGAGGGAGTACTCTACTGCAGGCCACATTTTGATCAGCTCTTCAAAAGAACCGGCAGTCTTGACAAAAGTTTTGAAGGTAAAATTAAAATCCCGCTTCAATAACTTACCTTCCCTTCTCATCGCTCAAGTTGATCAACTTCCGTTTCGATCTCCTTTCTCAGGGACACCAAAAATTGTAAAACCAGAGAAACCTATTGATAATGAGGTATGTATTTGTCTGAAAATCTTTAAAAGCTTGCCTATGGATTCTACAAGTCTTTGACATCTGCTGATCGTCGCGATTACAAATTTTTGTAACAGAAACCTGCAGTTGCGAAAGCTTCAAGCATGTTTGGTGGAACCAGAGATAAGTGCTTTGGCTGCAAGAATACTGTCTATCCAACAGAAAAGGTATCGGTAAACGGAACTCCTTACCACAAGATGTGTTTCAAATGCACACACGGAGGGTGTACAATCAGCCCATCGAACTACATTGCGCACGAGGGCCGGCTCTACTGCAAACACCACCACACCCAACTCATCAAGGAGAAAGGAAACTTGAGCCAGCTTGAGGGTGACCATGAGAGGATCGCGGAGGATGAGAATGTCGGCGCCAGAGAAGTTGCTGCCGAAATATGACAAAAAGAAGACGGTCGCCTTAACATCCGTTCACTATGCCTGAGTGGTGTTGCTGTCCCTCATACCTTATCATTTTCCTGCAAGACAGATGAGTCTAAGTATAATTGAAGCGTGTGGGTTCATTCGTTTGTTGTTTTTGGTTTCCCTGTGAGGTTTGTGAATGATCGAATGAGATACCAAATCCTATATTTTCAATCTAAACCCTAATGTTTTGTTGCTTTGAAATTTTGAATAAAGGAGGAGGATTCCCATGTTTTGAAAGCAATAAAACATGCAGACGTGAACCGATGCGCTTCTCCGACGCACTAGAGTTCAAATCTCCGTCCCCACATCTTAAATTAGTTTAAAGTAAAATGTTGCTTGTATCAAAAGAGAACAACAAAACAGGAAGAAATTCAGTCATCGGAATTATGACTGCAATGAAATTCTGTACAAAAACAAAATTAAAAACGAAGAAGGAGAGCATTCGTCACGACAAGGTCTCCACGGTATCAAGAAGATGACCGTTCTTGGCAACATGCTTCAAGTCTCTGATAAAACAATCTTGAAGAGATCCAAACCCGAATGTTCCATCCCCATATTGCCAAATCCTTCCATGTGCAAGGAGAGGGTTAGGTCGGGGCCAGTTCGGAAGAGCTAGATCATGACTTAAGTTTATGCGCAGAATGCGGGAAACTATTTCATTTCCCGCAAGAGGGAGATGCTGGTGAGCGTGATCCGCTGCTGCATTTGGTCGAAGATGTATGCGACTAGTATACAAATTTTCTTCCTCTGGGGAAATCGGAGACTCGATAAAAGTAGGGTTCACCGTCCAAAACACTGGTTGCTTACTGATAAAACGCATTAAACGGCAGAAATTCTCGGACTGGTCGCAAATCCTTAGGCAGGAAATGCCCCCAATGTCATCATATGCAACAAGGTAAAAACCCAAGATCATGTCATCATAAATTCCCTGCAGTGAGGAAGAAGATGAGAGGGTTAATTGTGCCATAATTGAGACCTCTTCTGAATCCACAATCTTGTAATGGCACATTATAAGCAAAGAGCGAAAAGCGCAAAACCAATCAGTTATAACTAGAGCTGCCTCATCATACACAAAATTTGGCTGATTATGCACCTAAAGCAAACTGATCCGACTTTCCTAAGGCAGCAACGAGACTTCTTAACCCGTGTTTTTTGGTTATACACAGTAGTATCGGATTCTACTCAAATAAATCAACGAAGCTAGAAGCTTAAGCATCGACTATAAGATTCAAGCACTTGTAAACTAACTGATTGATGCAGAGTCGCAGACAGATCTTCGCTTGTAAATTTCACACCTAACAAACTGATGGGTCATGCTTATATAATCTAAGAACACTATAACCAACTTGATCAACCATCAGTGTGCACCTTAACGATTCGGAATAAATTCAGGTGCCAATTCTAAACTCCAAATTACAAACTAGACACATAGCGAAACCGAAAGCAAAATGTTAATGCGTGTGTGTATATACTAAGGGCACAAAATCCCTCGAGGCAATAACAATCTTCTATTCAAACTTTCAGCTGAAAAATACAAGTACAAAGAGAGAAAAGGCACCTTCCAGAGGCCCTGCAAAGGCCGAGCCGCCGTCGGCGAGCAATCGACAATCTTGACGAAATGTTGAGGCTCCAGCTTCCTCCTTGCCTGCCTTTCCTTCTCTCTCCTCCTCTGCCTCCTGGAAGCTCTATCCGCACCCGGGCTGGTCCGGTTCGCAAAGTACTGATAAATCTCCACCACCGCCTGGTCCGGCGAGGTCCCCGGAGAGCCACTACTCTCGGCGGCTCCAATCAAATCCTCGCCAACCCCGCTGTTGTTTCCGCGGCCACTCCCCGAGCTCGAACTTCCCCGAGCCCCAAAGCTTGCATCTTCCTCCACAACAAAATAGGTCTTCCCCATCACGCTCAAATTCACAGGAACCAAGTCGCTCTCCCAAAACTTGAACCGGTCGGAATCCGCGAAATCTTCCGAAATCTCGGCCCGGCCTTCCGGGTCGAGAAAGTTCACGACTTGCCCCTCCGGCGAGAGGCTCATCCACAAAAACGGCGCCTTTACGACGCCATAAGTGCCGTCCTTGGCCGGAGAGATCCGGAATCCGGTCACGAACGACGGGCCCCACTCGAATAAAATCAACGGTGACGATATCGCGACCCCGCCTTGGCGCCAGAACCCAATCAGATTCTCCCAATCGCTGAGGGTCTGGTAGAGATTCCTGTACGTGATTTTCCCATTTCCCCACTTCCTGATCTGGGTCTTGGATCCCCACCTGCGGTCGCACATGTTGAACCAGAGCTTGCAGTCGGATTTGCAGAGCGAAACAGACCCTTTCGATGTGCAGGCGAAGCTGGCGACCTCGGGAGGCGTGAGGAACGAGAGGATGCAGAGCTGGACGTCCTCGGGGAAATCGGAGAAGGAAATGGCGCGACCCGATTCGTCAATTGCGAGACTCGGGTCTCTGATTGTCGTCATTTCGGATTCGGGAACTTTGGCGATGAATTTCTCGGGAAAGTTGTTAATTTTCTGGGGAAAATTGGTGGCAAAATACAGACGTTGGACAAGGAAACGAGAAAGTGTTGTGTTGGATGGGATTTGGGAGATTCTTCGGCGAAAGCGAATGATTCTCTTTCTTCAACCTTGCTGGAGCACAGGAGTCTCGAAGACTTCCACGTTTCTGTGCAAGTAAATTGACGGCGTTTGTTAGGGTACAATTGTAACGTAGCACTCGTGACACGTGGTGCACTCTTCAAACGTGGAGGCCCGAAGGCCCAAGCTGCCAAATACTCACCCTAGGCCCAACAAGTCCAGCCGCGCACGCATCGCGTGTTATGGTGAGGGCTTCTCTAATTATGCATCGTTGTATTAAAAAAAATTGCACATATTATTTACACATTTTTTTTAACCGTTAGATGAATCTCAACAGCGGATATTGAAAGTTTAGATTATGTTACTTACGGTCCCAGTACAAAAGTTACACCAACGTCTCGAATTCTTAGCCGTCGGGGTGGAGCGGCAAGTGCAGAGTGAACTTCCAGCATAGAGAGAGGATTGAAATAAAAAATTGGAAAAGAATTCGTCTTGTAACTCCAATTCAGTCTAACGTTTATTATTGATATGTGTATATAAAATGTGTGTTTAGCGGTGCATTAAAGAAAATTTGGTGATATAAACAGGTTAACGGAGTAATTTTTATGTTTAGACATTTAAACTACGTGATAATTCAGATGAAGATATATCGATTGGAAAATAACTCAAGCAGCATACGAATAGAACTCAAATGAATAAATGAAGCTGGAGATCCCACAATGAATAGTTGCAAATAAAGAAATAAGGAAATTATTATAGAGTTTGAAGAACATTATCACTTGAATTTAAACTATTAACATGGCGCCAAGAATCACTCTATATCTACACTACCATCAAATATTCATACACAAAAGTAATCAAATCCAACGACGTCAACAGCTCTCAAATCTCACTAGTACTTGATCTAGACCGTCGATGGTCCTTCACAACACCATCCATCGCTGAGCTCCCACCACCCGTCCGATCCTTAGACCCTCTCCGCTTAAGCTTCCCATCCCCACCGTCAAAAACTTTCTCCAAAAACTCCCGAACCGAGTCTGGACTCAGATAACTCTTCCCCTGCAACAACCCCGAGAACGAGTTCACGAACTCGGTGTAGGCCGGAATCACCAGCTTCACGGTAGCCGCCCTAATCTGCTCCCGCAAATCAACGTCCGGAATTACACAAAACCCTCTATGCCTCTTCGAAATGTCTTCCAAGCCCTTCATGAACGCCTCGATTTTCACCCTCACCAGCGCCGCCTTCGCTGCCTTCTCCTCCTTGCTCTGGTTCTCCTCCAAATCGTCCTTCTCCAGAATCCTCACCAGCGGGACCCACGATTGCTTCTGGTACAAGTAAGCGGATTCCTCGGCGACAACCTTGTAGTTGTTCCTCATGTAGCCGTCGCCCAACAGCTTCCCGAGCTCCGTGTTCCTCGTCCGCATGTAAATGTACCAGTACGTGTTCATGCGGAACACGTGTTGCATGGGAATTGAAATGCCCATTTTGTCCCTCTCCCTGCTGCTGTTGGTGTAGCCGGAACGTTTCGACTCCACGTTTCGCTGCAGAGCTTCCATGATGTTGCAAATGGCGTCTTTGAGTAAGTTCTCGTAGGTTTCTGGCTTCGACAAGATCCCAGCTTTCCAGATTTGCTCCGTTCTGAGAACTTTCGCCATGGGGATGCTGTAGTTTTCAGTTGCTAAGTATTTCAAGTAGTTCACTGCGTACCTATTGAAGAATGTAAAAAGTGGCACGTAAGAAATGTGACAAAATAACTTACAGTACATTTGAAGTATGGTGCTTGAATCCTATAGAACTGATTTCTGAATTTGATAAAATGTGAAGTAATGTTCCTTTTAATTCAACTCCGTTATAATTTTTGTCAAAGATAAGTATGTGAGACAAATTTTAACTTGTAAATTGGATACTTTATAGATGACCGTTCTAAATACTTGTATGTCACATACTTAACTTTAACAAAATTCTCATGAAATAAGAGTCAATCACCAATGCTCCATAATTTTCAAATTCAAGTGTTAGTTTTAATTAAGAGATCAAAACTTGTGTTCGATAATAATTCATAACCAATACTCCAATATACTCGACTAATGATGTTCCGTTAATCCGTCTTTCTAACATTTTGACGTACCTTACTATTTTCGGCACCGAACCATCTGGTGGTGGAGGCATTCCATCAGAATTGCCTTCAATTTGGAGCCCAAATTCCCAAAAAACTTTACTTGAAGCATGAACAAGTAGCTTCTCCAGCTCCCTGAATCTTGTACAAATGTCAGTCCCCGATTCGCCATCAAAAACCTCCGAGAATCCAGGCTTCAGCTTCTCTAGGGAATCAAACATTTCAAGGAGCTTGAACAGCTTCTGGGGCTCTTTCCTACTCCGGGCAACGGCTTCGCCGAACCTGAAGAACACTGCCATTATTTTGTCTGCGATTTTGGCGAAGCATTCTGGCCATATCAGTCCCTCCATTATTCCTCCTAGGACTTGTTCGCAGAGCTTCTTCTCCGATACAAGAACTGCTTTGACTGCGAGCTCGAAGTGCTGGATCCAAAGGGTTATGGCTGTCTCCAAGCTCTCCCATGGCATTTCATCTATTTCTTCTGGTGTGTGTGTTTTTAGGTAATCCGGGTTTAGCCTCATCAGTGCTTTGGCCACTCTTTTGTACCTCACCTGTTGAACAACAAGAAGCATAACAATTAGAAATATAAAACATAAAATTATAATTTGATAGCATCGGCTTGAAGTGGACTATTTCAATTAATTGAACCAATATTGTCTGGCTAGTGTCGATTAATTTATAAATTTAAAAACATAGGCTCATTAAATTGGACTAAAGTTGAACGTATCGTATCTTAAACTCTTTTAGAAATATGAGATTATAAAACTGTCTGAAACTTAATCTCAGTCATATTCGGCCTCAAAAAGTATCTAGGACAATATTAATTAAAAATTCATTATCATATCATGCTAGGTCACAATATGTAGGACCCTAAGCCCTTGGACTAATAGCTAAGGGTGCTGTTCACCCTAATATAGGTGGATAACAAATCACATAATTAAGAAGAAAACATTTCTCTAAGTGAGGAAAAATAACCATTGTAATGAAGTTACCTTAACATAAATATCGATGCATATATCCAAGCAATCATCGGCAGCTAGGGTTTGTGAAATCCTTCTGAGAAGTTCAACCTCCAACTCAGTCCCCAAATCCGAACCCACGATCGCTATCTCATCCCTCCGGTCACCTTTATCCGAAGCAGCTTGCAAATCCACCACATTCCGATGCTTAATCTGCTCCAATATACTCTCATACTCGTCCTGCAAATTCAGCAGCGCGTCATCGAGCAACCCTTCAAACCTCATGGCGTCCACCTCCGTCTCGTACAGCGCCTTGAGAGTCACCAGCGTCTCCCTCAGCCGGTGAGTCCTGTACTGGTCCGTCGCCTTCGTCCGGCTCAAAAACTCCACGACCTCTTGCAGCCTCTGAATCACTGGCTCGCCTTCTTCGCAAATACAGCTAATCGCAATTTTCAACTGATCCACGCAGTCCACGTACTTGACAAGCTTCTTGAGCCGTTTCTTCCTTGACTTCTCGCTGGACAACGTCTCCGCGAGATCCAAGAGCTTGTCCTGGATGGTCTCGGAGAGCTTGAAGTTGTCGAGAAGCGCCAGGGCCGGCGTGACAGCTCGGTTGATTCTGGTTTCTAAGGCTTTCGAGGCCATGGCTAGTGATTGTATAGGAGCTACTCTTTTAGACGCAGTTAGAAGCGTTTCGTCTATGACTTCGAACTTGTTGTCCATCTGTTGAAGATTTTCCTCCATTTTCGCCGTCGCTGTTAGGAGAGTTTTCAAATCGGAACATGCTAGCTCGAGATCGGAGAGCCTCGAATCGGCTGACCTGTAATTAGACGCCATTGTTAACCGTGATTAAGGTTGAATGGTTTTTTGTATTGTGTCGTGTGTGTTTATATGATCGTCTCACGACGAACACGATGTGTTTGTGGGGGCACAGGACAAGGGAGTAAAATCATCAGGCTCGATGCAAACTAAAAGAACAACAAATGGCATTTGTGTGTTGGAAACGGACAAATGGGTAACTTTCGAAGATTAGCAGAGGGGAATGTGCTCCGACGGTGGAGAATTTTTTACCTGGACACTTGTCGCCTTTTATATTATTTTAAGTGTTATAATATATACCGACGACAATATCAGTACTTATTCAGAGTAAATTAAAACAAATCATCACATTATACTTGTGTATTGAAAATAAACACACCATAGTCCTGGTCTGAGGATATAAAAATGAATAATACGTGACTACTTAAAAGATGAATAAGAGTTTATGTTAAAAATTGTTAGTGATTATTTTACAAATTTTTGTGTTTATGATTAGAACTATTCATATTATAAATCACTCTATAAGTTCGTCTCTGCAAAAATCAACTAAAACTAAGGTTATCTAGTCGTCAAACTGTATAAAACAGATGAATGAAATTGATAGAAGCATTACGAACTGTGTATGTATTTGCTATAATAGATTGATTAAACAAACATAATTTTAATTCATTTTTTGCAAACATGATCTTTACAAAATGATATATAATATAAACGATTCTGATCATAAATATAAAACTATATAATTCAAATACAAAAAGATTTGAATAGAAACTCAATATTGTGGACGGAGGAAACAATCCACTGCCAATAGTGACTATTCAACGCAAAAGATATACTATGGGCCGTGTAGCAACGGCAAGCCCGGTCTAAAATGTTCACATTGGGGTGATGCCATTTGGGCTTCTGCTGAATAATCACTCTTTTATTTTCGTGTACATAAAGATTAATAATTACATAGACAAAATATTTTATCAAAAATGCTTTTGTGAGTTTTTACAGCAATCGAAATGGATGGATAACCGTGACTTACCACCAGTTATCATTCTTTTAAATAAGAAAAAAATATTTTATCAAGGGTAAAAGACTGTTTACTACCCTCATGTTTTGTGGTTTTCAACATTTAGTACATCAAGTTTTTTTCGTCTCAGATTCATACCTAAAGTGTAAATTTTGGGACATTCTTATACATCCGTTAGTCAAATTGTTAATTCTGCCGTTAATTGTGACGTGACGCCATGACTGGGCGCCACGTGTCATCCACGTTTTTTTTTTCTTTCTCTTTTCTTCTTTCTTTTTCTTCCTTCTTCTGCAACTTTTTTTTTCTTCCCCTTCTTCTCCTTCTTCCTTCTTCTTCCTTCTCCTTCTCCTTCTTCCTTCTTCTTCCTTCTCATTCTCCTTCTTCTTCTTCTTCCTCTGAATCTAGGGAAGTTTTTTTTTTTCTTTTTTTTCTATCTTTCTTCTTCTTCTTCCTCCTTCTTCTTCCTTCTTCTGCAACTTTTTTTTTTCTTCCCCTTCTTCTCCTTCTTCCTTCTTCTTCCTTCTCCTTCTCCTTCTTCCTTCTTCTTCCTTCTCCTTCTCCTTCTTCCTTCTTCTTCCTTCTCCTTCTCCTTCTTCCTTCTTCTTCCTTCTCCTTCTCCTTCTTCTTCTTCTTCCTCCGAATCTAGGGAAGTTTTTTTTTTCTTTTTTTTCTATCTTTCTTCTTCTTCTTCCTCCTTCTTCTTCTTCCTTCTTCTGCAACTTTTTTTTTTCTTCCCCTTCTTCTCCTTCTTCCTTCTTCTTCCTTCTCCTTCTCCTTCTTCCTTCTTCTTCCTTCTCCTTCTCCTTCTTCTTCTTCTTCCTCCGAATCTGGGGAAGTTTTTTTTTTCTTTTTTTTTCTTTCTTTCTTCTTCTTCTTCCTCCTTCTTCTTCTTCCTCCGACTGCAACTTTTGTTTTTTTCTTCCTCCTCCTCCTTCTTCTTCTTCTTCTTCTTCTTCTTCTTCTTCTTCTTCTTCTTCTTCTTCTTCTTCTTCTTCTTCTTCTTCTTCTTCTTCTTCTTCTTCTTCTTCTTCTTCCGAATTTGGGGAAGATGAAGGTTTTTATTTATTTATTTTCCTTCCTCCTTCATCTCCTTTTTCCTTCCTCCTTCTTCCTTCCCCTTCTTCTTCTTCTTCCTTCTTCTTCCTCCGAATCTGAGGAAGATGAAGGTTTTTTTTTTTCTTCTTCTTTCTTCTTTCTTCTTCTTCCTCCTTATTCCTTCTTTTTCCTCCGACTGCAACTTTTTTTTTTCCTCCTTCTTCCTTCCTCCTTCTTCCTTCCCCTTCTTCTCCTTCTTCCTTCTTCCTTTTTCCTTTTTCTTCATCTTCCTCAAAAAAAAAAAAAAAAAAAAAAAGAACCTTCATCTTCCCCAGATTCGAGGAATAAGGAGAAGAAGAGGAAGAAGGAGAAAAAAAAAAGTTGCAGTCGGAGGAAGAAGAAGAAGAAGAAGGAGGAAAAAGGAGGAAGAAGAAGAAAGAAGGAAAAAAAAAACAAAACTTCCCCAGATTCGAAGGAAGAAGAAGGAAGAAGGAGAAGAAGGGGAAGGAAGGAGGAGGAAGAAAAAAAACTGCAGAAGAAGGAAGAAGAAGAAAGAAGAAAAAAAAAACGTGGATGACACGTGTCGCCCAGTCATGGCGCCACGTCACAATTAACGGCAGATTTAATAGTTTGACTAACGGATGTATGAGACTGTCCCAAAATTTACACTTTAGGTATGAATCTGAAACGAAAAAAACTTGATGTACTAAATGTTGAAAATCAAAAAATATGAAGGTATTAAACAGTCTTTTACCCTTTTATCAAAAATCATGTAATGTTATGTGATTTGTTTTTATATTTGGTGTTTGAAGAATGTTTACGTCGTGTCACATGATTTTGGGCACATTTTTCAAAGTCTTTTAGCTATCGAAGTATCTCATGCCGTTAAATGTTAGAAGAAGCAAGATCAATCTCCATTGTTTTCAAATTGACCAAGTATTATGCAGTAATGTCAAGGAGGAAACATCACACAAATGTTGTTTTTGAGAACTCTTTATTATAAAGAGATATAAATTATACCGAAGGGGTGGGAAACAAATAATTGTGGAGTAAAAGATAATAAAGAAATTCTTATGATGACTCGTGGATTTTTACATGCAAATGACAAGAATACTCTCATTAAATTGTTGAGCTTCACATTTGTTCTACGTGTAATTCAACCCTCTTGAAGACATATGTGCTCTCATTAAATTGTCGAGGTTCACATCCGTTCTATGCGCAATTCAACCCTCTTGAAGACCTGAGCAGCTTGCTCTGTCAGGGTAAACGCTACACATGTGGTCAGCTCTAGCTTTATAAATACCTCATTATCCACCAAAATTTTGGTGAGCTTTTGCCGCGCCATCAAGCCCTAAACTCTCTGTCTTTTAAGAGAAATTGAATTAGGTATTGAAGATCCGTTGGCCAAACCATCCTCATCAAAAGTGAGCGTTGCTCTGGTCATTGATTTTTTATTTTTTTTTAATTGCTTGGGGGCATTAGATGGGACTTTACAGTATCGTTTGGTATGCAGATGGGACGGGACAAGACGGAACAGAATGAGACGAGACGGGACAGAACGGAGAGGGAGCAAAGATGCCCTCGGATGGAAACAAGGATGAAGAAGGATATGGAGAGATTATAATTTTGTGTTCCACGGATGTGGAATGAGTCGTTCTAGGGGGTGAGGCGGAACGAAAATTCATCCAAAATTCGTCTCGTGGAACAGCGCGTTCCACCCGTTTTAGGCGCACCAAACGTGGGATGAAACGCCTCGTCCCACTCCATTCCGTCCCGTCCCACGTACCAAACGGTTAACATTCATGTTCCTGAGCGAGATGAACCAAGATACCAATCAAGGAAGGGAGAGATTACGACTAATATGTTGGGAGTTTGTTATCTAGAAATGAATTTTATATTTGTGTACCCAGGTTGGGAAGGGTCAGCCTCTGATTCTAGAGTACTCTTAGATGCGATAAATAGACCATCAAGATTAAAAGTTCACACGGGTAACAATAGATTATTTGTTTATATTAGTAATTTAAATCCTCAATTTTCTTATATATTGTAATTAGGGCTGGTTCGGTATGGTATCGTTTGATATGCAGACGGGAATGGACGAAACAGAATGGGACGGGACGGGACGAAATGGAAAGGGAGCAAAGATGCTCTCGAATGGAAAGAAAGAGGAAGAAGAAGGAGACAGAGAGATTATAATTTTGTGTTCCATGAATGTGGAACGAGTCGTTCCAGGGGGTGAGGCAGAACAAAAATTCACCCAAAATTCGTCCCGTGGAACAGTGCGTTCCACCTGTTTTAGGAGCACCAAACGTGGGACGGAACGCCTCGTCCCACTCCGTTCCATCCCGTCCCATGTACCAAACAGTACCTATGGGATACCGAACCAAAAACGGCATATCAAGTCCCAAACCGATTATTTTCGAGATGGAAATCTAAGGACAGATCCCAAACCAAAATGTCAGCATTCCCGAAGTATTTTTAGTATTTCAGGATTTCCCGAAACTGAACTTGCATTAAAAATTAAAAATTTAAAACTCCAATTTAAAATCAGAGACACTGGTGAATCAATGAAAATTGAAGGTCGAGAGAGAGAGACAAAGTGCAAAGATAGTCAGACCTTCATCTTTCTCCTGACCCGAGCCCCCAATTCGAAACCCTAACCTTGATTTGAAACCCCACACATATAGAGAATTGCTGGAGAGAATCAGAGGTGGGGATGAAGCAGTGAGGAGTGGTGGTGGCCAGAGTGGAGAGAGTTGGTCGGAGTCTGATTATGAGAGGATGAATGGGTCTTCGAATTCAAGAGGAGAGACAGAAAAAGTTTGAGATTTTGGCGAAGGCAGAGATGGGAGAGAGTGAGATGGGAGAGACATTTGTCTAAAGAGTTTGAGTCTTTAGACATCTTTCTGCAAACTTTCCTTATTTTAATATTATATAATAGGCTATGTTTGCAGTTTGCTTGATTGTAATTTGGACAGCACACAAAAGTCATGTGCTTTTTTGCACACTTTGATTATTTTAGTAATATATAATTGATATTGCAGTTTGCTTCTACACACTTTGTTCTTTGGTAGCGTGGGAAGTACGAACCAAAAGCAAAAGGAAAGGAAGATTTCAGGATTTCGGGATTACCGAAAAATGAAATCTGAAAAACCAATCCCATACCGAATATTTTGGTATTTTTTGGTACGGGATTACCAAAGTTCGGGATAATTTCGGTTTGGGTTTGGGATTTTTTCGGTTTGGTTTGAGATTTTTGGGATTTTTTCCAGCCCTAATTGTAATATACATTTTTTGGTGTGTTAGGGTGTTACTACCTTGTTGATGGTGGGTACACAAATGGTCCAGGATACCTTGCACCATATAGGGGAGTGCGTTACCATCTCTAGGAGTGGAGAAATAGAAGACTCCCGATTAATCATGAGGAGTATTTCAATACAAAACATGCTACAACTAGAAATGTCATTGAGAGATGTTTTGGACTACTTAAGATACTTTGGAGCATCTTAAGAAGTCCATCATTTTTTCCAATTAAAACACAACTTAGGATTATGATAGCCTGCTACCTATTACATAATCTTATTAGAAGACATATGTCATCTGATCCAATAGAAAATGAAATCCTAAACTTGGACAAATATGAAAGTGATGATGATGATGAAGATATGATTGAGACTGTTCAACCTACACAAGAATGGACTGCATGGAGAAACACTTTGGCTATGAATATGTACAATGAGTGGCGTGCACATGTGTGATTTGATTAAATTTTCTTATATATGCATGTTGTGATTTGGTTATGGTTTGCTATTTGAACAAATAGTGATTTCTTATGTATTGTAGGACAAAGTGTGACCTAGTTATGTATTTATTTAAAAAGTGTGATGATTTGCTTATGGCTTTTATCACTTACTATTAATTATATGCACGATTGATTATATGCTATCTTATTGTGTATGTAATTATAGGAATGGAAGTGAACAAGTAGTCAACCAAAGGAAGTAGAAAGGTTTGGAAACAATAGGAAGAAGATGCATTGTTGTCCATACTTGAGGAGGCAGTTGTTAAGAATTTATGATGTGATAATGGTTGTTTCAAACCCGGAACAGTGGCTCAGTTTGAAACAATTTTAATTTGAAATGTCCTAATGCCAATATAAAGGCAATTCCACGTATTGAGTCGAAAATGAGGAGGTGGAAAAAAGAATATGCAATAGTTTACGACATGGTTAATAAAACTGGTTTTGCATGGAATGATGTACGAAAATGTATTGAGGTTGATATCACTGAAGTATAGGTAATTCTCTAACATAATACTAGAATTTAACTTTACATATTTGATTACTTAACTTGTTCTTTTACATACATTTTAATAGTATGATTGTGTCTACCAAACTATATCCTCTAGCCCCATTCGTTATGGCAACTTAATTAAATTAATGGATGCTTGATTATATCAAGACAGATTGAAGGGAACAAAATAAGATTATTTGTATTTTATGGATAGTGTTATTTGTTTTATCATTGTAGGTTAACAAAGAAGCAGAGGGTTGGCTACGAAAATCGTATCTCATGTATGACATATTGAATGTTATTTTTGGGAAAGACTGAGCAACCAGGGTAAAAGTTGCAACTCCTACTAAGATGATGAATGAGCCTACGCAAATTAATGAAAATGAAGATGAAGCTGATGCGGAGACCAGTTCTCCCTTTATTGCTTCGCGTTCTAGCAATTCAAGTACCAAGAAAAGGAAGAGGTCAGTTGCTAATGATAATGATCTTGCTGTGACATTTAAAGAAAGGCTTTATGAATCAGTTGATAAGTTGGGTAAAGTTTTACAAGCTGCTTTTGGGAAATGAGTGGATCCAAAACCTGAGATTGCTTCAAAATTGTCAAAGATGGATTTGTTTATTGAGGATCAAATCAAGGCATTGAATATCCTTTTCGAAAAGCCATAGAATGAGAGGACATTCTTGTCTTTGGATGGTGCAATGAAAAAATCCTCCGTACTCATGTTACTTTGACAAAGTAACTGCAATTGACATTGGAAAACAACAACAATATATTTTGTTAAAAGTAGCATGCATATCTTTTGTTAAAAGCTGCAGTATGTATATATTTTGGATACTTGGACAAATTGCTTCTTACTGAAAGCAAAGCAGCATCATGCATATATTTTGGCTATTTGGACAAATTGTTTCTTACTGAAACCGACTTGCATTTTTATATTTTGTGAACTTAGATATGTGGTTGGATTAATCTATATAATGTAACGACTGTAGTTGTGTTTTGTGAACCTTCTTTTATGTTATTGAAAAATATTTTGAATTTGATGTATGGAATTTACTAATTTTTTTTTGTTATTTGAAAATTTGTTTGGTTTTCAATAAGTACTAGCCTCTCCGCACGCACTAACGTGCGTGCGAGAGACATTTTTGCATCACAAGCGCTACGCGCCCCTAAAAGTGTATTGTGGTATTCTTTTTCATTGTAATTGTCAATATATATTTTAA
The DNA here is from genome assembly GCF_042453785.1 of Malus domestica. Classification (NCBI taxonomy): domain Eukaryota; kingdom Viridiplantae; phylum Streptophyta; class Magnoliopsida; order Rosales; family Rosaceae; genus Malus; species Malus domestica. The sequence goes on along the minus strand of NC_091668.1, from coordinate 6,289,740 downwards.
TTGTATTGTGCAAAGATGAACTTTTTCTTTATCAGGCATGTCCTAAAATGTTGTCAAGTTTTTGGTTTTCACTTTGCGTAAAGTAATGATTTAAATGTTATTCATGCAATTGTCAAACAACATGAGATATTTGGATGCAAGTTCCTATCTAAAGTTCATGAACAATGGTAAGTAGATGTAAATAAAAAAAGAGTAGATAAAAACATTAAGTAGCTATTCTCTGTATTGATATTAATATGCAAGTTACTGTTATTGCATATATTTTTTCCCCATGTTATCTTTTCTTTTGTCAAAAAAAAAAATTGCGTTCTCTTTCTTTTTTGGCATAGATATTGTACCTTAATTTAAAATTGAATACATAATGTAGTAATAAGCTTGTTTTAATTTGTGCAAAACATGTATATCTATCGTATTTTGAAGCACTGTAAAAGGTGTTCATTTTTATAACCTTCCAATCAAAAATACAATCCCATGCATGAAAAAAACAAACAGATAAGATACAGTTTATTTACTTGATAAAACAAATAATTACACCCGAACTTGAAGCTGTTCTAGTTCATATTCCTAAAAAGAAAGTAATCAAATCCTTTGCAGCCTGAATGAGCCATGAACCTGTAAATTTAAGAGGATCCATTATGTACAGAACAAAATGAAATAGAGGAAGATTATTAGAGAAGAAGAATCAATGCCAAATAAAATTATGCCAAATCATAGAATACTAACTGCACTCTTGAGTATGATAAACTACATTCCCCTGAATCGTACACTAATTAATAGCCAAGCAACTCTTCTTCAGCTATTTCTCTCCCTTCTTCCATATTTCCTCTGTGAAACAAACTTCAAAACTGTTTACACAAATAAAAAAGGTTCAAACTTTTTATTTCCCATAAACCAAAAATGAACATTTCTACTAAATTAATTAAAATTAATTCATCGATAGGAGGAAAAAATAATTAAACGAAATTATCCAAAATAATGAAACTATTTGTCGCCCTTCTTCTGTATTTATCCTGTGAAACCACCAACTCATATATTGAAAACGCATCATTCACTGGGGGTTCACCAATCAGCCTATATATTTGATCAAATCTGGAGTTAATGATAAAAAGGGAGATTAAAATAAATCAAACATCAAAATAACATACCTGAGAGTGAAGACGATTTAGTTTTTTGCGGGAAAAGAATAAAACCAATTGCAACTGCAAATTGCAATTTCAAATTTGAACGCCAGTTTTTTTTTTTTCAATGTGTTAAAATTATAACCGCTCAGTTTAGGAGGATAATTATCTCTTATTTTTCAAAACAGGAGGATAATTTTCCAACTTTTCCTCCCTGTTCGTCTTCAAATGCCCTGCGATCAATTGCATAAAATGCGAACAAAATCACATTACATTCATAAGAAAAATATAAATTAAGCAATAGATTCCGGAACGTTTACGATAATACCCATATGAATTATTGTCCAATATTTTAGAATGAAATGTAGAGATAAAATTCAGAAATTGAAGAAACTTGGTGTACCTGTAAAAAGGTGGATGGAGATTGAATTGCGTTGTCCTCATTCTCCCTCGTAAAACCATCGCAGACTTTGCAATAGAGAAACTAAATAGATAAACTAAAACTAAAGAAAGAGAGAGCAAGGAATTTACTCTCTTCTAATAACTGTAAACTTGCAATAAAAAGGTAAACTCTCTTCCGATAACTGTGTCTATTCCACGTTATGAACTCCATCTTCTCCAGTTTGTTTTTTCTCCTTGTACGTGTGTATGTGGAGTTCTTAACCGTATAACTGAGTTTAAGAGGATAATTTTTCTATTTTTTTAATTTATTTATTCCTTCAACATAGTTGTTTTGTTTTTACCAGTTTGTCCTCATTTTACGATTTTTCTGAATTTGGATTATGAAGAAAACAAAAGGGCATTCTTGGTATTTTTGAATGTTTCACCAAACTGGCCTTCTCTCTTTATATATATAGAGAATTTGGATTATGAAGAAAACAAAAGGGCTTTCTTGGTATTTTTGAATGTTTCACCAAACTGGCATTCTCCCTTTATATATATAGATAAATATGAGAAAAGTTCAACAAACCAACAAAGATTTGTCAAATTTTTTTTCTTCCCTTTTCTTATCTGGTTCAGTACCAAACATAGTATAAATAATACAATCATTAGTCCAATATTGTATCAAACGCTCGGCTAATTTAGTCACTATTATCTGGTGGCTATTTATCATATCCTACAAAAATAGTTAGTACAATCTGAGCTGCCAAATGAAGTCTATGAGTCTTTCTAACTCCCGAAAAATTGGACTGACGTGGCGTAGTCTCCAACTGATCCTTTTTAAAAAAAAAAATAAATGTTGTGTTCGACATTGAGTACGTGGCATAATTATGGCGCAAAAGGACCAATTCTGAACCCTTCTGGTAGTAATTCCACCAAACACTCGTACTTACGCGGTTGGGCTTTTCGTCACGGGAACCATTGTTGCGCTTTCGCCTGAGGCGACCTCGAAGTTTTTCGCTCCAACCAAAAATGGCCCGATCTCTACGACAGGGCTTCAACATCGCCCGAGCGCACGTGCTTTCGCGGCCGCGATGGGCGTCGTCGCAGTCTTCGGAGGCGCTGGTGGAGGTCAATGTCCCCGACTTTGGCATGATCTCCGGAATCCCCGAACAGCATCTCCGACGAAGGGTTAGCTCTTCAATTACTCGTCGTTTTTCAAAATTTTCATATTTCTTTCTTCTTTTTTTATTATGAAAATTTATTTTTTTCCTTTCAAAATGTTCATAAATTTAATCTTGGATTTGGGTGTGATTAGGTTATAATCTACTCGCCTGCTCGAACTGCGAGCCAACAAGGTTCTGGGAAAGTCGGGAGATGGAAAATTAATTTTCTTTCGACGCAGAAGTACGTATATTGATGTCTTAATCATGTTTTGCATGCATACTTGATGATATTTATAGTTAATTTCATCGATTTTACATAATTAATTGTGTATGTGTAATATAATTAGCTTAATTATCTCAGCTGTGTTGTGTTTCTTTGAAATTTGATAGCAATATTGGTTGATCTGCAATTCCATTATCGGATGCTAATTGTTGAAGAATGTAAATATCCCCGACCGAAAATTTGATGAAATAAAACAGTAGGAATAAATGGTTCTGCTACTAATGCACTGAGAGCTTTTGCGATAAAACCACACACCAACCGTGTTGTGAGGAGGGAATGTGTAAGTCAGGGATAATATTGGTGTAGATTCGTCACTGCCGGGAGGTCCGTCTCTCTGAAATCTTGATACTAATTATACCAAATTTCATTGAAATTTTTGCAGGTGGGAAAACCCATTGATGGGATGGACATCTACAGGTGATCCCTACGCCAATGTTGGTGAAGCAGGACTGAGTTTTGAGAGTGAAGAAGCTGCGAAGGCATTTGCTGAGAAACATGGCTGGGATTATACGGTAGGTGACTCTTCGAGTTTTGATCTTTCTGCATTGATAGAACTGTACCCAAATCAAACTGTTCTTGATTTTTCTGTCCAGTTTTATTATATGATTAAGTAAAAGGTAATGGTTCAAGCCTAGGATTGGATTGAATTGGATAACTCATTGTATTCAAGGTACGTAGACAGTGGTGGAGCCACGATTTTAGTCTAGAAGTGGCCCAAAAGTCTCAATCTAAAAAGCTCTCATAATCTTACTTTGCCGTGTGGTGAGCAGCAACCGACCGCGGTCGTTTAGGTTTAGTATGGTGTTGTCCTCATCACCCTCTTCCTTAAATGTGAACCCCAAGCCTCTCTTTCTTCCTCTCTTCCTCCTTCTCAAAGTTGACAAGCAACAGATTGCTTGAACTCCATAAGAGCCACCAGCCTCAAATCAACCCGATGGAAAAAAATTGAAGTAAAACCGTCCGATTGGGGCTCGGAGCCTACAGAAAAACCTTGAAAATCATAAGCATAATGCTAAACTTTTCAGCGTGAACAAAATGTTTGGCTGAGCCTGGAAACATCGCGCTCCCTTCATGGTTCCGCTGTAATTTTTTTGTCCAGCTTGAACGTAGAAGATGAATTACTTGTTCGGAAACCTATTCCATCCAATCCTCAATGGTAGATTATGAGGGATCAGTTTTCTTGTCTAATCCCTCCTATGGTGTCAAAATAAAAACTCCTTTACCCCCATCTTTTAACGTACCTTATGACTCATCCAGTCCAATCCTACGCACGAAATGATCCTAATGTTCCACAAAATTTGTATGGAATTGGATATCGTGTGTGCAAATTAACCACAATTTTGCACACTCTTGACTCATAATGAACTGTGCTTGCAGGTCAGGAAGCGTCACACTCCACTTTTGAAGGTTTGAACTTTGAAATCCCCCTACCAAACTTATTTGAAGATGAATTACTAGTTTTTCCAATTGGATCACAGAACGCTAGAAGCTCTATTAATCTAAATCTTATGACCATTCGTAGGTCAAGGCTTATGCAGACAACTTCAAGTGGAAGGGCCCTGAAAAGAGTGAGAAGACTGCAGCTGATGCTGCAAACATCTGAGAACGTTATTTCCTCCCCCAGAATGTCCCTACCTACCCCGGCAAATGCCATTGCGCGCGGTACATACCATTAGCGACAATGACGTCAAGTCGCGGGTGTAGGTAAGTCTTTCCTTGAATCCGATCAGTACTTATGCTTGTGTGTTCGTACTTGTGAAGTGCTGGATTTGGAAAATAAATTGAGATGAACATATTTTTTTTTCTCTCTTAAAACGCTGGGCAAACTTTACATATGCTTCCTCTTACTATATGCATTACATAGAACATATATATACTAAACACTTAAGCTGCATTGTTTCCCTCCGCTAGTGAGCTAGCTACACTACTTCTCTTAATTACAGTACAAATTTTTCAAGCACTGGAGCTGGAGGACTGACAGCCCTCTCTGCTGTGGGTGTGGAACCTCCATTCAAAGAGGTAGTCCTTGGACTCACAGGACAGCTTCATCACGTCGCAGAACGTGTTGATCGCGTGCTTGTTCATGTCTTTCCCCCACTCAATCCTCACCCAGCAGGAGAACCCGTTTGAGGAAACGGGCACTCCGGAATCAGAAAGCTGCAGACTGACCTCCCCGTTGATCCTCTTGCCTCCAAACCGCCCGTCGCCTCCGGCCACCATGGCGTCGAGCCATGGACACTCTGGCTGGCCCACCATTTCCTTGTAGGCAGAGTTTGCCATCCTCACTTTGTTGTGTGAGTCTGATATGATTGCTGGCAGGGCTTCAGACTCCATCTCCTCCTCGACGTCCTCTGGTTTCTTAGGAACTTGCGCTGCCAGAGTTAAGCTCGGGTCTGCGCTGATGCATCCAACGCTTATGCTGGAACCCACCGGTCGAATTGGCTGCGGCGCTATGACATTGGTGGGTGTTGGTGGAGGTGCAGGGGAATTCCCCTGTAGTTGCTTGAGCAGATCTTTTTCCTCTGGGATTTCAGCTGCCACGGTGTTCAAATCAATCAGCTCCTCCTCTCCTCCTCGGCAGGGTTTGATCAATTCGAACTCTGGCGGCACCACCGCTGGGTTTGTGACAATGGGGGCCGACGCAGGAGGGATATATGGCAGAAGAGGCAGAGTCATCACACCGGTGGAGTTGTTGGCGGCATCGAGGCTGGTCGGAATGGGAAGCTTCGGAAGCACACGAGCAAAACCATCCAATCTCGGATTTTTCACCGGAGATTGCACATGACAAGGAGTGGCAAAGCCTAGCATTTGATGACTCCTCTGCCTCTTAAAGGTGGTCGGAGAGAGAGCTGATCGACCCCGCTTTCGAGTCCTGGTGGGTCTGGCCTGCAACTGCGGCCAGAGGTTCCTAAGGTAAGGAGAGTCCCTGATTTTCTGAGACATGGACGGGCTTTCGCCTGCTGGGTTTGATGGGGTCACAGGTTTTGGCGCTATGGGCCTGTACCTGGACATAATCTCAGCGGTTTTCTCCGTGTTGGTGTAGGGATTCAACGTCTTGATCATGGTGGCGGTAGCCGGTTCTCTTTGCTAACGCCGGCCTACCAGCTGTTCGGTAACGACGGTGGTGGCGACGGTGGTGGCGACGGTGGTTGTGAGCCAAAAGAGAGTGTTGGGAGAAATGTGGAGGGAGGAGGAAGGGATTTGAGGGGGGAGGTTGGTGGGGTGTTTTAAGAGAGGGATTGGGTGTTTTTAAGAGTGAGAATTGGACCAATAGGAGAAGGCCAGCATAGATAGAAGAGTAAGCAGAGAGTGACACTTGGAAATGTACGGTGGGTACGTGTTTGTGAGAGCACACAGAAAAATGTCCATGTAGGACTAAGTGGGGTCCATTTTTTTCTGTGCTGGGTATGTGGCTGGGTACACCCACCAATCAGACGCCTGGCTTTGCATGCAATTCTCCTAAAACTGAAGACCAACGCGTGTGGGTTTGGCCGCCATGCGTGGGTACACCTATCACGATTGGTTTGGGCGAGTTTTGGCGTTTTGTTCAATTTACGAAACTGCCCCTTCTTCCGGGTCGGTTTTATTTGGCAGGGGTGACGTGTCGTTCCGCTGCGTCTGGATCTGCATGCAACCGGATGCGGTGGAGTCTGATTGGTGGGTGAAGCCTCGGGATGGAGAAATTTTTAGTTATGAGTGGTTTTTACGTAAACGGTGAAAAAATTTAATTTTTAAATTATTAACCTTTTAACACGCATTTCATCATTTATATAAGGACATGTGGTATACCATATCGTGTGATGGTTACGCTGAAACACGTTTATACTGAAAAATCTCTCAGAGGGAGGTTAAAACGTTACAGAGAGAGCGAGGTGGGAACGGATTACACGTGGCACGATGGGAAAATGTGGTCTGTGCAGCTAGGGCTCTGCGTTTTGTGGAGAAAGCCGGTTCGTTTTGCTTTGCTATTAGCGCTACGCTGCGGTGCTCGCCAAGTCGCTGAGTGGTGGTTGCGTGGGAGGCGCCGCGCGAAGAACGGATGCCGAGGTTGGAGAAGGCTATTGGGTAAGGGGTTTGGTTATGGGCCCGCTTGGTTCTAGTCAGATCTTCTATTTTTTTGGGCTCCTTTGGTGCAAATCAACGGCCATAATGCATAACTAAATTTTATTACCAATAACACTAGCTTACACGGTAAAGGCCCAAATACAAAAAGCAAAAAATGGACCTCCCAAGCAAATCAAAATGAGCCCAAAACCAGAAACAAATCAAAAGAAAATTCAAGATGTCTGCTACCACCACGGCAACAGTGTGTCACGATCAACCCGATTCGACTCCCCCAATAGACGCCAAAAAGACAACCATGCAGCATCGCGGAGATGAAGTGAAGGAAGACCGCATCATCCATCCACAAACGTCGCGTCAATCTCAGCCATAAATCCAAAGGAGCCACCACCAATTCAAAGAAGTTCGTGGAATTATCACAAGCAACACTGTCAACAAAGGCAAATAGAGAGAAGGGGGTGGTGTTTTATCACCCGTGCTGATTTAGACGTCGAAACTCTACACTCTATCTCGATTGATCGCAACAAATTGCGTTGGAGACTGACTGCAGATCAAATTGGAGGTGCTTGAGGAAGATGGACGCCCATGGGGTATGATGGACATGGCGAATCAGGAAGGAGAGATGGGGAAAAAAGTAGCTAAAGGAACGAAAGAAGGAAACAAAGAGAAAAAGGGAAAGATATGCCGTCGACCCCAGCCACAACAAAGGCCAGCGGCTTCGAAATTGGACTAAAAGGAAACCACTTACACAGGTGGTGAGAATAACTCTCAGGAAAAGAGAGCCTCTAACAAGAAGAGAAGAATCCATTTAGAGTTGGTTCGGTATTGGTTTCATAAATGCTTATTCAAAAAGTTTTTTTATATTAAAAATCGTTAAATTTTGTATTAGAATTTAGATATGCAAGGGTTTTTTGAAAATTGCGTGGAAATGCTTGTTGAAGAAACATTTTGTGTGTGCTTCTTTAGAAAGTGATAACAATTTTATGATTAAAAAGCTGCGAAACCAAATCATAAGTACCTCATGAGTTGGTGGGTGATTAAATAATTGATTGGTAGAAAATGTAAGTAAAGCGTCAAATGTTGATTAGTCTAGTAATATTTATCCAATAAACATGATTACTCTAGTTAATCCGTCCTTAAACCACTACTAAACTGCTGACGAGGAATCCAATGCATAATGAGCACCACACCACATCTAATAAGTCTTCTCCATTAAGTTCAAAAAAAAAGAGTTTTTTTTTTGTTTTTGTTTTTGTTTTGTTTTTTTTTTAATTTTTTTTTTAAAAAAAAGACCTCATCATCTAACCACAATCGTCTCACCATCTTAGCCAGAAATTGAAAGAAGCCAGACACCAATTAAAAGAAGCCTGTGGAATTACCATGAGCAATACTACCAACAAAGGCTGATAGATAGAAGGTGATGGTATTTTAGCACCCGAGCCAGTTTGAACATCGAAACTCTACATACCATCTCGATGATTTGTTGCATTGAAGACTGACTGCAGATCGAATTGGAGGTGCTTGAGGAAGATGGACGCCCATGAGGTATGAAGGACATGGCAAATTAGGAAGGAGAGCTGGAGAAAAAAGTAGTTGAAGGAACAAAATGAGGAAACAGAGAGAAGGGAAAGATATGCCATCAACCCCAGCAATAGCGAGGGCCTACGACTTCGAAATTGGACGAAAAGGAAACCACTTACACAAGTGGTGAGAAGAACTCTCAAGAAGAGAAAGCCTCTCACAAGGAGAGAATAATCCATTTAGAGCTGGTTTAGTATTGGTTTTGTAATAAGTACTTATGAGCATAAGTGCTTATTCAAAAAGTTGTATATTAAAAATCGTCAAAAATTGTATTAGAGATGCAAATTTTTGAAAATTACGTGGAAATGTTTCTTGAAGAAACATTTTGTATGTGCTTCTTTAGAAAGCGAAAACAATTTTATGATTTAAAAGCTGCGAAACCAAATAATAAGTACCTCATGAGTTAATGGGTCATTAGATATTGAATGGTGGAAAATGTGGGTAACTCGTCAAATGTTGATGATTAGTCTAGTAATATTTATCCAATAAACATGATTACTCTAGTTAATCGATCCTTAAACCACTAATAAGCTGCTGACAAGGAAACCAATGCATAATGAGCACCACACCACCTCATCTAATAAGTCTTCTCCATTAAGTTCAAAAAAAAGTTTTTTTATTTTTGTTTTTGTTTTTATTTTTATTTTTGTTTTTAAAAAAGACCTCATCATCCAACCACAATCGTCGCGCCATCTTAGCCAAAAATTGAAAGAAGCCAGCCTTTAATTAAAAGAAGCCTACGGAATTACCATGAGCAATACTACCAACAAAGGCAGACAGATAGAAGGTGATGGTATTTTAACACTCGAGCCAGTTTGAACATTGAAACTCTACACACCATCTCGATGATTTGTTGCATTGAAGACTGACTGCAGATCGAATTGGAGGTGCTTGAGGAAGATGGACGCCCATGAGGTATGAAGGACATGGCAAATTAGGAAGGAGAGCTGGAGAAAAAAGTAGTTGAAGGAACAAAATGAGGAAACAGAAAGAAGGGAAAGATATGCCATCAACCCCAGCAATAGTGAGGGCCTACGACTTCGAAATTGGACGAAAAGGAAACCACTTACACAAGTGCTGAGAAGAACTCTCAAGAAGAGAAAGCCTCTCACAAGGAGAGAAGAATCCATTTAGAGCTGGTTTAGTATTGGTTTTGTAATAAGTACTTATGAGCATAAGTGCTTATTCAAAAAGTTATATATTAAAAATCGTCAAAAATTGTATTAGAGATGCAAATTTTTGAAAATTACGTGGAAATGTTTCTTGAAGAAACATTTTGTATGTGCTTCTTTAGAAAGCGAAAACAATTTTATGATTAAAAAGCTGCGAAACCAAATCATAAGTACCTCATGAGTTAATGGGTCATTAGATATTGAATGGTAGAAAATGTGGGTAACTCGTCAAATGTTGATGATTAGTCTAGTAATATTTATCCAATAAACATGATTACTCTAGTTAATCGATCATTAAACCACTAATAAGCTGCTGACGAGGAAACCAATGCATAATGAGCACCACACCACCTCATCTAATAAGTCTTCTCCATTAAGTTCAAATTTTTTTTTTTTTGTTTTGTTTTTATTTTTATTTTTGTTTTTAAAAAAGACCTCATCATCCAACCACAATCGTCGCGCCATCTTAGCCAAAAATTGAAAGAAGCCAGCCTCCAATTAAAAGAAGCCTACGGAATTACCATGAGCAATACTACCAACAAAGGCAGACAGAGAGAAAGTGGTGGTATTTTAACACCCGAGCCAGTTTGAACATTGAAACTCTACACACCATCTCAATGATTTGTTGCATTGAAGACTGACTGCAGATCAAATTGAAGGTGCTTGAGGAAGATGGACGCCCATGAGGTACGAAGGACATGGCAAATTAGGAAGGAGAGCTGGAGAAAAAAGTAGTTGAAGGAACGAAATAAGGAAACAGAGAGAAGGGAAAGATATGCCATCGACCCCAGCAATAGTGAGGGCCGACGACTTCAAAATTGGACGGAAAGGAAACCACTTACACAGGTGGTGAGAAGAACTCTCAAGAAGAGAGAGCCTCTCACAAGGAGAGAAGAATCCATTTAGAGTTGGTTTAGTATTGGTTTTGTAATAAGTACTTATGAGCATAAGTGCTTATTCAAAAAGTTATATATTAAAAATTGTCGAAAATTGTATTAGAGATGCAAATTTTTGAAAATTACGTGGAAATGTTTCTTGAAGAAACATTTTGTATATGCTTCTTTAGAAAGCGAAAACAATTTTATGATTAAAAAGCTGCGAAACCAAATCATAAGTACCTCATGAGTTGATGAGTGATTAGATACTCAATGGTAGAAAATGTGAATAACTCGTCAAATGTTGATGATTAGTCTAGTAATATTTATCCAATAAACATGATTACTCTAGTTTTTTTTTTTTTTTTTTGAGGAATCATGATTACTCTAGTTAATCCGTCCTTAAACCACTAATAAGCTGTTGATGAGGAATCCAATACCTAATGAGCACCATACCACCTAATCTAATAAGTCTTCTCTATTAAGTTTGAAAAAAACTTTGTTTTTTTTGTTTTTAAAAAAGAATGAAAAACCAAAATATAAGTAAAGCATTACTTGGGAGTTAGGAGTAGGGCTGGGCACGGGCCGGGTCGGGCCTAAATTTGAAGGAACCGGACCCTATTCGTTTTAAAATGTAACAGGGTGAGCCGGGGCATGTAGAGGGATTTTGAGTTTGGGAACCGGACTTAACCCGACCCGTTTCAAACGGGTAGGTTCTGGGCTAGTCCATGGATCCAATTACTTTTTTTATTTTTTTTTTCCGGGTTTTGATATAGAGCTCCAAAACGTTCCAGAGTGCTCTCATTGCCACAACCGTTCTTCCCGATCAACCAAAATCGATTTTCCAAATCGACGCCACAACTCCCATCAAGCAGCATCGTAGAGATGAAATGAAGTGATACCCCGTCTCCCAGTTACGAACGTCGCACCGGTCTCGACCAGAAATTGAAAGAGGAAGCTGGAAACTCGACACTTGGACCGGCAGAAGCACTTGACTGTCGACTGTCGAGATTCGAGAGGTAGGGTTGAGGAGATTCAATCTGGGTTCATGAGAGAGATCGTGAAAGTGGGGACTGGGTCAGTGAGAACCTCTAAGTCTGGGATGTCATCAAGGACTCGAGGAGGACAATCGAGGTTGATGGGTCGTCATGTGGTCGCTAGGGCCCAGATTTGCGACGGCGATGATGTCAGGGTGGTGAAGGATATGACAGACGGAGAGTGACAAAGTGTGGGTGGAATCGTGGAGGGGAGAGGACGACGCACGCGAGACGGTGAGAGAGAATCGAGTTCGAGGACTCGAGTGACAGAGTCAAGCTCGAGGAAACCTAGGGTAAAACTAATGGTTAAGATTGGATGGTAGGTTACTCTTCAATCTCGTCTGTCCATTGCAATTACAAACGGGCCAGTCGGGGGCCTTGTTTTTCTATACATCTGGAACCGGCCCACCCCTAAAATTTCATTACCCCGCCCTTCCCCATTTCTCTTATTAAAAAATTGGAACCTTCCCGTACCCGCCTAACCTGTAGTTCCTATATCCGTTTGCCCACCCCTATTTAGGAGTGCCTCTTTTTATGTATTTCAGTTGTGACTAACGCATCTTTATTGTTTACATTAAATAATTTAAGTAGTTTGCAATATCATATTTTAAAGATTAAAAAAATAAAAATGGTTTAGTAATTTATACACATTGAACAAATTGATGATTTTGGTAATAATTAGATTGTCGCAATGAACTTTGAATGATAAGTTGAAAAATAAAAACAAGTTTTTATTATAACAGGTACGTGTTAAAAATCATCATTCACAACTGGTGTGGATAGACATTCTACCAAATTATTGTCCGTAATAGTCACATTGACGGTAATGACTGAATCTATCACACGTTAATGAAAGTTTCCCGACGGAAATGGACGAAAATGACCTACAATTTGACGGAAACGTAAGGGAGGGATTGACTCAAAACTTTTTAAATAAAGAATATTAGAAATTGCTCATTGTTTTTCCTTTAATAAAGAAAAAGAAAATCGAAAATAAATAATGGAAAAGGCTTTGCCTTTGTCGTTGGGTTTGGCTCAGTCATTCTTTAGTGGACTGTGGAGCGAAAATGGCGGACACCAAATTCAAGAGGCCCCAATCTGTACCCGCCAACTACGTCACCCTCAACGACCTCAAACAGCGCTGGCTCAGAGACCAGGAACGACAGCAGAAGGAGGAAGAACGACGGCAAGAGGAGAAGAAACGAGAGGAAGAGGAGGAGAAACGACGACGAGAGGAGAGGGAACGGCGAGAAGAAGAGGCGAAGCAGAAGAGGCAAAACGCCATCGTTCGGAACCTGGAAACCGGTTCCAAGCCTAGGTATGGTGGTAATCGGGGACAGCTTCGGCCAGTTAATCGGAGTGTTTCGGAGTTCGGTGGGGCTGAGGTGGAGGGGAAAAGAAGGGAGGAAGAAAAGCCGAAGCAAAACGCTGTCGTTAAGAGAGCCGAAACCGATGACAAGCCGAGGAATCGCGAGAATCGGGCAGAGTTTCGGCCGGTTTATCGGAGTGTTTCGGAATGCGAGGTTATTGAGCTGAAGGGAAAAAGGGGCGAGGTGGGAGAACCGAAGGAAAACGTCGTCATTCGGAGAACCGGAACGGGTAACAATTCGAGAAATCGGAGTGACCGGACACAGTTTCGAACGGTAAATCGGGTTGGTCTGGCACCCTTGCTGGAGAGGGAAAGAAGTGAGGAAGCAGAGGCGAAGCAAAACGCCGTCGTTGGAAGAACCGGAACCGGTAACATTCCAAGAAATCGGAGTGATCGGGCACATTTTTGGCCAGTTAATCGGAGTGTTTCTGAGCGGGAGGGGAAAAGAAACGAGGAAGAAAAGCTGAAGTATTACGCATTCGTTAAGAGAGCCGAAACCGATGACAAGCCGAGGAATCGTGGTAATCGGGAAGACTTTCGGCCGGTTAATCGGAATGTTCTGGAATGCGAGGATGCTGAGCTGGAAGGGAAAAAAAGCGAGGAAGGAGAGCCGGAGGAAAACGGCGTCTTCCGAACCGGAACCGGTAACAATCCGAGAGATCGGGCACAGTTTCGGACGGTGAATCGGGTTGGTCTGGCACCCTTGCTGGAGGGGAAGAGAAGCGAGGAGGAAGAGGCGAAGCAAAACGCCGTCGTTCAAAGAATCGGAACCGGTAACAATCCGAGAAATCGGAGTGATCGGGCACAGTTTCGGCCAGTTAATCAGAGTGTTCCGGAGCGCGATGAGACTGTGCTGGAGGGGAAAAGAAACGAGGAAGAAAAGCCGAAGCAAAACGCTGTGGTTAAGAGAACCGAAACCGCTGACAGACCGAGGAATCGCGGTAATCGGGAAGAGTTTCGGCTGATTAATAGGAATGTTTCGGAATGTGAGGATGCTGAGCTGGAGGAAAAAAAAAGCGAGGAAGGAGAGCCGGAGGAAAACGGCGTCGTTCGGAGAACCGGAACTGGTAACAATCCGAGAAATCGGAGTGATCGGGCGCAGTTTCGGACGGTGAATCAAGTTGGTCGGGCACCCTTGCTGGAGGGGAAGAGAAGCGAGGAGGAAGAGGCGAAGCAAAACGCCGTCGTTCAAAGAACCGGAACCGGTAACAATCCCAGAAATCGGAGTGATCGGGCACCCTCGCTGGAGGCTAAAAGAAGCGACGAAGAAGAGCTGAAGCAAAACACCATAGTTGGAAGAACCGAAATTGCTAACAAGCCGAGGAATCGGAGTGATCAGGGGCAGTTTCGCCCAGTTAATCAGGGTGTTTCAGAGCTCGAGGTTGCTGAGCTGGAGGGGAAGAAAAGCAAGGAACCAGAGGAGGAGAAGAAATGGAAGAAGAAGAAGAAGAAGAGGAAGGGTAGCGGAAAGTGGAAGAAGAAAGCTAGGGAAGAGAAGGAGGAGGTGACTGAGAAGGAAGGTGAAGTGGACGAGCCTCCGGTGAGTGGCGAGAAGGAAAACGATCAGGCGACCGGAAAGGAAGAAAAGGGTGTTGTAATTGAAATTGAAACTGAAATTAAGGCAAAGAGCGAGAATGTGGTTCTGGCGGAGGAAATTGTACCGAAATTTGAGGGTTTATCGGTGGATGGTGAGGCTGGTAATGGGGATGATAAGCTGAGGAGGAGTGGAGCTGATCGCCGTGGTAACGGTGAAATAAGGGATTATGATAAGAGGGTAGGCCGCTTCCATTTACAGAGACAGAGAGGTTCTGGGTTTAGGCTTTGGGTTAAGAAAGGCGAGGTTGGTGACAGCAATGGCAGCGGAGTTCAGAGCTTGGAGGGCAGTGATGCTGTTTCTGGTGAGTCAGAATTCACTATTTGTTTAAGCAAATGCCTTTGTTTGTGATGTTTGCTATTTTATCATAGCTTATTTAACTGATTTTAGATGTAGAGAATGCAATGATTTGAAAGAAAAAAAAGGTTTTGGTATGCCGAGAATCATAATGTAGCATGAATTAGAGCATTTCTAAGTTACAATGCTGTGGGAAAAGGTAGTTTCGTGTCAATTGGTTAAGATTGGGAACAGTAGGGATTGATAGTCTGAGCGAAAGATTTGAAGCATAGCATTGATCAAAAGTTAGCAGTTTAGTAGGAGAATTGTAAGTGTCATTACAAAAGATTTGAGTTGAGAAGAACATGAAGGGTAATATCAGCTTCAGCTGGTAAACTTGTAGCTTACAAGAAGGGAAGTATAGGCGCTGGAGGACACGGTTAATGTTATTTTTTTTCTTGATTAAAGTTTCCTTTCAACAAAAAGGTTGCTCCTTTGTGACTGAAAGGTCACGGGTTCGAATCGTGGAAACAGTGTCTTTGCGAAGTAAGGGTAAGGTTGCGTATCTCCAACCTTCGCAAAGCAGGGGAGCCTTGTTCGCTTGGGGTTGCCCTTTAGATATATTGGATAAGGTAAAGGGTTGAGTAAACATTGGAAATGTTAAAGCAAAATGCTGGATGGAAAGGACTTTGGAGAGGATGGAGGAGTATGTATTTAAGTTGGTGATGCATGTTGTCAAAATATTTTCGACAGATTAGGATAGTTGTAACCTGTGAATGAAGAAATTTTTATGAGGTATAGGAGGTAGGGGACTGGAAGTCATAAATCTGAGTTGAATTGGATGCCAGCCGCGATCTATATTTAGAGGAATTTACAAACTTAGGAAGTTGAAGTAGGATTTAAAAGGTTGAAATTATTGGCAACCGGCCCCTCTGGTGAGTCAGAGCTTGGAGGGCAGTGATGCTGTTTCTGGTGAGTCAGAATTCACTATTTGTTTAAGCAATGCCTTTTTTTTTTTTTTTTGATGTTTGCTATTTTACCATAGCGTATTTAACTGATTTTAGATGTAGAGAATGCAATGATTTGAACCAAAAAAAAGGTTTTGGTATTCTGAGAATCATAATGTAGCATGAATTAGAGCATTTCTAAGTTACAGTGTTGTGGGAAAAAGTAGTTTTCGTGTTGATGGGTTAAGATTGGGAACTGTAGGGATCGATAGTCTGAGCGAAAGATTAGATACATAACGTTGATCAAAGGTTAGCAGTTTAGTAGGAGAATTGTAAATGTCATTACAAAAGATAGAGTTGAGAAGAACACGAAGGGTAATATCATGTTCAGCTGGTAAACTTGTAGCTTACCAGAAGGAGAGTATAGGCGCTGCAGGACATGGTTAATAGCTTTGTTATGAGGTCTAGGAGGTAGGGGACTGGAAGTCATAAATATGAGTTGACTGGATGCCAACGGCGATTGATGTTTAGAGGAATTTACGAACTCAAAAGGTTGAAATTATTGGCAACCAGCCCCTCTGACAGATAGAAGCTATAAGCTGTCGAAGGTAGTATAGCTCTTCAATTGATCATTTCCATGACGAGTTTTACGGTCAAGATTTCATGCATACCATTGCCTCTTTATGAACATGCTTTACCCGAAGGCAACATTGTTTTGTTAAACTTGCAGCTTTGAGAATAAGGGTACAAACATTTCTTGTCGAATTGGAGTTCAAAATAATATACTTGTAATGTATATCAAATGAAGTATTGGAACATCGCCAACCATATAACTTACACGGATCAGGCAGTATATTCTTTTCTGTTTCTGTTGAGGATAACGGCGTTAGTGAAGAGGGAAAATATGGTAAACCATGAGTATCTCAAGGGATACCGTCGTTGGCATCAATAAATTTTCGTTCTCATGATTGCTCTGCAGGTCCGAGTGGAACATCTTTGAATGCAAGTTCACTGAAGTTGGCTGGGAAGACGAGCACGAATTATCCAATACAGAGGTGGCGAAGCAGATGTGAACCGAACTTGTCACGCTGATGCAGTGGTTTAGTTGATAACTTGTAAATCACCGGAGAACATGCGTATTTCGGTTTGATGATTGACCTAATCATAATTCGGGTACTTTTACTTGACTGTTGATCGTGATTTCGTGTGGAACTGATCGTGATTTCGGCATTTGAATTTCATGTATAAAAAGATGGTGATGCTCTGTTGTCGAAATGTGTATATTTCATGACTTTCATTAGAATCTCCATGTCTCTTAAGCTCTCTATAATGCAGGAATTGTTTTCGGTTCTTCAGGAAATTAAGGTCCATAATTAGCATGGAAGTGATTTCCGCACACCGATTAAAGTAGAACAATTGTGAGCGGAAATCATTTTCGATTTAATATTCAATGAAAATAAGTACTGGTTTGGTACTGATGTGCTTTTATAAAAAGTGGGTATATAAAAAAACTAAGCTTAAAAAGGTGTTTGGTAAACATTTAAAAACAGCTTAGCTTCACAGTTTTGGGTGAAAAAAAAACTGAAAACGTGAAACAGTAAAAATGAGTTTATTCTCACAGCATAGCAAAAATAGTTTTTTTTCTTCAAAGTACAGCAATACCAAACCAGCCCTAAATCTTATTGTTAGAATCATAATGAAATTACCTCTCAAGCTATTCTATTAAAAAATTTCATTAAACAAAATCGTTTTTCAGTTTTGAAATTATCAAGTTTAAAAACCATGTCCTATGTGTTGAATATATCACTGCAAACTCATCTATGCCAGCTCATCAAAATAGTTGTAAAGGATTGGATGATGTAATAGTTAGTTGGAAGAGTTAATTAGTTCTCTAGTCAGCTATATATAGATATTGTAAACAGATAGTAAAATCAGTTCTTTGAGTTTAATACAAAAGCTTCATTCATTCAATCTCAAACTGGGAAACCTAGTTGAGATTGAGAGGGGATGTTGAATATATCACTGCAAACTCATCTATGCCAGCTCATCAAAACAGTTGTAAAGGATTGGAGGATGTAATAGTTAGTTGGAAGAGTTAATTAGTTCTCTAGTCAGCTATATATAGATATTGTAAACAGATAGTAAAATTAGTTCTTTGAGTTTAATACAAAAGCTTCATTAATTTCTTTCTCACATTTCTCTTCTCTCTGTGAAACTTCATTTCTTAATTTTATAATTGTTCATCTCTGTTACTTCTCCAATGTAGTTAACACTATGAACAAAATCTAAAACTTGAAACTTTGTTTAACCAAATACTAATTACCCCCCAAAAATACAAAGGAAAACTAATGAAAATGGCTTGAAAGCTTTGAGTTTTAACGATAAGGACAAAATAAAGGGTAAAATGAATAGTACCAAGATTGTGTAAAAATATGGTTTTTCGATAAAATGAACAGTACCGGGAGCTTTTCGTTAAAGTTCCTAAAATAAAAAGGTGTGCCACCTAGCTCTCTTCCTAGCACTCTAACCTCTCTTTGACTTTCCACCTTCTTTGTAAACCCCCCCCCCCCCTTTTTACAACTAGCCATAAGTTTCGTGTCATACTGGACATTATGATCAAGGATTACTCTATCAACCACCGTCTACTTCAAAGATCCCACATGAAATATTTTTCAAATATAAAAGTTCAGTAGCTTCCCCTGAATTAGTGAATTAGGCAGGATTCTTTTGTACATAATAACAAAGCAAAAAGCGAGTCAATTTCCATAAATTCATCGTAAATGTGAAATACTTATATAAATAAAATACAAATCAAAATGTGGGAGAGAAAAAAGATGCAGAGTCGTTTGTTTGCTTGGTTAGTTAAACATGGGTTAGTTCATAGATTTTTGGGCTTCGATTACCAAGGAATAGAAACTTTACAAATAAAACCGAAGGATTGGCATTCAATTGCTATCATTTTATAACCACAACTACAAAAAACTAGCAAAACAAATGGCCCAAAACGGTGGCGGCAACAATGACAATGACAATGGTGGGGGCGGTGGTAATAATAATAGAAACAGTGGTGGTGTAAACAACAATAATGGTGGTGGCCGTTGTATGGCAACACCAACAATAATAATGGTGGTTGGTGGCGATGGCAACAACAATAACAATAATGGTGGTGGTAGTGGCTGCTGTGGTAACAATAACAACAGTAATGGTGGTGGCCGTGGTGGTAATGGTAGTAATCATGGTGATTGTCATACGATGAGAGAGTCAGAGACAATGTTTCATACAACATGTTGTAGGGGAGTTCCTCTCGTATGCTAGATGTTTCTCATTTTAGATGATGCTCTTCTGAACCAGGAAAAATCGAAGCACTTTTCGCTTCTTCCTACACCGATCATCGCAGCTCTTTACTGTGTCTTATTCGGCTGTGTTGATAAGTTTCTTGTTTCCTTAAACATCTGTTTACCAATGTGTTTCAGAACAAAATTCGTATTAGGACTTCTCTTTCTTCATGGGAACTTCAGTACCACAATACTTCCGAGAATATATTAATCTGTGTATACCCTCCCGAATAAATGGATCTAACTGAACTTCACGCTCCAGATTTTTGATAATTCAATCAATCTTTCTTGGGCGAAGGGGAGGATATCTGGATCGCGGAAGAGAATGAGAAAATACCATATGATCCTAGGTCCGACCATGCTCAAAGCGGTCCTAGACGGGTGAGAAAATACATTTTTGATCACTGTGCTGTTCCTCGCTTTCAATTTTAGTAACCGCGGTTCTATTTTTGTCGATTCAGTCACTGTACTTGATTCCGTTTGCAAATCAAATCCAAATGCTAACTAGCTTCCGCCTTATTTTTTTTTTCGGTTCATTTACTTTCAGTTAGAGGACATGGTGAATGTGGTCTTCATGTTGCACACAACGGTAGCTGCTCTAGTTGCCCTATCTTGGACTGTTCACTGTCGTGCGACAATGATGCATCTCGAAAAGAAAGCGGCTTAAATTGGTGGGGGAAGTTCGTTTTATGAGGTTCAGATGTTAGGAATAATGAGTTCTATAAACTGCCATGCAGATTGGATAAGTTCTTCCCATCCTTTTGAGTCCATAAAACTACTGCTTAAAATAAAAACAAAGTGAAAAATGCATTCAAATATCGGGATACTCTCTCTGTACAACGTCTATAGAGCCGAACAGTTGAAATGACTGCTCAGTTTTGTAATCAAAATTTGGGACTCAATACTTTTGATGTAGCAATTTTTGGTTAGCGACAGCAACTTATAAATAACAAAATGATTGTCATTGTAATGTTTTGATCCAATAATACAATAATATGTATAGTTAAACTTACATATAACAACGCATGATTGGATAGAAATGTTGAGTGACGGGGAACACATTCCAAACTTTTTCTTGGTTACCTGTCAAGGTTTTCCATGTCATGATTTGTGGCAGGAGCTTCAGACAATTGACAATTTGACACGCAATATTTGCTGAGCTGGTGTATATATCAGATGGACCTGGCTTTTTTGCCGTCTTACTTCCCATACATTCTCATCCTCTCTTATTTGTGCGATCACGATTAAGTCACGTAAACATTTTATATTACTATTGTTTTTTGTCTTATTATCTTTATTAAAAAAATTAATATAAAATGCTGACGTGATTTAACCGTAACTGCACAAAATAAAAAATGATAAAAGTGTATGAAAAGTGGGAAAGCAGAGAAGCCGGGTCCTTATCAGACAGCAGGACTTGCAAATTGCTATGGTTGTCAGGATTGATGACTTGGGAGCCAGATAATATGTTAGGTATGGAAAGGTCTTTTCTGGCCCTTTTGTGTTTGTTTTGGGGTTTTTTTTCCATTTTCTTAGTTTGGATGTTGAAAATTGTTGAAAGCCAAATCAAGGACTAGTTTTAAGAAAACATGTCTTACCACTTGTATATTTTTTTTGTGTCTAATTTCACATCACATGATTAAGTTTTGGACGAGATAGACATAAATGGTTGTACAATCTAAGATAACAAGAATATCTCCTGATTATCATATATAATGATAATTTTATGGTTAATTTATCCTTGATTATTAACTGTTGACATAATGTTAATAATCAATTTATAACATATCGGAAGACAACATTTCCATAGCACAACATTTCAACATGTTATCACTGCACTACAAACATAACCAATACAAATATCGATACAACAAAGGAAAAACATCATTCACAAAGAACTTCTAGTTAGTTATTGAACCCACGTATATCTTCTTGTGTATATCTTTCTCACGGCGAAATGGATCAAATTTTGTAACGAGAGAAATAAATACAAAAGCACATGCAACTTTAACCTGGTTTAGGAGAAGTACTAGTCGTATCAAGTTACAGAGATTTCCACACATGCAAAGGCTAGAGGGATTTGTTTGAAACTTGCAATGAGTTCTGTGATGTGTGTCCCTTCAGGTGCCCAAAAACAAGTCCATGGTCCCCTGAAACCCCCCACAAAAGAAATTAAAGGGAAAAAAAAAAAACAAAATGGACAAATTGTTGGGGATCAAATGGAAATTGCATTCATAATCTGGCCACAAAGACCTAAGTGCTAGTTCGGTACGTAAGATTGAAGGTACACAAAAGATGGAGTACTCTTTAGCAAACTTATGACTCTATTAGAAGTTTGATCTATAGTCATGGATTTGGAGACCTCGACAAAAAAATTATGAATTAGAAGGGACAAGTTTTATTCATGCCTAATACCTAATCCCTTCAAAATGAAACATTCACCTTTACCTCACTCGTACTTTATATTATATGAGTTATCCAATTCAACCTCAAAATAAAAAATTATTTACCTCTACCTTTCACACATACCTTGAATTATAGGAGTTATCAAATCCAAACTAAACCCTAAACCTTGGTCCTAGGCACCGAACGAGCCCTAATACATGATCTTGAAAAGGGTTAATCAACCACATTTAGAATACAAGATCTTCCTCGAGCCACAACCGCAGTTAGAAATAGCCAATACAAATTTGATGCTAAAAATCCCCAAAATCCAATCATTTCTTTCACTATCATTAGCAAGCCAAATTAAATTGGTGGGGGCAGAGACGTAAAAATTAGGGCTCGTTTAGAAGTGCTTTTAAAATGCCTAAAAGCACTTTTGATGAAAATGTTTTTAGGATATATCCTTAGTAAAAATGCAAATGAATTCTAAAAAAGCACTTGAAGTGCTTCATGCAAGAAACACATAACTAGTGCTTTAAATGCTTTTAGAACTCAAAAGCATTTTCGTTAAAAGCGATTTTAGTCATTTTAAAAGCATTTTGAAACAAACTCTTAATCAAAAGAGGAAACAGTTCTTCCTCGCTACTCTTTGATTTTGGTCAAAAAGGCCAAAGATATGGGCGGTTTTGTTACCATTCTTCTCCAGAAAGACAAAATCCAAGAGAGGGGGAGGTTTGACTATCATTTTGGACAGAAGGAGAGCCTTCAGAGTGTTTGATTTATGATGTGTGTGTGTGTGTGTGTGTGTGTAATGTCGGTGGCGTATATCTATACAAAATACCAGCGTGGGGCGGCTATTGCTATGGCTAAACTAGCAACTATGCATTGTTTGACATTTTCATATGTTGTAGGGAACCATGTGAGGATATGTACCGAACAATTGTTCATATCGGAAAGATATGAAGCTTTACAAGAGCTTATCAATGGGTAAGACTTCTGAGTCTCGCTCAATTTGTTGGCTTTGAGTCTCCATAACTTGCTCGTTGAAGCTAAACCTACTCTTTAGTGCCAAGAACATGTTGCGGGACCCTTTGCAATGTTCAAAAACTTTGCAAGTGGAGTTGAGTTACTCCCCCATTTCGTTCAGTGGGTAAAACTTTTGAATTTCTCGCTTAGTGGTTGGCTTGAGTCTCCATTGTCGCGCGTTGGGGCTAAACTACTTCAGCGCTCAGAGCATGTTGTTGGAACTCAAACATTGACCTAGCATATATTGTATATGCAGGGAATGTATGCTATTGAGATTTTGAAGGATTTTAATTCAAATGATTCTAAGGGTATTCAATTAGGATTTTAAGTGATTTTCTGGTAGAGTAGCATATCCATTTTTCTAACAGAAGATAAACCATGAATTAATATAATCAATTCCATTTCGTAAGAAAATAATGAAAGTTAATGGCATAAATCTTATTCTCACCTAGCAAAAGTGGTAAAAAGTAGTAGGATATACATGCTTGACAATTTCTTAAACGACCTATTAATTCGACACGTACGAAAACAACGGGTTTCAGATCAACATGTTAACGAGTCAAGTCGTTATCGGGTAACCCGTTAACGTTTTCGATCGTTATCGAGTCTCTGTTAAGGACTCGATAAGATATCGTTATTAGATTATCTGTTAAGATAACGAATTTAATACAATACGACCTATTAAAAAAAACACAAAAATGACATGAATATGACAAACACAACCCTTTTATTAGGCCTCGTCACCCCAATTATATTCAACAAGCACAAGGAAATTTTTGAGGTGGAAATTGAAGGCATTGGACCCTATAAAACAAGGATGGGAAAAAGGCCAAAACCCCAATTGATCATAGACTGTTTTCGTACAAAAATTGTGGAGGATAAATTAAGGTCGGTCCACTAGCAGTGAAAGGGGCAGGAAATAGATGCTCTCCGGATTTCTTTCATTAAGGTTATTAGATCAAGTGATTCAAGCTTTTAAAATTTCATTTAACGACCTATCTGTTTTGATCTCTTAAAAAATATAATAATTTTTTGCCATGATGAAATTTCAAAATCTCAAATCACTTAATCCGATAACTTTGGTGAAAGAGATCCGGAAAGAATCTCTTTCCAAAATGGCATGTGCTCATCTGAAATTTGGATCCTTCTAAATAGTCACATTTCATAGTCATTGATATGTCACATTGATCACCACTTTTGATTTTCCATCATAGATGGGAATTGTAACTTCACATGATCCCATTTAATATGTTTTGGCAAACCTTTTTTTTGATGTTCAACCCTTTATTCGGTCATAGGAATTAAAAATTCTAATGTCTGATTATTCATACCAACTCACCTGTACGATTTTATGTACAAAATAACAACCTTCTTTGTTTAACTCAAACCAACCTCACACTAGTCATACCTAGTCATTTACGACAGGTGAACACAAGAACTTCTCATTTATTATTCGATCATTTGCTTATAATTTCGAGACTTTTCACATAAATAAGGGTGAGAATTGTAGAGTTAAAATAGACATTTAGAAAATGATGATCTTTGAACTAAAATTAATCTAAGGGTGGAAATATTGGAAGTTCAGTACAAATATGTGTGACATATTATTGTCTCTAAAAAATGGGGACAACTGATGGTATATGTGTAACATATTATTGATTTTTTTGTTTTGTTCTTACATTATTTTGAAACCAGAAAATGTGTTGGCCAATGGGCATTATTACACATCAGCAGGGCCCCAACAAGATAGAATCCGTATTCTCTTTGTGAGAATTAAGAGAATTCGTGAATCGTGTTTGTTCATCGTACATTGTGGGGTCATTTTTTGCTAGGTACTGTTTGTATTTAATTTTAAATAAATTTTTTTAAATAATTTATAATCACACGATGTACGATGAACAGACACTATACACGAATTTTCAGGATCCTCACAATAGGATTCTCATTCAACAAGATACATATTATTGGATGTATATTCAACAAGATTTTCTAGCAAATATTCACTTCTGCTTCTTCCCAAATTGATTAATTATTTGGGCTTTTCTAAAATTATTTTATTAAATCATGGAGAATTAGTGTCAAGCACCAAAAGAGTCAAATCAAATGAAATGAAATGTAGGTCAAAAACCAAAAGAGTCAAGGATACTTTTGTTATACACATAAAAAGAAAATTGTCGACTGATTTAAGCGACCTCTAAACCAACATGGGGTCAAGAAATTTTTTAATTTCAATTTCCTCTCTTTGCTAGATTCTCTAGCAAAAACCATCTAGGGACAAGTTATATATTTTACCGTAGTGACAAAAAGTAATATTACCTATGCATCTTGGTGCGGATGTGATTTTCTTCAATCATCATCACCCATAACATTCAACAATTTAACCCATTAAAACTATCGTTTGTCAAAATATATATGTTTTTTTTTTCACTCCTCTTCAATATTTCCCAATGTTGGTTTGTAATGCAAAGAAATTGAAGTTTGGGCTCGTTTAACATCTAAGATTGAAGTGAGTTGAATAATTCAATATATTCAAGCTATTTTGACAAAAAGAAATGAATAAATTTTGTCTAATTTAAGAGTTTAAAATGAATTGTTCATGACAAAAACTTCTAATCCTAACAAAATGATTGAATATAACATCTTGTAATTTAAAGAAATGGCAGAGAGTTCCACTTGAAGAATCTCCTTAACATTTCTCTGTAATTTATCCCCTCTATTCCCTCCAAAATAAAAAAATAAAAAATACTCTCCTCTACATTTATGTCTTGAGAAGGATTTTCTCGTACATTTTTCCTCAATGTGTGAAAATCACCTTTTTATGATTTACTTCAACACACCTCGAAGCTTATAAGTTACCCATTTCAAACAAATTATGAACACTAAACGAGCCCTCGGAGTCTTGGATAAAACTTGTGAGTTATCCAATTTGATTCAGTCTTACAACACCACCAAACATGGTAAAAATTATGAAATATTATATACAAAAGTAAGTGATCACCACTATTCTAAAAAGACGGTTGGTCACTGCTTTGATTAATCCCTATGCGTTTGACAATTAAGAAAGGGCTCCTAGATCTGTGTAGATGCTCGCCTAGCCCTCCCAGACTTGACTAGGTGCCCGCCTAGGTCGCTACTCTCATAGTCTCACTTAGACAACAAATAGATAACTTTCATTTGCTTTTTATTTTTTTAATAAATTGTAATTGAAATATTTGTTGAATACTTAGATGAACACACATTTTATGCTTGTTCTCCATGCTTTAATTATGTTATAATATTTTATAATTTATAAGTCATTTTATTTTGTAATTTATGTATCTCAGTGTAATTATATATTTTTTAAGTATAAGCAAGTACTTATTTATACGATTATGTAAAAAATTTATCTAAATTCGCATAGGCCACGTCTAATTACTTAGGAGTTAGGCCCCAGCTCTTTTAAAATCTTGGTGGTCACTATCTAATTTACTTTAACTATTTGTTCGACACTTCACGTCCATAGAGTAGTGGTTAGGAAGGAAGGTTTAGGCTTATAGGATAAGGGGGAAAAAAGCGAAAAAAAAGAGTAAATAGTTATGGATCTCTTCTCTCTTTTGATCAAAAGTGGAAACAAGCTGTTTATTGCTAAAATTGCACACAAAATTACAACCACTTCCCTTCCCACAACTATTTACCAATTGCCATCGTTTCCTCTCTTCCTCCCCCTAACCCCACCCCACCTCCCACACCAGCACCACCACCCCACAGCCAACTGGCAAATTTGATTCATCCACAAAGAGATAAAATAACAAGGCCAAAAGATAGAGCAAAGGACAAATGTAGCATAGGATTTGAATATTTGTTTGGTTTCTTTCCTCCCTCCCTCTGACTCGTATTTATATAGACAACCACAACAGCAATAACATTGAGAAAAGGAAAAGGAAGAAAGGGGAATTGCCATAGCAGCAGCTAATTGCACTACTGCAAAATACACACTTTCTTCGTTTTTTGGAGCCCCAATAACAACACTCTGTTGGAAATAGCGGCTCGAAATTAAGTGTGAAAGTCCGTTTCGGGTCGAGGAGAGTGGAGATGAATATATCACCATCACAATGCAATAGTGGGTGTGAATCTGGATGGACAAGTTACCTAGATGAGTCCTCCTATCTTTCTCAAAGTCAGTTCCAAAAACCTGGGGGTTTTGCTGATTATGTGGAGACAAAAGAAGAAGAAGAAGAAGATCTGTCGATGGTGTCCGATGCTTCTTCTGGACCTCCACATTACCACGAATTCGATGAAGACTGCGTGTACGAAAACAGGTCTTCCTTTTCGGTTTCGTGGGGTTCCAAGTTGGGAAAGAAGAGCAAGAAGAAAAGCAAAGGAAGTGGCAGCCGAGAACAACACCTTGATGACACTGCTAGCTCCCCAGTCCTCAACTACTCCAAGGCAAAAAAAATATCATAGAAACATATTTCACAAATGTATATCTTTGTTTTTCGGGTCCATGTATTTACATGAATGTGTTCTTATTTTACAGAAGAAGTTAAGTGTTAATTTCCCAAAGGATGAATCTTCAATGCAGAATGTATTGGATTACTCTGAGGGTTTTTCTGCAACAAATATAAAGGTTCTTTCTTTTGTTCTTTCCTGATTCGGTTTTTTCGGTTTTTTTAGCTACTTCTGTTCTCTCAAGAGCGTGCTGCAAATTCTGATTTCTTACAGGGAAAATCTGTATTGCTGCAGCACTTTGGTTTCTTCAAGTCATCTCTAGCCAAAAGTCCAGCTTCACAAAAACCAGGTAAAACCGAAAACCGATCATTTCTTCTGCATCACTCTTCCTTATCTCTCGCTTCCCTTGCATATATTTCTCTTATATCTCTAACAAAAAAATAAAAACTAAAAATGAAATAGTTATCAATGAGCGCAGGTGATTTCCAAGGCGGAAGTTGGGAGTGATATAAGACGATGACAGGAATGAAGTATCTCATTTCATCTGCTGCAGTTGTCGAAATAAGAGATTGGGAAATAAACAATGTAAAAGATAAAAGGCAATTAGATCCCATGGGATCTTGTTCCTTGCTTTTTTTGCTACCTTCTTTCCAATCAATTCCATTTTATTTCTTCTTGTCAACGCAGTAGGAAACAACCTTAGGAACACAAAAAATATTAGTAAATTTTCGGCCTTTGATCTCTCATTTCTCCCACGTATTCCTTTTTTTTTTCTTCAAAAAAATCTCGACGGTATAAGTGGAATTTTATTGATAACAAAAAAGAAGTTACACTTAGTCAATGGGATCAAAATCGGTTGATTGGAGAGTAGAAATAACACTAGAAGAGTCACTTTCCAACCAAAGACAATGTCAACCCCTCTGATAAGCAATCTGTACACCAATAATAATTGCTGATAATTCTGTAAAGAAAGCGTTGCGATAACTAATCCTTAGGCAAAAACCACCAAGAAGTTGACCATGGAAATCCCTGAAAACTCCTCAACAAGCAATAGGACTAAGACTACCATCTGTATTAAGTTTAATCCTAAGAAACCAAGGATGATACCAAAACACATGAAAAATAATTGGCACCTTGCGAGGGGTAGGTCGGATACCCAGAGAAGAAATGATAGAAGTGTCAAAACCCTGAGAGTAAAACTAGGAATAAAATTCCCACCATGAACAATCCCAGAATTGATAGGCATGCAAAGATGATGAAAATATATTAGGCAACCCTAAAAAATAAACTTATATCGAGTTTTGCAAACAGTCGAAGAAAGACTTGCAAAAATCCAAAGAATGTGCAATTGTTCGAAATGGGCTTATGCACGTAGGCATACCAAAAACCAGCCAGAGAATATGAAAAAGCAAAGAGGTACCAAATTGACATGCTAACAACCTCCAAAGTTGCCTAGATATTCGACAGCTGAAAAAAAGATGCGCAATAGATTCTTCAGAATTATGACATAAACAACAAATGGACACCAAAGAAATACCACGCTGTTGAAGTACACCCTTGGTAGAAAGTTTATCATGTAAAGGTCACCAAGCCAAAATAGATAGTCGAGGCGGAAGAAAACATCGCCAAATAACCTTAGCACAAGCACAATCGCCATATTTTTGTTGAATAAGGTGATAGCTTGAAGAAAAGAAAATTTCCCAATAGACGTAAGCTTTTAGATGCATTAAGTTCGTTGCCTCCAAGATTAGATAACGAAGTGCATTTAAGGAATGGAAAATACTTGATCTTTACATGTAAGTCGCTTCAGTATGTGTTTCAACCTAAAAATAAAGTGTAATTTGTAAATAAGGAGAAATGATTCGTTAATTATTAAAGCATTGACCAGTGTTTTTAAAAGGAACCGATGCATTAGAAAAGTGCATAAATTAAGAATAAGTGACCTGTGAAGTGTTTGCTTTGCAATAATCACATAGTTTTAGGTTAAACAAGGGGAAGAGATTCGGTTTGGATCTCTCCCATCAAAGGTCAAGGATCAAGTGATCCAGACAGTTGAAATTTGATCCAACAGATACAAACAGGAAGCCATCTAAAAATTATAATAATTGTAATTGTTATATCAAATTTTAACAACCCGAATCACTTAATCCTGGGCCTTTGATGGAAGAGATCAGGACCATATCTCTTCCCTTAAACAAGGGTGAAGGAAACAAAGCTAATCATAGAAAGAGTTGTGGTCCACTCAAGAGCAAAGTGATGCTGCATCCCATTTATAAACAGATGAGATTAGATGAGATGAGATTAGATGAGTTGACCATTCCAAGGCCAAAGGAGCAATAAATGATTCAACTTTATTATTCTTCTCCAGCTTGCCAGCCTAGCTCACTACAAATTTTAGGTGGGTTAATTTGGAGGGACAAGGATCCTCTTTGGATTTTTTGTGGGGTTCAATTAATCGTAATCATTTATTGTATATCGTGCAATTATAAATTATTTTAAATTTTAAATTGAATATAAATAGTATCAAACGAAAACTGGCAGCATGATGTACGATGAACAGATATGATTGATTAATTCTTCAAATCCTCCAAAGAAGATCCGGAAAGGATCCTATTTCAATTTGAGAGAATCTGGATGCATCCAGTGCGCAATTTTATTGGTCATTTTCGTTTAAGATTGGTAAAAGCTACAAGGAGAGAGAGAAAAACATAATAACAAGGGCCATGGTAATGCGGTTTCATTGATGCACGAGAGATTCTCTGGTAAATTTGGCAATGCAATTTCAAAGCCAACAATAATTTAATAACAAAAAAAACAGTTTCTTGATGAAATGGAACCTGAGGGTAAGCTCCATTTTCAACCAAATGAGGCAGCCCACCACATTTTGATAGCTACCCACTAAGCATGTGATTTTCATTAAATAATATTGGTGCAATGATTGAATTTGTTTTGGCAGATGAGATTTCCCTTGATTATGATTTTATTTGAAGGTCCATCCTCAAATTTAGCACTCCATATCTTGGAAAGGAACTTTGATCTTTTAAATTCCGAAGAAATGCTAACGAAATTCTTCCAAAATAAGATTTTTTATGAACTGTCTGTTGCATCACATTTTAACGTTAATTCATGTGCCAACATTATAAAATATTGTGTTAAAGATATAAGGTGATAAAAAATCCATAAAGAGTCTCACTTTTGAAAATCTCATTAACATTTCTTTTTAATTTTTATTGGAAAAAATAAAGGGAGTTTTAGAGAAAAGCCCGCAGTACTATTCATTTTAACGAAAAACCATATTTTTACACCAAAAAGTCAATCATGATACTGTTCACTTCACCCTTTATTTTGTCTTTATCGTTAAAACTCAAAATTTTCAAGCCATTTTCATTAGTTTTTCTAAAAATAAAACAAAACGATTCTTTTATTCTATTTTTTTATCCCAGCATGTTATATAATGATTTAAAGCTTTTATTTTCTAGGTCACTATTTAAAGATTAACTTTGTAAAAAATTCCACCATATCCAAAATCGTTTAATTATCTAACAACTAGATAATAAATATATGAACTAAAATAAAAATAAATAAATAGATGAACTATATTATTCAATCAAACATAAATTTTAACAACGTTAATCAAACGGTTTAACATTTTTTTATTTAATTATACTTTCACAGGATTGATTTCTAAAGGTAAACTACAAAGTAGACACTTTCATTCATCGAGCAACATTATAAAATAAAAATAAAAAGAGTCGAGAACTCGAAAAGATCCAAATAAGAAGGCCGATAACATTCCCTTGTTAACACCAATGTCAAGATATGAGACCGGCGGAAATGTTGGATTCCCTGTCCTAAATTTCTGATTGTACTCTCAAGGTGGCATAAAGCCTCATTAAATTCCAACTACAGAAATTCTTGGGTAGGGACGATTGGTGGCGTGGCTGTCCGACCAACACAAAGCACTCCACCCACCCGCCCCCCTCCTTCAAGTCCCACCCCCTTGTTTCGGGTTCCCGTAACAGGCTATTCGAACCGCACAACTTCACCGGAAACACCAACCGAACAACTTCGCCGGAAAAACCAAACTTTGCCGACGTGGTCTTACCAACCGCCACGGAAAAACAGCTTTTGTTATTTTTCTTTTTCTCATTGTCAAAGACAAAGAGGTTAGAAGATCTCCTTTGAGCTCGATGGAATTGGAGAGCAAACTTGAACTATTCCCTGTCCCATATACAACACAAAGAGAAAATATTGACATCTAATCTCAACATTTACATGAATGGACCTCGCCAGAACAGTAAAACTCAGAAATCCGAACTCGGCCGGAAAGCAGGAATCTAAAAGAATTGTAAGATACAAACTTCATTAAACTGGTTAACAAGAACAAAATTTTGACGAGTACAATTACACAACACGCTTTAGACCTCCGTAACCAAAGAGAAAAAAATCCACGATGGCAACGTGTAAAAGAGATCGATTGCCACATTCGATCTTTCTCACTCTCTCGAAGGCTAAACCCTCCATGACATTATGTCCCGTAAACATGTTTGTGTACGGGTGCAGAATCCAAAGATTTAACCACTTCCATCCACGGTTTGTCTATCATCAACAGAGAACTATTCGAAAGATGACCTAAAAATAAAGCTGGACTCGGGAACCAAATAAAATCAAAATTCTTCATAGCCGTAAGTTTACTCTCGGTTTCACTGTCTGTCAATTTACGTTTTAGAATCTTCTTAATGGAATTACTACTTTGCAAATTCAACGATGTCGGATTCTGACCGTTTGGCTTGCCACTACTTTCATCATCTGGATCAATGGGCTTCCCGAAATCAATCCAGCACATTGCCCTAAAGTATAAGAAAACCCGGAAATTAGTTATATAACATAAACACGGATATCCCCCAAAATCTACTTTAAGCTGCACTATTCCTACATGAAACTTCAGAATTGAATTGTGGGAATGAAAACTTCCGTTTGTTGTAATACCCTGGCAATGTAAAATCTAATGACAAGGGATTCTCATTTTTAACTTTTGTTTCACATTAGCGACTTCCAATGTTTTGAGTTCTATAACATATGCACAAATCACGCCTCATCCAGACACAAGGAAAAAGGAGCGCACCTGGCACTGTAAACGATAACAGAAGATGAACTTGTGGAGGGTGGGAAAGAGAGCCCGATAACTTCGCCTGGAAATTCCTGGAATTTCTTCGGCAGACAATATGTATGCTGCCTCGACCAGTTTCCCAGTTCTCTCTCCTCAACATCCAACGCATATACATGATTTGAAGAGGTTGTGATTACAAGCACATTGTTGTTTCGTGGGGAAAAACCACCAGCTGTCACAGAGGCACCATTTAGTCTTGAAATGAACCAGTGCTGCCTGTTTTAACAATATAAACAAAGAGTTAGGATAGAAAATTGGTCCGGGTTCTAGTAAAATATCAAAACAAAAATTATTATCAATCACAGGTACCGGCCAGAAAAAGATACATCTAGTATAGTTTCATACCTTTGTATCTCGAGATTAAATACATAAATATCTCCAAAGCAGTTGATGGCAGCCAGCCACTGCCCATCAGAACTGGTGAACAGTTTTGTTATGGGAGGCTCACTAGGTGGTAATTCTTCATCCTGCAAATCGCGACAAGGGGTGAACCTGTGCACTAGTTCTTCTCTGCTCACATCCACAACCTACAGCATAAGAGGTAAGTCAAGAAATGGAAGCCATATAACATTAACGAATACACAGGTTTTGCCACTATCTAATCAATGTTTTTTACAGGTTAAACTGTCCAATCATGTCTCAAAGAGTCAGAATGATCAAGCTCTTTAGCATTGCTTTTAGCCTCACCTAAGAGCTAAACGGCCTGATATATTTGCTTCAAAGGCACAAGCGTTAAGACTCCCTAAAAACAGAGTAACTTTTTTAGCATCGAAAGTAAGATTATCAAGAACTAATGTCAAAAAAGTAACCTATCCGTTTGAGTGAGAAAGTATGATTATCCACAAAGTTATTGCCAAATCAAGGGCTGAAGAAATGCATGTGGAACCTTCTAAAATAACATAAGTCAAACCCCAAAAAGTTTTTTTCTTTGTAACAAATTAACAATAGATAAAATAGAGCAACAAGAAGGAGACTGCTTACGTATATTCTTCTGTCATGCCCTGCTATCATTAAGCGAGAAGAATCAGAACTAAAAACCATGGAATGGGCAAATGGTAGTTTCTGTGGAAGTTGTCTTTTATTAACAGTCAGTGCACTTTTGCCAACTTTATTCTTCTTCAATTCATATAGGCTAGGTTTCACATGGTCAGAATAAGCAAAAAGCACCCCCGTATTAGAAATTGTGCTGCAAATGATCTTCCGAGATGCCTTACTCTTGACTCGAACCAAAAGATCTGTTGAGGCTTGGCCCCATTTGGAGACAGGAGCAATCTTAGAAAAGGTGCCACTTTGTGTACGTACAAGTAGGATATCCACCCAACTAGAAGCTTGTACAAGAAGCAATGATTCTTTGGATGTTCTATTAGGCACCAGTTGAATTGGTAGTCTTTGAGGCGCAGGGCAGATATCATGGGGTTTAAACTGTGTGAACTCCTTAACAGGATAAGCGATTAGCTTTGTGTCATCACCAGCAGAGATAAGCATGGGAACACCCAAATGTGCCCATTTACGATAACTGAACTCATTAATGTTATTAGGCGTTATCTTATGACGTTCTTTACGGTGTATTTTTATACCTTCATCTGGCAAGGGATCTGCAAATTAGAGAATGACTCAATTTAAGAATTGGAAAATAGTTAAGACGTAACAAGGGGCGTAAATAAACATATATCCATTTGAACACAAACAAGCATAAACTAATGAATCTTTTTATGTGTGAAAATGGAAATATTAAATAACAGCAAAAACATATCCATTTGAACACAAACAAGCATAAACTAATGAATCTTTTTATGTGTGAAAATGGAAATATTAAATAACAGCAAAAACAAGGAAAAACATTAAATCAATCATAATATATGGGCAAACCTTCTCTGCTGATCGGTACAGCCACAGTCAAAGCCCTAACATCATGTGTATGAGCTTTTACAAGACCAACATAGATCCATTTCTTCGTCGCCTCAGAAGAAGACTTGTCATCACTAGATCCCACTGTCGCACTAGAGAGCTTATAAAGAATAACCTGCCAAAAGAAGATATTGGACCATTTGAGATTATAGTAGCCGATCAGCAAGTTCGACAAGTGCATGCTCCTTGATAAAAATAGCAAATTCAAAACCATAGAAAAAAAAGTGAATTTCAACGATAAAGAATATTAGCAGGAATATATACCTATCATTTCATAAGTAAATTTGATGTCCCTAATTTCCCTCCATTTTTATTCAATTAGTTCAAGATGCTAGAGAAAATAATAAACTGTTCTTGTTACTACTCATTGGTTAATAACTACCGCCAAGAATTTCACTTCAATACAGTAAGTGATGAATGGACAATATCCAATTACGGCATAAAACATTCTAATGGAACTGTATGCAGCATAAGATACAGGGTCCACAATGCATAGCAAAAGAACGAGAAATGAATGCATTATAAAAATAATGCACTGGCTGGTTATGTCCTGGATTATCGTTTATTGTTATGCTAAACTATTAGTCTGTTGCTACAACTGAAGTGAGTTATAATTTCCTCATATTCTGGAGACAGATATCAAATTCTTATTTCCTACAACAATTAACAGAATAACAATCCAGAACTACCAACGCTTTTTCTCTCCGAGATGTATCATGTACCTGACCATCAGAACCAGCAGAAAACACCCTATTATGGCTGGGAGCTGCTGCCAGAGCATTTACATCACCTTTGTGGTACGAATGTGCCTGCAATAGAGTTCCATGCTGACTGTCCCAAAACTGAACACTGCCAGTACTGTCTGCACTTACAAGGTTCCCACACCTGGTGTAAAGAAAGAACTCAATTTTCAAAAAGGTAGTTCAGCAGCTAATAAACACCAATAGATGCGACAAACTGAAAAATCAACTTGGAGCTGCAGAAAATAATAAATGTGTGCCTCATTTTTACCTCAGAGAAAGTAATGACCAAACGCAAAGTTCAGGTCCACTACCCAAACCTCCAAGCCCAACCGTAATCCTATAAATTTCATGGCCCAATTTAGCATCCCAACATCTTATCATCCTGCCCAACGAAAAAAAAAATCATCAAATGCATAGAAATGACACTAGTATAACTCGTAATAATTCATAGAAGTTCACAACAAGTACAGTTGCTGTAAATGTTCAATCATACCCATCACTACTCCCCGAATATATAAATTTAGCATCAGGACTCCATGTCACACTCAAGACACGTCCTGAAATATAGAACATCACAAAAACATCAAAATTGATACTTATGAAAGAGAAAAATAAGGAAGCAAAACAAAACTCCAAGAGCTAGAATAACAAAGAGGGTAGATATCTCACCACTGACCCTAGGCAATGATTTAGTGTATACAAACTCATCTGTGTTGGTAATGGTGTATATCCGCACACAGCCATCATCACAAGCTAATGCCACACGCTGGTTCTCAACTACTGATTGCTCATTAATCTCAGCTGAATCGGAATCATCTTCGCTATCACTGGTTTCTGGATCATCCCCCTCGGTACTATTAGCTTTAAGAAACCCATTTCCAATAGGGTGGTCCCTAGGTTCTGTTTCATTAGTACACGGTGCAACAGCCATTTGCCAGATTGAGACCCCAATAGAATCCAACATGGTCTACGAATGAAAAACAAAATGTAATTAAAGCATCTGATAATTCATCACAATAAATGCTTGGAGAACTAAAAATTAAGAAGAATTACGAAAGTATGAGTAATTACACACGCTCATCGATCGTTTGCATAAAATTTGGCTTACAAGTTAAACAATGGAGATGCTCAATTTAGCTTCATTAGAAACAGAAAAGCATACCTTCTGCTTCAAATGGAAAAGATCCCACTGCGAAACCGAACCGTTAATGCTCGACGAGAACAACCGTCCACAAGGCAACCCTTTCGAGCCGGCACGACACCAAATAAGCGACGAGACTCTCGATTCAGGATCACCATGAATCGTCTTAAGCACAAAAACAAAACAAAACATTGATATTTCAACCTTTAAATTAAAGTAAGCTATCAATTACTGATGATTATCAATTCCAATAGCTATACATAAACATATATGTGTATATAGAAAGAGAGTTCGTGGTTGTGAGTATTGTGACCGTACCAGCTGACAGTGCCAGCCGACGGAGCCGGGGGAGACGAGCCAAATCTCGAGGGAGCCGTCCTGGCGAGCAGCGGCGACTTGGGAGTCGTCGACGCTGGTGGCTAGGGCAACCAAGGGAGAGGGCTTCCAATCGACGGAACTCGCCCTGTAAGCTTCAGACATGTTCGTCTGAGGCTCTGAGTCCCGGAAAGCGCCCCTGCAAACGATTACGGTTAGGGTTTGGTGTTTCCGCAAGTGACTCCGAGAGTGAAGGGAGAGTGATGGAGTTGCGAGAGCATCAGAGAGAGAGAAAGAAGACGAAGAAGCCGGAATGAAGTTAGGTTTTTGTTCGAGGGTTTAAGCGCGGCGCAGGTTGGATGATAGGTCTTGTTGTTGGGTCGTGTGAACCGGGTCGGGCCGGGTTTAATTGTGGAGTGTGTGTATTTATAGGTCAAATTGGAGGCATATCTAAAAGGCCCATTGAGGATCGGTCCACGGTGTTAAAAACGTGGATTTTGGAGATTTGAAAGCACCGGCCCGCCGCTTTACATATGCCAACTTATGGACCGCACATCTAAGCCTCATAATAGGCTAATAATAGTGAAATTCAAATTCGTCATTAACGAGAATCGAACCTAAGAACGTGTTGTTTTTCTAATGTCCTCATTTTGAGGACTTGTGGTCCTTTTTTCATATGAGCCTTAGGTCAATCTTACGGTAGATTAAGTTATCAACTAAAATAATTCTTTGTATATGAAAATAAAATGCTAATTGATAAAACAAAAAAACAAAAAAAATATAAGAAGAAGAGAGAAGAAAGTTTCAGTCATGTCAAATCCTTTCCATCTGCAAAATTTAGTCTCTTCATCGAATATTTAACCAAGCAAATCCAATTGCATAAAATCTTATTAACTTTGCATATCAAATTCCTTCCAATCGTTTATCAATAATATTCAAACCCAATTAGTTATAAAACACCAAAAAATTGAGATGATGTGGTTTTAAAAAATGGGATCCCTTTCTTTTTGAATGTGTGAACCCTTTCCTCTTATAAAATGGGTGAAAAAAATTGAATCATGTCCTTAACCCAAAAAAAAATGCAGCTAAAAAATCAACAAAAATAATTAGGTAAAATACACTTTACCACCTCAGGTTTGGGGTTGATTTCAATTTCTTACAACATCTTTAAAACATTTTACTTTCATATCTCAAGTACTATTTTATTTCAATATAATACGTCTGTTACATTTTTCATCTATTGATCCATTAAAAGCTAACATGGTTGCCATATTTATGCCATGTAGCTGCCAAATTTATGTCACATGACAAATTTTTTTTATTACCCTATTAAAAA
Source organism: Malus domestica (assembly GCF_042453785.1). Classification (NCBI taxonomy): domain Eukaryota; kingdom Viridiplantae; phylum Streptophyta; class Magnoliopsida; order Rosales; family Rosaceae; genus Malus; species Malus domestica. The sequence goes on along the minus strand of NC_091668.1, from coordinate 6,252,092 downwards.
AAAAAACAACCACCCATCTTCTTCCCCGAGCCCTTTCCTTTCCTTGCAACCCAAACACCCCATCCCACCCCACCCCCATCTCTCCTGCCAACCCCCCTCCCTCGCAACCCCCCTCCCTCGCAACCCCCTACCCCACCCAAAACCCACTCGTCTCCTACCTCATCACCCCACCCCATTTCTTCCTTTTCTCAGTCCGCAACCCCAACCCACAACACAAATGCAATTCAAAACCTTCAACAATCAAAACCCACAAGACAAATGCAATTCAAATTTTTTAACAATCAAAACCTGTTCGTCGCAGGAATCTCCTGGCGGACGAGCACACAGCTCCCCTGGGAGAATGGCGTCGGTTGAGGGTATCTGTCGTACTTCTGCTTTCTTCTCGGACTCGCTCAGGCAAGCCTTTGTCGGGCAGATCTTGGTCGGGCAAGACACACTTCGGGCAAGGCTCGTCGGGCAGTTCTGAAAGAGAAGGACAGAGTTAATTTGAAAGGGTGCCTTTGTGGGGCCTTAGGTATAGGCCTTGAGGCTCACAATCAAGATTAACTTTGTCGTGCTCAGGCGTGCCACTGCCATCTTTAGTATGGCAGATGTTGAATGGGTGTTAAGCTTTGATTGAATATGTATACGCCCGAGAAACCAAGTTAGATATAACAGGTGCCTTTGTGGGGCCTTAGGTATAGGCCTTGAGGCTTCCTGTCAACCTAAACCAGCGCTTGGATGTATTATATTTGGTCTTTTATGGTTGCCAGAGTCTTATCACTATTATACCTTTGATTATCTGAATCCAAGAGGTAGGACGAACCCAAATGAGTGCCTTTGTAGGGCCTTAGGTATAGGCCTTGAGGCTTCTCATCAGAGTTAATCCTTATACTCGGACCAACTAGACCGCAACATGAAATGAAGCTAAATAGATGCCTTCGTGGGGCCTTAGGTGTAGGCCTTGAGGCTTTCTATCAGAATTCACTCCGTGCTTAAGCCTTTTCTACGAATCAAGATATAATAGCAACAAAACGGAGAAATAGATTGATTACTTGCGCCCCAAGTAACTTCGGACTTCTCGCTTATCAAGGATTGTCGTGGATGGGTTGAGTCCACATAGAGTTCTTTTTTATGCCTTGAGGCCAAGGACTTTACTGATCTTTAAATTACATGCCTGCGGGCTTAAGACTTAGATCTGATTTGAACTCTGACGCGATTCAGATCGGATTCAAGTGCTGAAGACTCATTTTCATTATGACTTTGCTAGAAATAACTTGTATATAACTGGGAATATATAACATGTTATTGTGCTTTTAAAAGAAAGAAAAGACAAAGACAGAGCAAAGATAGTCGGGTAAGTTTGAACCTTATCGGCCAAGGCTGAACTTCTTACAAAATCTATCTTTGTGGCTCTGTCAGAGGTCTGAAAGCTTTTAGAGGGGTTGACGGGGGAGAAGAGGATACAAAATGAATCGATACCACCATGAACAAGGTAGCAGAGCTATTACAGGGGTTTGGGAAGGTTTATCCCGAATGGGATGAAAGCTTGTGCTGACTACAGCTTCGTTGAAGGCAAATCTGGCTTGAGCAGAGTTTTGGCTTTTGTTTGTTTGTTTGAGTGTCTGTTTGTTTGAGTGTCCTTAATTCTGTCTTCTCTTCCTCCTTTTATAGACGACTTCAGCTTGGGTTCTTGTAGCAATAGCGGTGCCCGAATGCGGTTTGGTGATGACTCACTAGCTTTTTTACATGAATGCCACCAATAAAGTACTTTATTGGGCTATGTAGTGACTGAATAGCCTACCCCCTGTGGTCTTTGAGCAGGTAAGCAGGTGGCCTTTGTAACTTGTGCCCAGCCGAAAGCCTCTTTCCTGCCTCCTAAGTTTTCCTCTGGGCCTTGGGTTTGGGCCGACTTTCTCTCTGGCCCAAAGTTCAGATTTTATCCCAAACAGTGCCCCCTTCAATTGATGTTAAGGTTGGGATCCCAAGCGCCAACATTAAATGAATAACAACATGCGTGCCTTTTGAGCTTCTTGCGACCTTTAAACTGCCTTCTGGTTCTCTATAAATTCTGGCTTTGGAAACCCTTTTCAAATCATCACCTCTTCTTCATTTTGGTCTTCACCCTTCATCCACCTTGAATCCTTCCGTCTCCCCACTGAGAAATGGGTTCCTCAGGTTTTGAGTGGAGTTTCCTGAAACTCCCCTTTCGTGAGAAAAAAGAAAGTTTTCACCTGATGATTGCTACCTCCAACACCTTTGGTCGATCACCCCTCTACCTCCAACACCCTTGGTCAGGCGGTCTCCTCTTGATGACTGATCTTCCCACAACTTGTGGTGATAAGTCGGGCTTCATCATCATACATGGTGAAGATCTTGTGGGAGGGTCCTCTACCAAGCTCATGTTGGCCGCCCAACCCGATCACCTTCTGAGTAGCCATCTCATCTTTGTTCCCGCTTGATGTGCTCCACATATTCCCTCATGTACTTCGGCCATTACTCTCATGGATTCCTCTAGGCCTAAGCATTTTAATAGCAACCCATCTGGGGTCTTTCTCAACAGATTTTTTGTCCACAAGACATACTTGGTTGCTTGCTGCCTGTTCTTCTTACTTGTGGGTGAAGAAGGATCTTTCAGATACTGAGTAATAGGTGTCCTCCAATCTTCCACCTCGGTCTCTAGAACCATTACATCCAGACTGAACCTCCGATCTAAGATAGAGGGAAGGTTTCTTGTTTGGATCTCAACATCAACACCATACTTCCTTTCTTGCATTGGCACTCCTGAAGCTAGTTGCGCCATTTCATTGGCTGCCAAGTTAGATCCCCTAGGAATGTGATTGACTGATATCTCAGACTCCCACAAACTCAGCAGTTGTGTTGCTGCCATATAGTACCCTGCCATAGTGATATGTCTGTATTTGAACTCGCCATTTAGTTGATTTATCACTAACTCTGAATCACCAAAGATCTCTACTTCAGTTGCCCCCAAGTCCATCAGGATTTCCAGGCCGATAATCAATGCCTCATACTCCGCCCGATTATTGGTATTTTCTTGATAATCAAGTAGGAATGAATAGTAATGATAAACCTCTTGAGGGTTTATAATCACAATTCCAGCTCCTGCTGCCTTCTGAGTGTAGGATCCATCGAAATATAGCTTCCAAGGTGTAATCCAAAGACCTGCTACTCTCCTTATCTCTTGTTGGATCCAATCTTCTTTGCCCGAAACATCACTTCTTGGTGGGATCCATACATTAGCAACTTCTAAACTTCCCGGGATATTGATTTCCTCGCTTTGAGACTCCTGATGTTCGGTCAGGAAGTCAGCAATTGCCTGGCCTTTGACTGCCCTCTGGGGTATGTACTGAAAACTGAATTCTGATAATGCTAGAATCCACTTCCCAATCCTCCCTGCTAGCATAGGTCTTGACAACATATACTTTATCACATCTGTTTTGGCGATAATGTGCACATGACAAGGTAGCATGTAATGCCTTAGCTTGCTGGCAGTAAAATATAGAGCCAAACACAGTTTTTCCACCGAAGAATATCTTGTTTCTACCTCGGTCAGAATTCTGCTGAGGTAATACACAGCCTGCTCTTTTCCTCCTTCATTATTCTGGGCTAGTAGACTCCCAATTGATCTTTCCGATGCAGAAATATATAGTTTCAATGGCTTTCCCCTTTGAGGTGGCACCAGCACTGGTGGGGAAGTTAAGTAAGCCTTGATGCTATCAAATGCCTGCTGGTGGGTTGGCCCCCACTCAAAATTCTCCCTATCCTTCAATCTCAGTAGCGGAGTTAGTGGCTGGATTTTGCCCGCCAAATTGGCAATGAATCTCCTTAAGAAGTTGATTTTACCTAGCAATCTCTGAAGCTGTACTTTGTTGGTAGGTGGAAGTGACTCTAATATTGCCCGAGACTTATTTTTGTCCACCTCCACACCTCTCTGATGCACCAAGAATCCCAAAAAATTGCCCGCTCTTACTCCAAAAGCGCATTTCTTTGGATTCATCTTCAACTTGTGGATTCGCATCCTCATCAATGCTTGCTTGAGGTCCACGAGATGCTGCTCTTCTGTCTTAGATTTCACCACAATGTCATCGATATACACCTCCATGCTTTGGCCAATTAAATCATGAAAAATGGCATTCATTGCCCTTTGATACGTGGCGCCTGCATTTTTGAGCCCGAATGGCATGACCAGATATTCATATGCCCCCACATGACCAGGACATCTAAAAGCTGTCTTATGAATATCCTCTGGCGCCATCTTTATTTGATTGTAACCGGCATTTCCATCCATAAACGATAAAACTTTATGCTTTGCTACAGCATCTATGGATAAGTCAGCCATGGGCATGGGATATTCATCTTTTGGTGTGGCGCTATTAATATTCCTATAATCAACACAACACCGTACTGCTTTTGTTATAGCTTTTAAAATGGGTACAATGTTGGCTAGCCATTCTACATATTTGGCTGGTCTAATAAAGCCAGCTTTCACCAGCCTTTCAATTTCTTCTTTGACTTTTTCTTCTATCTCCTTTGACATCCTTCGTGGTGCCTGCTTGACAGGTTTATATCCTTCCTTGATGGGCATTCTATGTTCCACCAAGGCTGGGTCTAATCCTGGCATCTCGGTGTAATGCCAAGCAAAACAATCTTTGAATTCTTACAAAAGAGAGATAATCTTGGCCCGATCCTCAATCCTTAATAAACCGCTGATTTGAATTGGTCTCGGATCCTCTTCTGTGCCTAGATCAATAACTTCCAATGGATCCTGGACTTCTGGAGGTGGCTTATCAGGCTCTGCACACAAAAATTCAACTAACTCCGGGTTCTCGGGCAGACCGTCTGGCTCGTCTATATCGTAGACGCATTCGGCCATTTGAATGGCCTTATCTAACTCCTCTGTGCAAGATTCTTCCTCATTTTCCTGCTGGCTGGTAGAAACTTTCCCCTGCCACTCCTGCTCTTATTTATCCAAGAGCTTTTCTTCCTGTCTTCTTCCCTTTCCATACACCAACAGTCTTTTAATCAGGGATCTGACTGCCATGACCTGATCTTTCTTCTTTTGTTCGATCATTGATGGTATAGAGAGTTTGGTATAAGACAGGGTCTCTCCCACTCCTCCTTGGTAAGGAGCATCCCTTGTTCTAGAAGCTTTCGGGCCGTTACCTTGGTAGGGCGGCCGTTCTCATCAGCTCCTAAACATTTCAAAATTCCCACGTTGGGATTGTAGAAATTTGCTTCTGCAACATTAGCTGAGGGGAGGAACGGCCGTGATTCGGCCTCTACCAACTCCCAAAAGCTTGATCCTTCAGTACTTACCTCGTGGTATACAGCCACTTGTTGATGAAGAGTAGAAGGTATGGCTAAACTTTAATGAATCCAATCTCTTCCAAGTAGGGCCCCGTAAGTGGAAGTGCAGTCTACTACAAAGAACGCCAACATTATTTTCTTGGACCCCAGATCTACCTCCAAAGGTAATATCTCATGAGTCCTGGTGATGGCACCTGAAAAGCTCGAGACTGTAAGGTTTGTGGGAATAAGATCTTCAGTGCTTCTCCCCATCCTCTTCATCTGCTTGGCTGGCAATATGTTAACAGCCGCTCCTCCATCAATCAAAATTCTTTTGAAAGGTACACCTTCCAGATGAGCTGAAACGTATATAGGCTTCAGGTGGTTGGCCAACGAAATACTTGGGCGGCTGAACACCATTTTATCTGTGTAAATCCGTAAGGGACCACCTTTAGGTACTTTTGAGGATTCAACCTTGCCTGAGTCTTCCTCTGTAACTACCTCCACATTGACGTGAGCCATCATCGGCTCAGTTGTTACATAATCACCTTCCATGGTAGCGGGCTGGTCAGGCCTGGCGCCAAACATGGCGGATAATACATACGTCATGTTGATGTGGAAGTTGCTGGGTTCGAGCAAGTCCTCCTTCTTGCTCCCAACGTGATCCATGAACTCGTCTAACCAGGCCATTGCATCGGCTGGTAGTAAGGGCTCTGGTATCCCTTCCTGTTGTGGTTGATTCATGTCTCCGTACATCGCTTGCTTTGGAACTTCACCAAACGGATCCAAAGGCAGAAAGGTTGGTCTCCTCTCAGATGCAACAGTTTCCTCATGGGTGGGCCCTGGCCTCCAACCAGGTGTTGGCATCATAGTCAGATCTTCCTGAGCCCTTCTTAAGATCCTATACTTGCCAGGATGTTGGCTTTGTGGCACATGATTCCCCATACCCTCCGTCTTGCCGTTGGCCCTTTCTACTTCCTTCTTACTTCGCCAACGAAACTGACTACTACTTCCAGATGTTGCCCTCTCTGGCTTTTGATTTTTTGAGGCTTCAGAGGTGATGGGGGTCATCAGGGAATTCATGTAGGCTTTGTGCTGCCTTTGAACCCTTCTGACCATGGATGCTCCCATTGGTCTGGTGGGCTGCCCATCTTTTCCAACTACATACCATTTCCGCCCACGATATGCAGGAGTTGCTTTCTTAACAGGATTAGCTATCCCATCAGTTCTTCTGACTTCCTTCCCCTTTTGGCCATTTTGAAGCTGCTCTGTACTTCTTTGGAGTTTGGCTTCCATGTCCTCTGCCTCGTCAGAAACTTCATAGTTTCGAAATACTTCTGACAACGCCTTGGGTTGGGAATCACCTTCTAAACGTTGAAAAACGCTTCGGGAAGTATTTTTTCTTGTTGCCTGCTTAAGCCTTTCGCGGGCTTCTCTTTTAATTAACTCGTGATCAATAAGGACTCCAGCTGGGGGAATCTCGAGTTCACATTCACACTGGCATTTACTACACATAACCAGCCCTTTGATTATGGCAGCCTTTGGGTACTCGGATGGTTTGCCTATCCCTTCCGTAGGTCGTTTGGCTAGTTTCCCTTCTTCTTCTTCCCTTATAATTTTCCCTTTTCCTTTCTCTGCCCAGGTCATGTTGAGCATGTTTACCGGGGCTTCAGAAAAGGGCAACACAGGGTTGACTATGACTACCTCATCTGGTTGGGTAGTCCTGTGTCTTTCTCCTTTGGGAGGAGCCAAACCTGTCTCATTTCTAGAGCTTAGGGAGGCTTCATTCAGTCTCTGTAGCATTTGAAACAATGTATTCTGTAAATCTTCTGGCATGTTTAGCTTTATCTTCAGATCAGAGGATCCCACCGGGCGTGCCAAAACTATGTTCGTCGCAGGAATCTCCTGGCGGACGAGCACACAGCTCCCCTGGGAGAATGGCGTCGGTTGAGGGTATCTGTCGTACTTCTGCTTTCTTCTCGGACTCGCTCGGGCAAGCCTTTGTCGGGCAGATCTTGGTCGGGCAAGACACACTTCGGGCAAGGCTCGTCGGGCAGTTCTGAAAGAGAAGGACATAGTTAATTTGAAAGGGTGCCTTTGTGGGGCCTTAGGTATAGGCCTTGAGGCTCACAATCAAGATTAACTTTGTCGTGCTCAGGCGTGCCACTGCCATCTTTAGTATGGCAGATGTTGAATGGGTGTTAAGCTTTGATTGAATATGTATACGCCCGAGAAACCAAGTTAGATATAACAGGTGCCTTTGTGGGGCCTTAGGTATAGGCCTTGAGGCTTCCTGTCAACCTAAACCAGCGCTTGGATGTATCATATTTGGTCTTTTATGGTTGCCAGAGTCTTATCACTATTATACCTTTGATTATCTGAATCCAAGAGGTAGGACGAACCCAAATGAGTGCCTTTGTAGGGCCTTAGGTATAGGCCTTGAGGCTTCTCATCAGAGTTAATCCTTATACTCGGACCAACTAGACCGCAACATGAAATGAAGCTAAATAGATGCCTTCGTGGGGCCTTAGGTGTAGGCCTTGAGGCTTTCTATCAGAATTCACTCCGTGCTTAAGCCTTTTCTACGAATCAAGATATAATAGCAACAAAACGGAGAAATAGATTGATTACTTGCGCCCCAAGTAACTTCGGACTTCTCGCTTATCAAGGATTGTCGTGGATGGGTTGAGTCCACATAGAGTTCTTTTTTATGCCTTGAGGCCAAGGACTTTACTGATCTTTAAATTACATGCCTGCGGGCTTAAGACTTAGATCTGATTTGAACTCTGACGCGATTCAGATCGGATTCAAGTGCTGAAGACTCATTTTCATTATGACTTTGCTAGAAATAACTTGTATATAACTGGGAATATATAACATGTTATTGTGCTTTTAAAAGAAAGAAAAGACAAAGACAGAGCAAAGATAGTCGGGTAAGTTTGAACCTTATCGGCCAAGGCTGAACTTCTTACAAAATCTATCTTTGTGGCTCTGTCAGAGGTCTGAAAGCTTTTAGAGGGGTTGACGGGGGAGAAGAGGATACAAAATGAATCGATACCACCATGAACAAGGTAGCAGAGCTATTACAGGGGTTTGGGAAGGTTTATCCCGAATGGGATGAAAGCTTGTGCTGACTACAGCTTCGTTGAAGGCAAATCTGGCTTGAGCAGAGTTTTGGCTTTTGTTTGTTTGTTTGAGTGTCTGTTTGTTTGAGTGTCCTTAATTCTGTCTTCTCTTCCTCCTTTTATAGACGACTTCAGCTTGGGTTCTTGTAGCAATAGCGGTGCCCGAATGCGGTTTGGTGATGACTCACTAGCTTTTTTACATGAATGCCACCAATAAAGTACTTTATTGGGCTATGTAGTGACTGAATAGCCTACCCCCTGTGGTCTTTGAGCAGGTAAGCAGGTGGCCTTTGTAACTTGTGCCCAGCCGAAAGCCTCTTTCCTGCCTCCTAAGTTTTCCTCTGGGCCTTGGGTTTGGGCCGACTTTCTCTCTGGCCCAAAGTTCAGATTTTATCCCAAACAAAACCCACAACGTAAATTCAATAAAAACATAACCTTTTGTAATGTAAATTTGGGAAAAGAAAAGGAGGAATAAGGTTACAGCAAATTTGAGCATGGGAAGGAAGGTGAGCCAGAAATCAATGGGAGCTCGGTGCCAAAGATCTTAGCGGTGCCGTTGAGCAGTCGGAGCTTGAAAGGGGCGGGGTTGAGTGGCGGTGGGGAGAAGAGGTTGAGGGAAGGGAATGAGTTGGAAGGGGGCCTACATTTCGATTTGGCATCGTCTTTGGCGGTGGATCTCGGCCAGAGGAGGGGGAGGAGAGTGGGGGAGATAGAGAAGGTGGGTCGGGGATGTTAAAAGGGAGGAGTGGTCTAGCTGCGACGGTGATAGGGAAGGGCTGCAGTGGTAGTGGGAACGGGGTGGAGGTGGTCGGGGGGGGGATGGGTTTCTGGTTTTCATGTGTTTTTTTTAATAGGGTAATATAAAATTATTTTTTTTGCCACGTGGCACAAATGTGGCAACCACGTCAACTTTTAACGGATTAATGGATGAAAAATGTAAGGGATGTATTATATTGAAATAAAATAGTACTTGAGGTATGAAAGTGAAATATTTTAAAGATGTTGTAATGAATTGAAATCGATCCCAAATTTAAGGTGGTAAAGTGTAATTTACCCCAAAATAATTTTACTCTCCACCTAAGGATCAATCCACTTGATAATCACCATTTATTTCATATGGTCCAGATCCAGATCCGAGTCGGCCCAATTCCTGCTACATCGCTTAATTCATACGATGCGTAAATACAATGGGCTAGGCTAAAACCGAAGGCGTGACTCTCGTGGGTCAAAAGCCTTTCTTTACGAATTACGAAACGTAAAGGCCACAACCCAAAACGACGACGTTGCTTAAACATAACGTCTCGCTCCAAAATTTCCCCTTTCTGTTCAGATCTCACCCATTACTTGCAGTGGACTGGTACGAAAACAGAGTTGAAGAAGAAGAGGTTCCAAAGGCTCCGATCCAATCTAAGCTCTTCGTCGTCCTTCGATGGAGGACGCTTACGCTCGATCCGTCACCGAGGTAATCCAGTGACTCGGTAATTCAGCAATCCAGTAATCCATCGGTTTTACCAGCTTCCAAATTCCTGTGTGCGCGTGTGTTTTTAGATGAAAAAATTTGAATCTTGAGTGAAACAATTGAATTCATTGGAAACTGGAAGCTTCTGTTGCAGCATTTCCATGGGGATGTGGCGTTTATGGGTTCTGGTGATTGATTAATTCACTACTACATTGTTTTGCCCTTGTGTTGTTGGTTAGGTGTTGGATTTCTTCGGCGTGGACCCGAAGAAGGGCCTCAATGAGTCACAGGTATTGTAAAGTTTGTTTCTTTCAGAGCGAAAGCTGTGAAATTTGTTCTGTTTTATTGGTTATTTAGTTATAATTCAGTTTTGGAGTCAGTTTCTGTACTCTTGAGGTTTGAATTGTTACGTTGTTTTCAGGTTGCGCAACATGCAAGACTGTACGGCAAAAATGGTATGTTTTCTCTGCTCCCAGCTCGTGTGCGTCTTCGTTCACCAATTCGGTTGTTTTGTCCTCCAGACTAGAGTGCTGGTTTTGGTATTATTTGTCAAGTTCTAATGTGGTTTCTTCTTTGGTGCATGCTTGGAATATGGTATGCAGTGCTTCCGGAAGAGAAAAGTAAGTAAACCACTTCCTTTCCCCCTACTCTATCCATCTCACATAAGCAAGTTAACGTGATGTTTCTTTCATTGGTTGCACGAGTACATTTTTGTTTATGTCTTCTCAAATTTCCCTACCCTTTCCTGAACTAAATGAAGTACAAGTTCCACCTGAAATTTAGTTTTTCTCGTTGTTGTAACCATTATTTGAATGTGGCTTTTAGTGGCCAATGGCTTGTGTACTGCCAATAATTTGTTAATACTCCCAATTTCACAAAGTGTAGAAAACCACAGTCATGATCCCTTTCGAAGAGGTGGCTGGTTTTGGTGAGGTTGGTGAGAATGAAGAATTTAAGGGAGTCTAAATACAAATTTGTTTATTTGAATTCATTTTTTAGGAGTATGCTACTGGTATGGATCTATCTATATCAAAGATCATGATTTTCATGCCTGTTATGAAAACTATCTATATTTCATATGCAGGGGCTTCATTCTGGAAATTGGTTTTGAAACAGTTTGATGATTTGCTTGTAAAGATCTTGATTGTTGCGGCGCTTGTTTCTTTTGTTCTGGCTTTGATTAATGGAGATACGGGATTAACAGCTTTTTTGGAGCCTTCTGTAAGATCTGATATTTTTCTGCTTTGCTAAACTGATTGCTTATTACTATTGTTATTTATTATTTTTCAAAGCATGGGTTGAATTCACCTTAATCTACTAGCCAAAAAAGAAAAAAAGATAGCATGCATGTTCTTCCTTAGTACAATTTATGTCTCCCTGAAAAATAAAAAAGGAAAGATGCTATGCATGTTAAACTGTTATTTTAAACTGGCTAAAAAAGATTGTTAGTTTAGTTATTGATGCCTAGATGCGTGTCTTTGTGCTTTCTTTGTCTTCGTGTTTTTACATTCAATGTCTGGATGTGATTCTTATTCCTTCGTGTTTGATTTGCACTCTGCTATTCTCTCTGATTTTTTTGCCACCTATTAAGTCTTTGAGCATGTCTTTTTATTGAAGTATTGAAATATATCTTGCTCAAAATTTGTTGCTCTTGAAACTTTACAAGTAAAGCTTTGAATGTTATGATTCACTATAACTCTTTTCTATGTCTGTTGTTGATTATGCATGCGAGATACAACTTGGTCTTAATAAAGATTCTATTGTCTTGAAATTATTGGGGCACAGGTTATTCTCTTGATATTGGCCGCAAATGCTGCAGTAGGAGTGATTACAGAAACAAACGCAGAAAAGGCTCTTGAGGTAACTTTTATATTTATAGCCTTTCAGAACTTACATAAATATCAGAAAACATCTTGAAAGACTACCAATTCAGTGGATCTTTTCTTTTTTGTGGGAACCGTGCTTCCTTTTTCTATAAATTCATTCTCTACTAAAACTTGAAGTTATGTTCAATTTGTTGATTGGCCATTAACACTTGAGTTAATCTACTTATCCTCATCCTTTCCCATGTACCCGTGTCTACCTCTTACAATGCTTGTCTTTATTTTCTGTTGCACGTTGTAGAAGATTAATACATGAATTCCTAGGTAACCTACTTTTCGTTCTGGAAATTCTTAAATTAGTCCTTGCAGCTTCGACTTTGTTCTGATTCCTTTTTTTTACCCTTGATATTGTAGGAGCTACGTGCATACCAAGCTGATATCGCAACTGTGCTGCGGAATGGTAAAAAATTATTTTAGGAAGTGACTTGACCAGGCTAAATGCTGTTTGCACTATGATGTTTTGATTTCATGTTTCTAAGTCCTCTTTCATATAAAGTTTTCTTTCTAGAGCTTAATTTGTAAAAATCAGACCATGAGAAGTGTAAGGTAGTACACCCTTTTATTATGACGGTGCTGGTTGAGATCTCATCAGTGTGATCTTATGCTTGTGATGTAGCTGGCTTTGTTTGAAAAAGAGACCTTCATAGCTAGTCACACTGCTGAGCTGTCTGTGAAGGACTGTGAGAATAGTGAAACATATTTATTATTGTTGATTCTTTTCGATGCTTTGCTTTTGTGATTAAATGTGACTCCTTGGATGGATCTTGGGGACAAAAAAGAGAAATTGAGGGAACATTGTTAATTTGCTTGAAAAAGGGATATAATTGCTAACTAAGGACAACCTAAGCTTTTGGGAGGAGTGGTTGACCAACAAAATCTTATGAGCATCATATCAAATTTCTTGATAAAATTGTGTCATCCCTTACCACTCAAAAGTTGACGTAAAAGTAACTCCTTGCAGGTTGCTTCTCCATACTCCCAGCAACAGAGCTTGTCCCAGGTGATATTGTAGAAGTGGCTGGTAAGTAGCTTTGAGATGCAAAATTGGTTTACTATTGTGGTTACTCTTGGATTCTGATTTTTCTCTTTTGGGTTGGGTCAAATGTATAGTGGGAGGCAAAATTCCAGCTGATATGAGAATGATTGAGATGCTAAGTAATCAATTACGTGTTGATCAGGCAATTCTTACAGGTACATCTGCTTTATGTACTGGATATAGTAAAGCAAATGGATACTTGTTTTGTTGATGGATACTTTTCATTATTATTGGTTTTTTTGGTACAAATTATTGTCTTTTTAAATTGTGTGTATTGTAATTGTGACTTCATAATGATTGAGGGTATGCTGGATCAATTTATTTGAGAACTTTTGTTTGATGATGGCAGGTGAGAGTTGCTCTGTTGGAAAAGAGCTTGAGTCCACTACTGCAACAAATGTTGTATATCAAGACAAGACAAATATTCTTTTTTCGGTAAAATTTTATGTTTCTTGAAGCTATATGCTGGATCCAGCTTCTATGTGCCAAGTTACCTATTTTATAAACTTGAGGAAATGGGTTGATCAAGTTTTCTATTTCTGTATGTTACAAAGCAATGATCAACGTCCTGCACATCTTGATCCTCAGGGTACAGTAGTCGTGGCTGGTAGGGCTAGAGCTGTTGTAGTAGGAGTTGGAACACACACTGCTATGGGCGGTATACACGATTCAATGTTGCAAACGGAAGATGTAAGAACTGTAAATTCAGATTTTTTTTTCAGTAGTTTATATCTGTGTGCTCTTACCATTTCAGTAACTTGTAATCTTGCTTTAAATTTTTAATTATTTTTCTAGCATTGATATAGTAAAGCTGTTTGTGTACTGCCATTTTACTGCCTTGTTCGAAGAAGTGTGGTTCTGCATATCTATATGGTTCTCTCTTCCTACTTGACAAATCAGCAGTGAAATAATGGAAGGAGTCACAACGTAGAACACAGTACTCGAAATATCTTTACTTCATGAATATGATTGACACGGCCCTTTATGAAATGATGTCCTTTCTTCACTTTTTCTTCTGAAACTTGACATGAAAGAAGCTTGAAAGAAAAGATCCTTTGTTGAACTTGTAGTTTATATATAGGTGACCTGAGCTTACTTCCGATTATTCATTTATACGGCTGTTTGCAGGAAGCAACGCCATTGAAAAAGAAGCTGGACGAATTTGGTACATTCTTGGCCAAGGTAATTCTCGAAGTTTTTATTTGGTCATTACTCTCCAGTATGCTTTATTATGCATTTCTTAACTTTCATTGCATTCTCAGGTTATTGCTGGCATATGTGTACTGGTATGGATTGTAAATATTGGTCACTTTCGTGACCCTGCTCATGGTGGGTTCTTGCGTGGTGCAATTCATTACTTTAAGGTACACAGAAAATTCTTTTAGGTTTTCATTTTCCTTGTAACTTTTTTCCATCACATTTCTGTTTCAGTGGCTGATTTACAATGGCTCTTACTAATCTTTCCTGATGTAATTTTTACAAACTACTTTCTTGTGCCCACTAAGATTGCAGTCGCACTTGCAGTTGCAGCAATCCCTGAAGGACTTCCAGCTGTCGTTACAACGTGAGTACTTGAACTTTTACTTGTGTATAGATCAAATGACAAAGACATTATAATATGATGTCTGATGCTTTTCTTTGATCATGGTCTTTCTTCATTTTGGTTCTAGTTGTTTGGCTCTTGGGACAAAACGAATGGCTCGGTTGAATGCCATTGTAAGGTCTTTGCCATCTGTTGAGACTTTAGGCTGCACTACAGTAATCTGCAGTGACAAAACCGGAACACTGACAACCAATATGATGTCTGCCTCAAAGGTGATTATCTAAAGACCTTGCCATGGTAAACAGTTGAATATGACTTTTCTAATCTTTTTGAGTTCCTATATTGCTGTAAATAGCAAGGAACATAAATTGTCACTTCCTAAATTTTTTGGCGTATATGTTTTTTATTTGATTGATTTGTGGCTTTGTATTGTCTTTATATATTACTTTGCGGTAGAAACTTGTAATAACCTACCTCCAAAGGATGCAACACATGCATTTATATGCACAACATATGTACATACATATGCAGTGGGGAAAGCAGAGGCACAGAAGTGCACGCTCATGTCCATATTTATAGGCATTTCTGATAATGACAAGGAATTTGTGAGTTATGTAACATGAAGGACGACATGAATTCTGGTGTATCAGATGTTTGAAGTCATGTACAATTGTATTTGTTCATTTTACAAAGACATCAGTGCAATCGAAAGATTACTTTGCCCACAAGGTTTCACAAAAACTATGTGAAACAGCGTTACAATAGCCTGGCTGCCTGATTTAAAATCTTGGAGTGTTAATTTCAAACTTTCTTCACTTACTATAATTGTTGGCTTGGCGCAATTCTGTTTCACTCAAATGATTTTCACCCATTGCTACTCTCATTCTGCAGGTTTGTGTGCTTCATACTGTACAACATGCTCCTGTGATTTCTGAATACAGTGTCAGTGGAACAACATACGCTCCGGAGGGCTTAATTTTTTACAGTACTGGGCTTCAGGTAATTTACTTTTGCATCTTTGGCATATTGATAAGCGACTGAATGTAAAAAAATAAAAAAATAAACCTCGAATGTGAAGTTGCAATACCTTCGACTGACCAAAATTTGAATGTGTCACATGAATTATTACGATGGGGTTATATAAATGAGACCTGGCATAAGTTTTTAAATGCTTTATTCAGGTCTCCTTTTTAGTTCCGCACCAATTTGAAGTGTTCTCTATTTTTCAGCTTGAACTTCCAGCTCAGTCTCCTTGTCTTCTTCACATAGCAATGTGTTCAGCACTATGCAATGAGTCTATCCTGCAATATAATCCTGACAAGAGTAACTATGAAAAAATTGGCGAGTCAACTGAAGTTGCCCTGCGTGTTCTTGCAGAGAAGGTTCATTTAAGTACTTATATAGTCTGAACATTTGCTAATAACTGAAGTTTTCAATTCTTACTATCTTCGCCTTCGTTTCTCTAGTTTTTTTTTTTTGTCATGCAGTTATTCAAGGTTTGTACTTGTAAGTTCTTTTTCTTTCCTTTACAGATTGGTCTTCCTGGCTTTGATTCTATGCCTTCTTCTCTGAATATGCTGAGCAAGCATGAACGTGCATCTTACTGTAATCACTACTGGGAGGACCATTTTAAAAAGGTTTGCCTTTTGATCCCTCCCCCACAGTGAGAGAAAGAGATTAATTTGTTAAACTAATAGATCAAGATTAAAATATAGCTTATAAATATGTATGCTGCATGGTTTACAAATATCCAGTATTGTAGTTTTTATATTCTGCTTTTAGGTATTATTTTTTCTACATTTACATTATATTTTTATGATATGAAATATATACCATTTTCTTATGTATCTTGACATAATAATATGTGCCGATGAATTATGATGTTTTAATGTTGTGTCACCTCCTTACCGAACAACTTGGACTAACTTATTATTGCTTCTACTTGTTGGTTTGTATTCTTGTGTACCTCTGTATAAATTTTTTATTGGCCCTCCATTGTCGTCTGCTAAAAATACTTGGCCCTTTCTTGTTGTCTGCTAAATATACTTGGCTGTATCTTGATTTCTAGCTACAAATCATTGGCTGGTGTTTGTGCTTATGCATCTATGTCTTCCCTTGAGTTTTACTTTTATGTCATAAGTAGTAACAGTGGAACTATTTACTAAATAAACACATAAAGAAACAGTGGAAAAAAGTTTCTAACTTGCCATATTTCTGTTGCAGTAAGATTTGTTTTGCTTATTAGTTTAATATATTGCTTGCAGATTTCTGTTGCAGATTTTACTCGTGATCGGAAGATGATGAGTGTTCTTTGCAGCCGAAACCAATTGCAAATTATGTTTTCAAAAGGTGCTCCAGAGAGTATTATTTCTAGATGCACCAGTATTCTGTGCAATGATGATGGTTCTGCCATACCACTAACCACTAGTATCCAGGCTGAACTGGAATCAAGGTTCCATAGGTTAGGAATATTTTCTTCATCTCTCTCTCTTAGTGGCCCTAAAATTCTTACTAGTCAAACCTGTCTAAATTCTTGTAATGGCAAGCATAGAATTCTTTGGAGATTGCAATACATATTTTTTGGACAGTTTTGCAGGAAAGGAAACACTAAGATGCTTGGCCCTGGCCTTCAAGCGGATGCCCATGGGTCTACAGAGTCTCTCCCATAAAGATGAGAAGGATCTAACATTCATTGGGTTGGTATGCTTTCTTTTCAAAGTATAAAGTCAAGTTTGGTTGCTGTGCCAAATACTTGCTATTGTACTTAATCGTGATTTTAATTTTTTATGTTGCAAGAAATGGACGTTGTCCTGATGTTCATTAGCTCTGTTATGATTTTTTAACATCGTATACATTTTTCTTACTTTGTTTCTTTTGAAGGTCGGAATGCTTGATCCACCAAGAGAAGAAGTGAGAAATGCTATGCTTTCATGCATGACTGCTGGCATACGAGTTATAGTTGTAACTGGGGACAACAAGGTAGGTCTATCCTTTTATGCATGGATGTATGCTTATGCACATGTATATCCACATACATGGTTACAACACTCCGGCTGAATTGGGCATGATTTCAGTCAACAGCTGAATCACTTTGCCGCAAGATAGGGGCTTTTGATCACTTAGAAGATCTTGCTGGACACTCTTACACTGCAACTGAGTTTGAAGAATTACCAGCAATGCAGAAAACACTGGCATTGCAACGCATGGCACTATTCACCAGGTATACTGGTTGCATCCATGCTGTATCTTGTCAATTTTCTATGCAAGATTAGGCATTTGCCATGTGTTCCATCTTTTTGAATCATCTTTTTGTCAAATTTTCGCTTTCAATATCTTGAGTAAGTGTGTTTTTTCTCTGGTTTGTTTAGAGTTGAACCTTCTCATAAAAGGATGCTGGTTGAGGCCTTGCGAAACCAGAACGAAGTGGTACACCCCTCTATAGCCTTATCACTGGATGCTGAATCATTATATAGATGCAATACCTTCATTTTAGCCTAGGAATTGATGTTTCCTCTATTAAAATTTGTAAAAGAAACTTATTCATTTGAGGATATGAGTTGAGGGTGCAAGTGATTGATGTGAGAACAACGCTAGTGGCACTAGTCATGAAACTCTAGATTAATCTTTTTCGTGCTCACTCTGCATGCTCTTCTGTGGACTTTCCTGAAACTTTAGTGTGCTTGTTGTTAGGTTGCAATGACTGGTGATGGTGTTAATGATGCACCTGCACTAAAAAAGGCAGATATTGGAATTGCCATGGGTTCAGGAACAGCCGTTGCCAAGGTACTCATTTTTTGCACGCTAATTAGTAAAGAGCTTTCCTTTTTAGTGAGAAGCTTAAACCACGTCCCTTGCACTGTTTGCACTGTCTGAGGCCACCTTAACAGCATGATAGTGCCCGATGCCTGTTGCAGTCTTCAAACTAAAGTTACTGAATACCTATATCACTTGGTGAAGAGGCCGTTAGTAAGTGGCCTCTTTTCAGTTATCATTTCATTCTTATTTTGAAGTTATATCTGCATCCAAACACATGTATGCAATTAAAATCTCCAGCCCATATATAATTAAAGGCAATAGCATGTAAATGCACGCTTTCACCAATGCAGTCCGGGATACATATTGTTTTCACCCTCGCCATTGCGAAATCAACTTCTATACTATTTGGTTCCTAGAGCCATTCTTGGTTTTATGACCACATTGTAGTTTTACTTTACTCTTCTCACCGCTGTTATTTTTGCCTTTATCAGAGTGCTTCAGATATGGTTTTGGCTGATGACAATTTCGCTACTATTGTTGCAGTAAGCCTTTCTTTCTCCATTTTCATTTTTATATTATTTTGGCACGTATTGTATTTCTACCGGTCAATGGGGACTTTTACCTATAAGCCTGTTCCATTTAGCTTTATTAGTGGTTAATTCTTGGCAGGCTGTTGCAGAGGGAAGGGCTATATACAATAACACAAAGCAATTTATTAGATATATGATCTCTTCAAATATTGGTGAAGTAGTTTGTATTTTTGTGGCAGCTGTACTTGGCATACCTGATACCCTAGCCCCTGTGAGTTGTTTTATGTGTGAATTGTAATATTTCATTTTCCAACTCATTCTGTTCGAGAACAGTAATGTCTTCTGCTTCTTTTACTTTCATGTCCTTAAAACTTTCATGAAAACTTTTTCCAGGTCCAGCTGCTCTGGGTCAACTTAGTTACTGATGGATTACCTGCCACTGCTATTGGTTTCAATAAGCAAGATTCTGATGTGATGAAAGCTAAACCTCGTAAGGTATTGCTTTAATCAATTCTTCTATCAATATTCTTTTTTTTTCCTCCTTTTAAAGTAGTTGCCTAAAAGTTGCTGGATGAGAAATGGCATTGAATATTTCTCCACTGGGGAGATCAATAAAGATAAATATCAAAGGAAAAATTCAGACTTTTATTTTTGTTTCATTAGGCCATATGTATGTTTCATCGATTAATGATATTATCTTAAGCTCATAATGCTAGTCTTTCTGTGGTTGAAAGAAGTTCTAGTTTTAGCATAACGTTACTCTAACTTCTATCTGTGCAGGTCAATGAAGCAGTTGTTTCTGGATGGCTGTTTTTTCGTTATTTGGTAATTGGAGGTATGCATAAAATCATATTAAATATGGTTCCCAGTGAAATTGATTCCACATGTACTTGTTTAGCTATAATTAAAAGCTGTAAAGCATTGTAGTGCATCGCTTTTACGTTTTTTTTTTTTTATATGAAGCAATTTAAGCCTTATAATAGTAAGTAGTTTAATCTCTCTTTCATAAGCTTATATTTAAACAAATGAATTGGTATTACTTGCTGAATGGCCTTTTGATCCCTACTTTGGTTGCACTCCTTTTCCATTATGTGTCGATAGAGAAAAGGACTGTCCAGAATTAGTGCTGCCAATGAGTAAAAAACTTAAGACATAACACGAAGCCATTTATTGAATATAACATGATTGATCCTATTTGTTTAGGATTTTTTGTGGCATGATTTAATTCTACGGTAAATGCATTTGTTTATTTTCCTCATGCAAATCAAATGGAGGTGTATGAATTGCAGCTTATGTTGGGCTTGCCACGGTTGCCGGATTTATATGGTGGTTTGTTTACTCTGATAACGGTCCTCAACTGCCATATTCTGAATTGGTAAGATCATACAGGCTCTGAAATTCTGTATTTTCTAAAACCATTGTCCGGTTGTTTACTGGTTTCTACAGTTTTTATGACATACGTTTAATTATTACCTACATAGAAATGTCTGTAGAGTAGACGCTTATAATATCCTCCGTTATGTATAATCTGCAGTTTTTCACCTTTTTAGTTATTTCTTCCAGATGAATTTTGACTCATGCACAACAAGGGATACAACTTATCCATGCAGTATATTTGATGACCGCCATCCATCAACTGTATCCATGACTGTGCTTGTGGTTGTTGAAATGTTTAACGCCTTGAATAATCTCAGTGAAAATCAGTCTCTTGTGTAAGCATATACGTAGATATTAATACTACAATTTACTTCTAAAATTTAAGTTATTACCTTGCCCCATCTCGAATTCCAGTTTATTTCTATGACTAAGTTATTTCAGTTCGACATTTTTGGTTGGAGACTAGACTGACTTTAGCACTGACTTTCTCTGGTTTCCAGTGTTATCCCTCCGTGGAGTAACTTGTGGCTTGTTGGTTCGATTATTCTAACGATGATCCTTCACGTACTAATATTATACATCCATCCGCTCTCTATTCTTTTCTCCGTAAGTAGTCTTATACCTGCTCTTGTGTTTGACAGTTTGTTTTATTGCTTTTATGTAAATGAACATTACTAATGGTCCCGTAAATGTAATATTTTGTGCTTTAGGTTACACCATTATCTTGGGCTGACTGGACTGTTGTGCTATACCTTTCATTTCCCGTATGTGGTTTATCTTTCCGATCTATGTTTTGATTTCGCTTTTTTCTTACTCTTTGTCAATGCTCATTCAAGCTTTCATTCGTGATCTGATTTTAGGTTATTATCATCGATGAAGTGCTAAAGTTCTTATCAAGGAGTTCTACAGGTAATCATCTTCGCTTTTCGAAGTCTTGTCATTTTTATTTCCGCACAAGCGTTTATCTCCTTGTCTATAACATGTATGACTGATGTTAACTCGAATTGGATTCGAGTAACAATACTGTTGTCTCATAGATTTTGATGGCTGTTGCTCCCCTTGTAGGCATGCGGTGGTTCAATCTCCGGTGGAGGCGGCCTGATTTTCTGCCAAAAAGGGAATCACGTGACAAATAGAAACGGAACTTTATGTGTTCCAAATTTTTTGAGACGCCTAAACTGGGGAGACAAATTTCGTCTGAAGACTCTGTATGTCATCCTTCAACACAAACGAGCAACTGCGCATTCCCGATGGCAACTCGCTTGCTTGTATACTTCCTCGAAATAGAGGAGCGAAAAACGTCGCAGAAGTATTGAGTATCCCATGCTGTAAAGAAAATATGTATGCCGGAAAACGTTATCAAATGAACTGAAAGGAAAAGTCCGGCAAGAGATAGCAAAGATGTCCCATTTGGTCATTTGGGTAACTTTGACAAACATGTATAAATTCTCGTGGTGACGTCGTTTTCTTCCTTATATATGGCCTATCTGTGTTCAATGTTAATGTCGTTTTCTCACACAAGTAATCATTTATTTTTGAAATAAATACCATTAAATAATTGAAACTACCCAGTGAATTCTTTGAACCTTCAGCATGTGAATGGCTCCGCGGAAAGAGGCAGATTGTCTGCCCTTCTGTTTGGGTGTCATTCTCATCCCTCCTATTTGTGCGGTTACGGTTAAGCCACGTCAACATTTTATATTCTTATTATTTTTTGTCTTATTATATCTATAAAAAAAATTAATATAAATTGTTGACGTGACTTAACCTGACCGCACAAAATAGGAGGGAATGGAAAGGGCATCCAAACAGGAGGGCAGACAATCTGCTTCTTGGGGAAGATGTAACACTTCAAAATTGACCCACCGTAGCTTTTGAGATGACAAAATTAACCTAGTATTTTTTTTTTTAACTGCATTTTACGCCAAAAGGTTCGTTACGTGTCTCATTTATAAAAAGAGCTAGGTTTTAATATGTGCATATTACTTTATGTGGTTTTTAAATTGCATAAATTTAATATCTGTTAATTTCATCGCTTAATTAGACATTAATGTTTGGGAACTTTAACGAAAAGCTTATAGTACTATTTATTTTAACAAAAAATCGTATTTTTACATTAAAAAATCAATCATGGTACTATTCATTTTACCCTTTATTTTGTCCTTATCGTTAAAACTCAAAATTTTCAAGTCATTTTCATTAGTTTTCCTTTAATGTTTATGTTGCATAAATTAGACCAACATTTTACGCTTGAAAGTATGGTCAACGTGGGCTTAAAATGTGGGTCAAGTCTATACCACGTCAATACTTAATATCTAATTCGACAGTGAAATTGACAGAAATGTTAAATTGGTGCAATGCTGAAACCACGTGGTGTAATATGCAAAAATTAAAATCTCATAACTCACTTTGCAAATAAACCCCCAAAACTTTGTGTAAAATACAAACAACCCTTTTTTTTTACTTTTTATTTGTCGGAATAATAAATGTTATATTAAAATACCTAAAAAGAACATAAGAAAGTAAAAAATCGATACATCTATCCTTGTATTTTGAATGCCGCACATCAATTTTCCATTAGCGTGATCATGTGGCTCATGAGTGGTCCTACCAATCCAATCATACAACGCTACGTAAATGATACACAAATAATCAATTCATGACTTTTAAAATACATTTCACAAGATTCATTAAGCTTGTATTCCACATGAGTTAATGATAGACGGAGAAGATGATAGGGTGGCCCAAATAGAAGAGGGGGAAAGAGAGTTTAGTTTTTTAAAAACGAAAAACGAAAAGTATTTACTAAGTGACTTTTCAATTCAAAAAATAATAAAATTAAAAATTAAAATGATTATCAAACAATTCTTACTTGTGTGAGTTTTCATAATTTGTCTTTCAGTTTTGAGTTTTCAAGTTTCATATTTTCCAAAACTCTATAAAATTAAAAACTAAAAATTGAAATAATTATCAAATTGACACTTAAATTTTCCATTAGCGTGATCATATGGCTCACGATTGGTCA
This sequence comes from Malus domestica, assembly GCF_042453785.1. NCBI lineage: Eukaryota > Viridiplantae > Streptophyta > Magnoliopsida > Rosales > Rosaceae > Malus > Malus domestica. The sequence continues at coordinate 6,229,072 of NC_091668.1, read as the reverse complement.
TACCAATCCAATCATACAACGCTACGTAAATGATACACAAATAATTAATTCATGAGTTTTAAAATATATTCCACAAGATTCATCAAGCTCGTATCCCACACGAGTTAATGATAGACGGAGAAGATGATAGGGTGGCCCAAAAAAAAGAGGGGGGAAAGAGACTTTATTTTTTTGAAAACGAAAAACAAAAAGTATTTACTAAGTGACGATGTAATTTCTGATCTTATTTTGTTGGTGCGGGACACCCTTTTTCCCTTCATTCGGGTTGATCCCCATGAAGGTTTTTGTCGAGGCTCATTGTTAGCATCATTTCCTCTGTTTGTACGTTGTTCCCTTATAAAATAAATATCGTACTTGAATTTCAAAACAACAAAAAAAGTTACTTTTCAGTTTAAAAAATAATAAAATTAAAAATTACAATGATTATCAAACAATTCCTACTTGTGTGAGTTTTCATGATTTGTCTTTCCGTTTTCAGTTTTCAAATTTCATATTTTTCAAAACTCTATAAAATTAAAAACTAAAAACTAAAATAATTATCAAATTGACACTTAATAGTCATGTAGATCATTGATCCTTGATAATCAATACAACATACGTATTCATAAATTTGAGAACATTAAAACGGTACAGAGATTACTCATTTAAATTCACGTTAAAACGACAAGTTTAACTCTCCTAAGTTTGACTCTTTTAGTTGATGTGAACATTTACTTTACTTTATTTGTGACCAGTAAACTAATTAGTAATATCGTATTAAACTAATTAACAACCATAAATTAACCATAGTCGTGTTTGTGTAGAATTCTTGTAGAGATAAACCCGACCGTCAAACACGAATTGCCACCTTAAAAGCTATGGGCCCACAAATGCTAATCAGCATAATTTCTGGTGGGCCAAAAGCCCACAGAATTTTTCTGAACCTACGTGGCGCTTAGTGATTTGTCCACCTCACAAGAATAAAGAAAGCTCCAGCACATTAGATTAAATTTTGGTTTATCAAAAGCTTTAAATGATATGATATGACTTTATAAAAATATATCAAATTATCAAATTGTCAATGGCTTGCATTTCTACATCATGGTTAGGCAGTATAATGTTTAAATATAAGTGATGAAATATTATCTTAGAATCATTCTTTTTTTATTAGGTTTGTCTTTGTGTGTTGGGATAAGTTGGAATTTGTACTATACTATTATGTTGTTGTTATAATAATATAAATCTGTCAAGTACGTGTATTATAATACATCGTGTATAATAATTAACTGAATACTTTAATCGAATTAACGATAAAGAAAATTACTTGCTTCATCTCTACGAATTTTAAAGTACCATTCATTCTATTTTGTACGTAATTGTAACACATAAAAAATACTAATAATTTGGTGTCATGATTTCAGATGACAAACAAGTGACTCGCTACATAATAAATTATTTATTATTTATAGTATTTTATTTCGTCAAGTTTTGGATAATGTATTTTCTGGCATTGTTACTTATCCACAATAAATAAGAATATGGTTTTTTTTATCATACGTGTGATATAAGTAATTGAATTTTAAGATAAACAAAATTACTTACTTCTTTAGCATGTCATGCCTTCTCCCTAGTCTTTTATAATAACAAATCAGAGATGATCCTCAAACTAACAACAAAAGCAACCAAGTATGAAGGGCGTAACGGCTAAACGACGAACAATTGTATTGGATAGGCGCCGGCTCCGGTAATCGCAACCGTTATTAATCTAGCATCCTCCTCAATCGCAAACCATCATTGATTTGGCAACACATTCAGGGCCGGTCCTGAGGGTAGTCGGAGTAGGCGCCGCCTAGGGGCCTTACTTAGAGGGCCCCAATTTTTATTTTGTTATATTTATAAATAGATTACAACTTTATTTTTTGTTCAACTAAGAAGTTTACAGACTTTGAGTCTTTGAGTCTTTGCTTATAGAATTCTGTTAACCATACCAATTACAATGCCTCTACATAACAAAGTTTTTCAAAATTAAAGTTGATAGAATCTTATCTTCGATCAACTATGTCACAAAAAAGATTGAATGAGTTAGTTATTTGATCAATTGAAAAAGAATTGTTGAAAAAATTAGATTATGTAAATTTAACGCGAGACACGTAATATTTGTATATATTTCATTTTTTTGGTATTAATCTTTAATAATATTTAATGTAGAAATAGACTTTTTCATGTATTTAACAAATTTTTAATTTTTAATAATATTTGATTTGTTCACTTCACAAGAATAATTTGGACATCACAAGAAAGCTCCAGCACATTAAATAAAATTTTGGTTTATCAAAAGCTTTAAATTATATGATATGACTTTGTGAAAATATATCAAATTACCAAATTGTCAATGGCTTTCATTTCTACAAAGTGAATCATTTATTAATTATTGTATTTTATGTTGTCAAGTTTTTAATATATTGAATTTTAAGATTAAAAAAAGATTACTTACATCTTTAGCATGTTACTCATTCTCATCCCTACAATTTTGTTTATCGGAAGTCAACACATTGAAAAAATTAGAATATGTTACTCGCCTACTATAGAAAACAATAGAGGGAGTATAGTGTTGTAATTCATAAAGTCAACTTCCAAATTGGTGTTTCTTTTTGCTTTGGGTTTTTATCATAGATGGTCATTGAAATTGACCTATAGAAAATAGAATTTTTGACAAAATTATGATAAAATGACCACATTTATTTCTAAGACTACTTAAGATCGATTTTCAATTTCAATGACTATCTTGATGGTGTAACATGCCACATTGTCCAAGGGAGTGGTTCCTCTAAGCCTTATAAGTATATTCTCATCTCTACCTAGCATGAGGCTTTTTGGGAACTCACTGGCTTTGGGTTCCATTGGAACTCCGAAGTTAAGCGAGTTTGCGTGAGAGCAATCCCAAAATGGGTGATCCACTAGGAAGTTCTCGTGTGAGTTCCCAGAAACAAAACCGTGAAAGCGTGGTCAGGGCCTAAAGTGGACAATATCGTGCTACGGCGGAGTTGAGCCCGAGATGTGATGGAGGCTCGGACCGGGATGTGACAATTTGGTATCAGAGCCAATCTCTGGCCGAAAGTGTACCGACGAGGACATTGGGCCCCTAAGGGGGTGGATTGTAACATCCCACATTGTCCAGGGGAGTGGATCCTCTAATCCATATATGTATTTTCTCATCTTTACCTAGTACTAGACCTTTTGGGAACTCACTGGCTTCCAGTTCCATCGGAACTTCGAAGTTAAGCGAGTTCACGCGAGAGCAATCCCAGGATGGGTGACCCATTGGGAAGTTTTCGTGTGAGTTCCCAGAAACAAAACATGACGTGAGGGTGTGGTCGGGGCTCAAAACCGACAATATCGTACTACGGCGAAGTCGAGCCCAGAATGTGGTGGGAGCCCGAGCCGGGATATGACAGATGGTGTGGGTCAATTTCAAGGACCATTTGTCATATAAAAATAAATAAATAAATACAGACATTTATGATCCATTTATGTGTCACGTCGGCTCATAATAGAATTTTTGACAAAATTGTGATGGAAATACTACATTAATTTGCCACACCTATTTTTAAGGACAAACATTGATTACTTTTCAATTTCAAAGACCATGTTGATAGTGTCGATCAATTTCAAATACCATAAAAAAATAAACCTTTTTTTTTCTCTTTTCCTTTACAACCAAAACAAACCTAATTAAGCAATAGCCCCAGAGTTTTCCTTTTCTCATAATTTTGCTTTATTTGCAGCAAAGTAGATTAATAATTAGGAAAACTAATGAAAATTGCTTCAAAACTTTGAGTTTTAACCAAAAGTCACCTTATAACTTTTATTTGATGATAAGGACAAGAGATAAAAAAAATACAAAAACTTGTTCAACCCAAAGCGCTTGTGCACGCAAGCAGTGCGAAAGCAAGCATCTACCAATTCAATAGAAAACCAACAGTGCAAAAGCAGTACACAAATTACTTTTTAAATATTTCATCGGGAAGGAAAAGGTTCAGAGAGAGAGATTGTGAGGGTAGAGAGAAGAGAATGCCAACCAAATATATTCAAACTGACATCAACAAACCCCAAAATTTTTTAGAGAGAGTGAAATTTGAGATAAAAAAAATATATTACTGACATCAATACATGACTACCACTTAGCCTTACACGTGGGGTAGCATCTCATCATCACCCTATGTTCAAATTATGGAATTCTTTATTAATTTTAACCCTAATCAGCTAAAACCTAAAAATGAAAAAATATTAGATTATGATCCTCAATGAAAGCACATTAGCTTTTCTGATCTTTCATTTATGTTTTGGTTGTTAATTTTATATTGAATAAATTAAAGGAAAGTCAAATAAATTGTTCGAAGAAATGTTAAAGAACAAATAGGAATGTGAAAATCATTATTCTAACTTTGTAAGAATATAAATATTATTGCCAGTGATTCATATGATAATGGGAAGAGAGCTTCAAATTTTGAACCTTTTAGTGTTCAGTTTATAAAATAGTTGGTGTTCAGTTTAAAAAACGGTGATGGGTGTTTGATTTTAAGAAATAGTTAGTATTTAATTTACGAAATAGTTAGTTTTTTGTTTAAGAAATAGTCAGTGTTTAGTTTACAAAATAGTGACATTACTAGTTTACAAAATAGTGATAATACTAGTGTTTGGTTTAAGAAATAACCAGTGCTTAGTGTCACAGCCCGTCCGAATATTTAATTTTCGACGATGTAAAATGACAGTTATACCCTTGGACGTGAGTATTGTGGTGTGTGTTATGCATGTTAAGGTGGTTCAAACTTGCATTATTCCTCTATTATTGGACCTAATTAGAACTAAGTGTTTCTCTTAGTTTTGATTGGTGACTTTTGGACCACACACATACACCCTTTTTTTCTCTCTCTCCTTCCCGTGCTCTCTCATCTCTCAGACTCTCTCTCTTTCCCTCACGTACGGACAAGCATCAAAGCTCACACTCAAGCACGAATCGACGTTCTAAAGGTAAGATTCTTGTTCCTTGCAAGCCCTTGAGTACATCTATACTATTCTTAAGACTTGAAACCGTGAAAAACCCGAGAAACCCTAACCCCGATTTTATGCACTGTTCATGCACACGTAAAACCTTGTGTTTCAGGGAATTTGAAGCTTATAGGAACTTAAGGAGGTCCTCACGAGTCTCGGGGTACTTCGTTGGAAGGAATTGGACGTCAGAGAGCTGAGATCGACGTATATCTATATAAGTCAAACTATCGAGCTTTCTCGGGGAAAACCTAGTAGATTTTAAGCCTTGAAACTTGTATAACGTGATTCTACATGTTATTAGCTTCATTTTGGTACCAATTTTGTGGAAAATGGTGAAGAAACGAAGGAGAATAGTGGTTTTAAAGTTTTACCCAGAAACTGGCGAAGTCGCCGGCGACCGGCGACTCACCGGAGAAGAAAGGAGTATATTCCGTCAAAGTTGACGGAATATGCTAACGTCGTCAGTCATCTTTAACAGTTACCGTTGAGTTTTAACGGAATATTCATTAGAATATTCCTAACGGCGTTGACTGACACTGTCAGTATGCTTGTCACGTGGCCGCGCGTGGGGGCGCGTGGGGGCGCGTAGCCTGCACATGGCGGTGCGTGAGGGGTCCAAAAATTATTCTAAAAATTTATGTATGATCCTGAGGTTGTGTAGGTCACTGTGGTATATTCATATACCCAATTTGAGCTATGTATGAGAAGTTATTAGCTAGTTTTGTGTATGTGCTCTAAAATAACGTTTTTATAGTTAATTCGCATATAGGTGAGACTTATCCCGAGGACAAGTGATAGGGATTTTACTACTCATGTGAACGGGCTAAAAACTCCTTTTGTACTTGCAAGAATCACAAGGTTGTTGTAGTATAAACGGATCTCACAAGGTCATTCTCCACATGGATTATTAAATAATTCAAAGCAAACCAAATTCCAATTAATTATTGTAAAGTAGAAATTGAGGTGATTGATTTTATAACCTACTTAAAATAAAAATGAAATTAATTAATTAAAATAAACAATCTGCAATATTAAAACTAGAGGGAAAAGAAAACAGTTTTGGGAGAAATCAAATTAAGAAAGCATTAAGGTTCCACCATCACCTAGCAATCCTATGAACTTTTACCAATTACTCATGATCTACACATGCCACTTTGAATGTTAGATTTTCCTAATTCATATTCTACTTGGAACCTCCAACGTAGAACGTATATCTAACATGCAACCCGTCCGGACGTTCAGATCAAATCTGAACATGAAAGACTCATTATGCTTTATGAAAACCCTTTGAAAAACCATGCAACCCTTAAGACGTGGTGTTCATCCTAAGTGAAATTACAATTATTAATCATAAGAAGTCAGCCTCAATTTCAGGAACCTTCCGACCAAAATTGCATCAAATTACTTTTCTAAAGATCCTAATTGTGATCAGGCATTAAGACAATTAGATAGTTTTTATCTCGGTGATTAACAATTCAAAGTATGCATGCAATCAATCATAATCAATTAAATAAAAATCACATATTCATGATAAGGCTCAAGGCTTCGCCCTAACAAAAGAAATTAGTTACGCATATTCATAATTGAAATCATAGAAAATATTATTAAGAAAATGATTGAAAACACCTTCAAGTAGAAAATCTCCAAAACCCTAGCAATTCTCTCTGTCTCCAAAATTGCATAAAATAAAGCGTTGTGAAAAACTGTAGACGGCCAAGCAATATATCTGCTAAGCCCCCCCCCACACAAACCCTAAAAACAGGTCCTTTATTCCCACTAGGAAACTAAAAATAATAATAAAATAAACTAGGAAACATAACTCTAAATTAAATGGTAAAATTCGCCTAAGTTATGTTTGGTTATGTGAATCATTGATGATGTGATATGTGATTGAATAATGTTGAGCTCATAAAACTGCACTTAGGGTGATTGTGATTTAGCCAGAGTTATGGCACATGCCTATTTATTATGTCACCTCCCGCACCATATGCTCATATTGGATCCAATTTAGGTGCATAGTTTTGTTGTACAGACCTTATTTATGGTTCCGACTCGTAGGTGACTAGCGATTTATCGCCCAACTATTATGTGAGAGTAGTAGTGAGCATGATTATATTACACTCATTATTGTCGTACAGACCTTTTCATTTGGTTCCAACTCATGTGCAGTATATTGCCGTATAGGTCATTGTAGTGACTGATTGACTTTTGAGCTATGAATTCAGCCGTACAGACTACCACAGGGGTTCTGGCTAACATGTTATATTTCTATGAAATTATTCTTACCTGAAATTGCTTACTCTGTTATATCTTGGCATGGCATACATATGATTATGATTATGTGAAGCATAATTTGAAGTGATAAGATTACATATATATTTATGTATATGCTTATATCTTGATTCTGGGAAAAATTATACATGTTTTAAAACGAGGGGTTAGATATGTTGATAAATGAAATGGTTTTGTAAAACATTTGTTTTTACCCACTCACGTTTTCTGTTTTGCGCCCCTCCATGTTTTAGGTAAGTTTGCAGTTGTTGTCGGTGGCCTTGAGGATTTCGGCGGTTCTGACCTATCTAAATAATTGTAGGACATCTTATGGTACTGTATAATTAGTACTTGTCCTACTGGACTGCACCTAGACTTTCTATGCTCTAATTATGAGTGTTTACTTATGTATCTTACTCCTAACACTTCTTGTTTAGTAGTGCACTCTAGTAGTTTGGTTTTTAATTATTCTTATATTTCTTATCATTATTGCTTCCGCACTGTGCACATGGCTACATCACTCTCACGTGACAGCCAGCCTGCCTTGATCTCGGTCGAGGTGTGTCACTTAGTTTACGAAATAGTGATAGTGATAGTACTATTACTTGGTTTAATAAATAGTCTATTTAGTTTACGAAATAGTGATAGTACTAGTGCTAAGTTTAAGAAATAATCAGTGTTTAGTATACAAGGTGTTCGGTTTAAGAAATAGTCAGTGTTTAGTTTACAAAATAGTAATAGTACTAGTGTTCAATTTAAGAAATAGTTAGTGTTCAGTTTACGAAATAGTCAATATTCAGTTTAAGAAGTAGTGATTGTATTAGTGTTACGTTTAAGAAATAGTTAGTGTTTAATTTAAGAAATACTATTCAGTTTAAGAAGTAGTAATGTTTAGTTTAAGAAATAGTGTTCGGTTTAAGAAGTAGTCAATGTTCAGTTTAAGAAATAGTGTTCAAATTTAAGAAGTAGTTAATATTCTGTATAAGAAACAGTGACAATATTAGTGTTCATAAAACTAAATAATAAATTTTTTATGTATTTTTGATCTTGTAATATTATTACTTAGTTTGTTCTAAAAAAATTGAAAGAATAGTCAAATAAACAAGTAATAAAATAAAAATAAAAATAAAAATAAATTATTTATGGAGTGAGGTGAAAGGAGAGAGAAGAGTGGGGAGAGGTGAACAAAAAAAGTTGATATGGATGCTATTTGTTGGTTTTTTTTTTTTGTAATTATGTAAAATTTTCGTCTACTTCATTAAAATTTGAATTCTTTTTATTAAAATTTAAACCCTTTTTATTAAATAAAATTAGTAGGTAGTTTTTGGTTAATTAAAATTTTTGAGAATCCCTTTTCATTAAAACTCTCTTAATAATTAGTTCTCAAAAAAGTCTTCTGCATATATCCTTACTTCATTGAAAGAGAGATTGGCGAGTTCAAATCTCATAACAACAATTGTTGAACAAAAAGGAAAACAAAATGCATATATACAAAACAAAACGGCTTCAAACTTGACAGCAATTCTAAATTCAAAACCTTAATTTTGTACACTTTCACAACTTTCAATCACAAAGAAATTGAATCAAAACCACAATAGAATTGTTCGTCCTCTTATAACTTGTTGACTTCACGGTACATATCAGCAGGCCTTGAATCCAACTGATACCTAATTGGATTCGTTTGATCAACAATCAAAACGCAAAAGCACTTCTCCTTCCAACAGCATAGCTTTTGCTTCTAGGGTACAAGTCACCCTTGACACCAGCAGCACCTTCATCAAAATCCGCAGGTGCATCTTCATCAATCTTCCCCATGGCCACGCTGCTACATTTTGGCAAAACAGTCGGATTATTCGACACCCTTTTCGGCCCCATACCCGATCGCATAGTTGTGGTTGTAGCCGATCGTTTCATCTGCTCTTGCATGATCATGTTCACATCGATCCTGCCCCCGTAGTTCCTTGCTGACGCAGCCCTAATAAGCTCTGAATAATCATCACCATTTTCACTTAACCTAGAAGAAGTTGAGCTAACGCTGAAGCTCTTGGGCAAGCCTTGAGTGACATTACCACCAAGCCCTCCAACTGCGCCACTGTAGGCCACTCTGCCGCCCATGTCCGTCATGCTTCTGACGTAAAAGTCTTTGGCCTTGCTCAGGACTCTGATGGGTACCATGATGATTTTCATGAACTTGTTCTGGCTATTCACCTTGGTCTTCCTCATGTTCTGCACAACTTTTACGTGATACGAAAACTACTGAAATATCTGTTGGAGGACCAAAAAAATTTCTCTGCGGAAATCGGATTTAGGAGGGAAGAGAAAAATTTTGATGGCGAATAATGTGAGAGAGAGGAGGAGGTAGGTGTGATGTGAGGAAGCTTGGATTTTATATAAATGGTGTTGTAGAAGGTGACCCTGAAAGAACGTGGTTGAATACCATATGAACATGAAGGTGATGAGTTTAGACTTTTCAAAACCCACGCTGGAAAGTTCAATAAAATACAAAATAAAGAAATTGGGAGATAAGAACGAAGGGGCGGTCTGCGTGTGTTTAATTAATCAAAATGATAAAGTGGGTGGGCCAAAATTGAAAACGAAGGTTTAAATTGACTAGGAAATTTTCAAATTTGACTTCTTATTCATTAATTATTTTTACTTTTATATTCAGCGTGTTTGTATTAAATAACCTTTCCATTATTTTTTTAATTTTTACTAACATTTGTCTACACACTATGTGTGTATGAACATATTTTTTTAGAAAATGAGAAGGAGAGAGAGAGAGAGAACGTGGGGGGGAGTGAGAGATTTTTGTTTTTGATTTTTTTTTTAAATATTGGAGGTATTTTAACATCACTTGTAGGTGATGTTTCAATAAAAAACAGTAAAATTTAGACCTATAAAATTACATTATTGGCCATTATTTTTTTTTTTGTGATAGAAGACTAAGTAGCCTTTTCACCATCTTTTGGTTGACAAAGAGAGTTTCATTAATTAATAGAGATTATTGAAAGAAGAGGTGAGTTCGAAACAAATATAATAATTATTTTTTTTAGTGCATATATATTTTTACATTAAGGAAGAGAGAATTCGGCTAAACTTATCGAAAGTGCTTTCGATTTTAATATTTTTATACCAAAATAGGATAAGAAGTGGAATTTTAAACTCAAAACACATGAAAATTGAAAAATCTATCTACTAAAATATTAAACCATATGCCCCCACTATTTTTCACTTTATGAATTTTTCTTTCCGTTTATAACGATTAGATCGAATAAATAGAAGAATTGAGAAACAAATATAAACGTACACGGAATGAGTTACTTTATTCTTCTCGTCAGACATGATTTCATTATTTCCCTTTCATGGCAATTCTGTGTCAAGATAATCAACTTAATAAAAAATTCAGTCAATTGCTGCTACTGTAATGACTGCTAAGTGCTTACTGGAATTATTGAATTATTGTATTAGTGAGTCAGTGTCCTCAGCAGCAATACCATCGGCAGACACTGACTCTGTCACAGTATATATGAACTGGTTCTCTCTGGTTTTGGGTAAGAGAGAAGATGTATGGTTGTTTTTATATTGTATTAAAGTTTATGACATCATATGATTACGTGACAAGCAGAATAAAACGTAAAACTCACTTTTTATTATTCTAGATAATATCTATTATATAATCCTTGAAAATAAAGGGAAATCCAAAGGCCGGCTCGCCCACATATTTATACAATTTATGGACGTTTATTGTTGTATTTTATTATTTACTCATATTATACACATGAATCAATACATCATGTGATTATATCGAGACTGACTATAATATTTATAAGTATTTTGAATTGCAGCCAAGTCTCATGCAGTCATGCTACAATACAGAATAAGGGTCTATATATCCAAAGAAGTGTTAGGCATAAAAGAGCCGTTTCCAACGGCAGCCGGCCAACATATTTATATAATTTATGGGCGCCCATTTGTAGGTAATGATTGCAATTAGGTACCAACCACATTTAACATGTTTTCATGTTCGTAATTAGCGGAGTAGGATTATTTTCCCTTCTATTCTCATTTTCTTCCCTCCCTTCCTATTACATATTACTTTTTGTTTAATTGTTTTTATAAAAAAATCAATATAAGAGTTGACATGTCTTAATCGTAACCATTCAAATGAGAAGAAAAGGGAGAGAATCATATTCAGTAGTTAGCATGGACACCAAAGTTTGACATTTAAAAGATCCAGGTGATGTGACAATTCTTGTTTGCATGTTATGACGTGGCAAGTTTCCAATATACTTCACAAAAAATGAGCGAAGATTGAGGATTTGGGCCCAAAATTCCATAATTTGTGTCATAGCACAGCAGTCCAACATAAAGCCCAATACTACTGGCTCAAAATAAGACTTAGGTAAGTCCAATCATGTCCAACTATAAGTCTATTAGTAAAAAAGTTAGTTCATTATATGTAATTATGAATTTTTAAATGTGATTAGCGCTACGGTCTAGTGATATTCATCTTCATTTGCAAGTGAGAGGTTTTAAGTTCAATTTTCGTCAAAGGTGAATTTGAACCATATTATTGTGAGGCTAAGCTCACATTTATTTCTTTAGTGGATATAATATTGTTTGTTCAGACGTAAAAAAAAAAAAAGTGTGATTAGTACGCCACTGCATGTTGTTAAATTTCATGTGTTATAATAAGAATCGAAGACGGGGCTCAAATTTTATGACATACGGTATAATAGTAATGAGTAAATTTCACGTCTTGGGGTGAAAATTCGTCAAGCATTTTGTTGCACTGTCTGCGCGGTGGGGTGGTACGGTGGATGAAATGCTCACGCTTGATTCAGGAAGCACACTAGGATCGCATTGGCGTGCTAAGAGAGGAGCTCAGAGAGCAACCTTTCGCTGAAGCCAAACCCTAAAATATTTGGTCGGAACCGGCTTGTCATCACCCGAACTGCTACATATTCGGCCTATCATATTCCGCAGTTTCTCGACAACATTGGACTTCGAGGTTAACAGAGGAGCTGGTAGCTCCTGAGGTGGTGTGAAGACAGCAGAGACTCTGTTCTATGGAAGCAACGGTTTCGATGAAGATGCATCTTCATCTAGTGCATCTTCAAACTCCGAAAACAATCAGAGTTCCCGGGGGGGGGGGGGGGGGGGGGGGTCTCATACAGCAATACTCAAAGATGAAGATGCACTAGATGAAATAGTTAGGGAAATTTCTGGTATTAATTCCTAGTCAAGTTTTGTTGAGAATAATGAATGGATAGTTATGTGGGGATGCTAGTTATCTTCTCTTCCGGACGTCACCACTCCATCGCCTTCAAACTGGCCAAGAACATGGAAGATTGAAATCGATGGAGTTGGACGACCCGGAGCAATTATTCACAAAGCAAGGGAATGCTACAATCATTCAAGCAATAACAAGTTTAATGTAAAAACGGAACTTGTAAATATTACTCAATTCCGTTGACACAGATAAAAGTACGAGTTATCTGTCTATTAAACTAAATTCAACAACTATTGACCAAAAAAACAACTAAATTCAAAGGCTTACAAGTTACAATTGAAGAGCAGTCTGCATTACTAATATCACAAATCTGCCAAAGAAAGTGCACTACTGTCCTTTAGAGTCTTACGTGCACGCCAAGATACGTCAGAAGCTGTCTTTGATGTTCCCATCTGTAAATTTGAGGAAAGAATTACGGCTATTAGTAGACTAAGCAAGTTCTGATATCGGATTACAAAGTAGAACAACAATAATTGTTCCGTTCACAATTCATTTGCTTAACCAATGTCCAATGCAACAATTTGGAAAAAGAAAAGTAGCTTTGTTGTTAAAAATGAAAGTTGTAGTTTTTTTAGATTCTAGAGTTACTTGCATAAAGCCAGAGGAAAGTTCACCTTGGTCTCCATAAGCCAGTAATCTCGCCACAAGCTCGAATCTTGGTCATAAGTCTGAAGTGCAGAAACATACAACTTCCGGGCATTTTCAAGACCAGTTTTATCACCATTTGATGCAAGGTTTGTTTCCAATTCTATGCAGGTCCTATATAGAACTAGCCCAGGCCGTGGTAAAGCTGTAAAGCTGCAATTCAATCGATGCAAACATAGACACTTCTTCGTAAGCAAACTGCATAATCTAAGATGAAATATAATAATGTAAGAGTTATTGAGGATGAAATGGCCTACCGCTTATACATCACTCTAGCATGCGCAATTCCATCTTTTTGAAGAACAAAATTCACAATAATAGAAGAGAGGGAAAATCCTTCGTCACTGCCACGATATTTAATTAAGGATGTAACAGCAACCTCAACCAACATGTCAAAATAATGTTTTTGACTGGCAAAGAATTTAAGGGCCTGCAATAGGAGATAATGTTAAAGCGTCTCATCAAGATAATTGGTAATTACAGTGTCATATCGGAGTTCATCAAATTGAAAGGTGTGGATAACATACCATTACCCACAAGCTCTCGGCTTCTGAAATTGACAGTCTTGTCAAACCATCTTTTACAAGTTCAAAGATCGATAGCAGCTTATCTTTGCTCGAAGAAATAAGATCCCTTGTCGAGTGCTTCATTTCTATAGAGGCCCATAATACCCGCACCTTTGCTGAATTTGGAAATTTTCCACAACAAAGATTGTGTGCCAGTTTCCAAGCTTCATCCACTCTTCCAAGTTGCAAATATAATGAAATATGCTCATAGGCAAGTTCCTCATCCGTGCACCCGATTGTATCAGCCTTTTGGTAAAGGCCCAAAAGACGTGAAACATAACTAGCAGATTGATTGTCCAGAGAAGTCTCGTTGTCTCCTACTAGAAGAGCTACAGCACCCATGAGAAACTTTGCATAGTGCTTGAACATTTTGGCCGAAGGCAAAACTTGTATGGCATCCTCATAGACCTACCCATAGAGCATGACATCCGTTTTATTCGTCAAACATTTGTAGATAGGGACATAAGATATATCGAGATGGAGTCTAATTCAGTTTCAAATATAGCATAGATGTTAACCAATTACTCAATGGAAGACTAAATAAACGGCTTTAAAAGTGCAGGATTTAATCAGTAATACATGCATTTAATACCTGAATAGCTTTTCCCATACAAGAAAATGTTATTTCTTCACCCATCTCTTCCTGTGTACTTGCAGGATTGTATTCAAATTTAGCAAGCCAATCCCAATACTCTGGTTCTGTTGAGAAGTCTCTCTTCATGTCACTTAGTACTTCCTCACGCATTTCCCCAGATTTAGCCAAGTTGATAGATTTCAAGATCTCTAAAAACCGCTTTCTCAGGGTAAAGCTAGAGGGAAGAGCTTTAACTGCTTCACTGTATATGGTTTTTATCACGCCAAAACCTACCTCTTGTAACTTATCAACTTTCTTCCTTGATTTGCTTTCTTCAATATCTGACCCTTCATTATTTTCATCATTTTCTCTTTCTTCATGGAGGGGCATGTATAAATCTTTGTTTTCACTTTTCCACTGTTGCTCATCAGCACTAATCTTATCACGAACCAGACTGCCCTCATCCTCTCCAAGAGCAACCTTTCGAGCCTTTAGTTTATTAAGGAATGTGAGTTCCATCCGGAGATACTCTAACCAAAGATCTTCTGAATTTTTGCAAAATCTCAACCCCTGTAGCATTGTATTACGGGCAGCTTCGACATTTGAGAAGTTGTCGAATTCCCAAGCTGCTTTATAAATCCAAACAGATGGCTGCTTGGAATGAAACCCAATTACCTTATTCAAGACCTACAAGACAATCCCAAATCCAAGAAAAATAAATCTACAGAACCAAGATTGAATGCAGTAATCAATACTCGAACTTTGAAGTTAAATTCACTCCACAAAACAAGAACCGTTAACAATTACCTCCTTGATCCTACCATTTCGTCGCTCTTTACAAAAGTCAAGGTAGCGAAACCAGAGTTCAAGATCGCCAGTGAACCTAGTGACGGCAAGCCTATAAACATCAAGAATCCTCCTGACGCCAGCAAAGTCTGAAACCGACTTCCTCTTCCTCTTCTTCTTCTTTGTCTCCTCGTTATCTTCCCACTCCGGCAACTTTGCCTTTTTCCTCAAGCGCCTTAGCTTGTCGACCTTAGTCTCGTAGTCAATGTAGGCAAGGTAGTCCTCCTTGAGTGGGCTCGGCCGCTTGAGCCGGAATTCAAAATTGCGACGCTGCTTGACAATCTCAGCAAGCTCACGTCTCGTGAACAGTTCCTCCTTCTCCAGGTCGTCCAACTCCGGGAGCATACGCTCCATCCGGTACTGGACCACATCCGCCATTTTTACTTACAGCTGAGCAAGCCGGCTGCCGGAATCCAACTGGGAATATAAAATCATGTCAATGACAAATTGCTGACAAATAACAATCTCTCAACCATCTGCTTTCTAACCATGAAAGTTGGTAACAAACAAATCGTCGAGCTACATGTCGGATTACTACAACAAGCATTCTACCCAGAACCCCAAATTCAAAACCCTAATTTTAAAAACAAAATTTCAATTCCCAGAAGTAAATTTACAATCTTTAGCTTAAACTGGAAAGAATCAGCCGCTCATCAATCACAAAAAAAATAAAATAAAATAAAAATTGAAAGAAAAAAAAAAGGAAATCAAATTTCTTGGTCAGACTGAAGAAAATGAATGCGATGAGCTGAGAAACTTAGATACGTACATGTTAGCTTCAGAGAGACTGCAATGGAGCTGAGCGCTGCTGACTGCTGAGGCAGAAAATCGAGAAAGAAGACACAGCTAGGGATTTAGGCGGTTTTTTATTTTATTTTTTATTTTATTTTTTTAGGGTTTTAGCCTTTTAGGGGTTTAAGAGACGTAGTAGAAGTGGGCTAAAATTTGGGCTTCGGTGGGCTTAACATCAAACGCAGTTCGTTACCACGTCTTTTCTTGCTAGTATAACAGATGTTGCCACGGCACAATATTTTATTACTTCTAAAATTTAAGTGTATTATTAATTCAAACTCTTTTTCGTTTCAGGTCATACCTTATTTTTTTTCTTTCATCTCTCTTATTGAAGTGCAGTCTTCACTTTCCCTCCTCATTCTGTCAACTTTTCTTTGGCTTTAACTAATATTTTTTTTAAATTCTTGCTTACTCTTTACCTCATATTGGAGTTTTTGGATTTGTGCAATGTTTCTAGTTCTCTTTTGAATTTAGAGTCTTTATGAAAATTACTCTAATTCTCCTATTCGGGGTTCAAATTGCCTATGTATGTGAGAGGCCCTCCCACATATGAAATTCTAGCTCTGCCACTGCTCACCACCCTCAAGTTTTGTTGATGTTCATCATCCACCACCCTACTTATCACTATTAAATCATTTTAAATTTTGAGATATAAGTAAATGATAGATGTTAATTGTAAAATTTAAACTCATCAATGATAATAAATATGGTGATTTGCTAAAATGCACCCATATCTAGTATAAAATTTTACTTCCCCAAAGTGGGTGTATCTACCATTATAATTGTATGTTATGAGTTCAACCAACAGTTAGATGAATGAAATGCACAAATATATTTGGTGCATGTGCCACAATTCTTTCAAGAAGTGGGATCATATCGATGGACTCAATAAACGAAGATAGGTGAAGTGTGGAATAAAATGCACAGATTACTTTGTACAAGTGCACGAGCCATCGCTTCGAAACTATGCTTCACCTTTTGTATTTTGTAATACATATCTTTTTTAACAAAATTGTGTTGATAATATATAAGAAAATTATCAGTCACATTTCAAAAATTTAATTGTACACTTTTGTATTAGATTTCAGATAAGTTATAGTTTTTTGTATTAGATTTCAGATAAGTTATAGTTTGCATCCTTAGGTTTTGGTGCAATTATAACTTCATATATTATTTTTAAAACGTTTCAATGTCATATACAAAGTTTAATTTTAATTGCAATGTCATACATTCGTTAGTCAATTCGTTAACTTAGATGTTAAGTGGAGATGCGGCAAGTGTAAGTTTTATACACTTGCTGACATGGAGTGCCATTAATAATTGACAAATAAAAATTATAATGTGAACATAATCTATTGTAATTGCCCACAGAAAATGTGTAGACAATATAGCTTTATATCATGAACCATAACGTATGATGAGTTGTTCATAATCCACTTGCATTTCTAAAGTTCATAGTTATAAGAGCTAGTTTTATACTAGTTAATATAACAATCCAAAGACATCTCCTTTTACGTATAAAGGAAAAAAATTTAGGTTCGAGTCTTGTAAATGAGTCATAACGAGTTCGATGCTAATTTATTCTCTCACTCTTAATGTAAATATCAGTGCATAAAAAGTGCTAATTCCATACATTCAAGTAGAAAAATCAACATAACATATAATAAATTTTAAAATTAAAGCAAACTTCCATGTTTTTAAAACAAAACAACTTCAAACAAAATTAAAAGACGACAAGTGGCTCTCTATCACAATGATAGAAATAAGTGTTACTCTTGCACCACGATGTGTGCTCGAACCTCATCGACTATCTAATCTAATATTAAATCGAACAAATCTATTGCAAAAAGGAAAAAACAAAAAAAGATGGTCACTTGGGCGAATTGAAAATCAATTTCGTGTTACCTTCTCTAATTAAATACAAAGGAGTACCTCTAACTAAAATTTAATGGATTAAACATATATACTTTTTGTAGGAAATATTTTAAATGTTTTGGATTCAAATAAATATTTTCTCTAAAAATATTTTCCAAATGTGTCTTTAATTTACTTTTATTTTTTTTAGTACAACATATATTTTACACTAAGTAGAAGAAAGAATTCAATTAAATTATATAATAAGTAATCTAATTTAATATCGAATTCGCTAATACAATTTCAACGTACTGAATAATTAATTTAGTGTTTTTAATTGGGAAAGAAAAAGTATTTTACGAAACAAAAGCATAGAAGTTCGGGGAGGACTGGAACCCCGTGGGGCGGGACCCACCAGAGCGTGGCTTTCATAAAGTGCCAGGCTGCCAGCTCAGTTTTTCGTTTGACCGACCCTGATTCCTTGTGCGGTCTAAAGATTTGTAATTTACAATTTCATCCAAACAAAACAAACAAATAAATAAATAAACAAAATAAAAAGGGAAAATTTAGCAATTTTTATATTTTGGAGTCCTGGATCGGCAATTTTTGGCTTTCCGGTGTCCGGTTTGACCACTTTCAAGTCTTTTGGATGGGGCTGCAGAGAGTGCGTATCCTCAAGCAGCTGCTTTTTCCCGACCAATCAGCTCCCCCCACGTGGCCACGGGAACTGTGCGTCCCAAGACCCAGACACTTTTTCTCTGCATTAAGCCACAATTAATTATTAATTAATTAGCGTGTGCAACTGTGTCTGTGCAGTATTATTGTTTAAAGGTGGATCAGAGCGACGACTGGGAACTGGGAAGTGGAGATTTGGCAATTAATATTCTTTTTCTTGTTTTATTTTTAATTTTAGCTTTTTTGGTGTTAATATTTGTTTTTATTTATTTTTAGGTATAATATTCTTTATTTCTTTACAGTACATAATGCACAGTGTTAATGTTGTGGTGGGTTTGCAAATTAGATCAATGGTCAATGGGCCCCCACCAAAAAATAGTTCCATATTCCAAATTTCCAACAGGAGCAGTTTTGCTCGCACCACCGTAATTAAAATGTATGTTCAACATACACTTCATCATCTGCTTATGTTATTTCATTTAACTTCCGTTAATTTTTTTTTAATTGGAAAAGAAATATTTAATAAAAATTTAACTAGAATTAAGTAAAAGGGCATGTGACATATATGAGGTGTATGGTAAATATATGTCAAAGTTTATGTTAGTGAGCAAAAATATTCTCATTTACAACTCCAACTATGGACCCTTTTGGGGAATAGGATCCTCTTCAGATCCTTTTTGTGGAGATTTAGATGATCAATCAATCGTGTCCGTTTATCGTATATCGTGTGGTTAGAAATTATTTTTAATTTTTAATTTAAAATTGAATATCAATAGTACCTAATGAACATACATAATTGATTAATCCTCAAATCCCCACAAAGAGAATCCAGAGAGGATCCTTGTCCCCCTTTTGGATTGAATCTTCTTACAAGAGAAAGTCTTGGAATAGTTTTGCTCCAAATCTTGAACCCCAAATTGTTGATTTGTTGTTTGAAATATTATTTGAGTGAAAATAAAGAAGGACTAGATAAATAAGTAATGAGATAAAATTTTGTGTGCGTTGTTATGGGCTTTTGTTGATAGGCTCTCTCGATATGTTGACATATGTCGATATGCTTGCTAAAAAACAATTAACATTAGTCGACATGCTCGCTCAGAAATTGTTAATATATGTCGATAGGTCTGCAATATAACTTGACAAATGACCTTAGACCTACCAAAACTCAATGAAATGCTAATTTGTATGCTCAACTGTTATTACACCATATGTTGCTAACAATCTATTGTAGCTAAAGAAAACAAGTTATTTGTAAGCTTGTAATGTGAGATGAAGATTGTTGATGCACAAAATCAGCGAAGACTTTGGTACAACAGAAAGTGTCAGGTTTTGTGACCTTCGCTTGGTTGCTTCGGTCACTAGTGAGGATAAGTACGTAAATGAATAGAGACAGAGAAGCAAACACAGGATGTACGTGGTTCACCCAGATTGGCTACGTCCACGGAGTAGAGGAGTTCTTATTAGTAGTGAAGGGCTTACACAAGTACAAAGGATCAAGCTCTCAATTTAGTGAGTTCTTGTGAATGATTTAACACAAATGGCATTAGCCAATATTGTGGGGGAATGACCCCTATTTATAGAAAAACTTGTAGCTTTGTCACATTGACATGTGTCATGTTATGATTGGTTCTTGATGTCGACACGTGCTGCGCTCTGATTGGCTTCTAATCTTGACACGTGTCGAGTAGTGATTGGCCTCCTGGTCGGAGGGGAACTCTTCTGGGTCCTTGACAGTATAGCGTTGGTCGGTGCTCGGTAGTTTCGGGATTGGTCAAGTATGGTACAAACAGTGCTCCCCTAAGTTCCCGAGTGAGGGAAACTCCTCGGTTGGGGACTTGCAAGATCCAATCCCTTGAGTAATCACGAAACTTCTAAGTACCGAAGTGTGGTCTGATCTTCATCTGCCCTTCTCTGGAAGTACCTTTCCTCCATCCGGGAATGGTGTATTTAGCTGATGTTGACGCACAAGGTAATGTATCAATTTCACTTGAAGCTTAGTTGTAGTTTCGGGCTTAGTCAAGTGTGATACAAACCCTATAGTAGGAGTCCCCCAAGTCGCCGAGCTAGGAGATCTGCCGAAAGAGGTGACAGACAAGGTAAGCAGTCAAACTTCCAAGTAAGCAACCCAGGATCAGAGGTTTGACTTCGGCTTCCGGTTGATTGTTCTCCTTCTCCTTGTCTCTCATTCAACTGCCAGGATAAGGAGAAGCAAATGGATAAGAGATGATATGAGATACTTTTGCTTTTGAAGAAGTAACTTTCCACAGGCTTATTCTTGAACTGTGCTGGAGGGTTTTCTGGTGCCCTTCAGAGTATAAGGCCGACTCAAAAATTTGAGGGTCAAAACAAGTTCATCAAATCTAGAGTACGTTCGACCTTGATGATATGGGATACTTTTGCTGTTGACGGAATAATGAATGTGGTATGGAAAGGTGTCGTGCTGTAGTGATCTGTTTCAGCTCACCGTTGAACCTTCTGCTTCAATCTTTTGCATGGCAGAAGTGGTGTGCAACCTTTGCATTTAAATGGTCCTTCAGAACATTCCTTCATAGTGACTCATCCATGCTTGGCAGCTTCAGTGTAAAGAGCCAATATCTGATCAACTGTCATGAGGTATTTGCCGGTTGAATTCGTGACCTTGACAGCAGTTGAGGATGAGTACTCGAGAGCAATGCTAAGTAAGCAACCAGGCAAAGGCTCCAGGCAGTCAGTTCCAAATTGGAGGTTTGATTTCAGGTTCCGACTGACTGCTCTCTTTCTCCTTGTCCTGCAGGTGTGGACAAGGACAAAGACAAAGATAGGGAGAAAGCATGATATGGGATACTCTTGCTTTCGACCCTGATGATATGAGATACTCTTGTTCTTGGTGTGGCTTATTTGCTGAGGTATTATCGGGGGGAAATAAAGCTGAGTATTTCGAGAGGTTATGTTGAGGGTGCCTTTTCGAATGCGAGAAAGGGTTGAGCATTTTTGCAGGTTTTCCTGTCCGTTGAGGAGGGAGGTCAATGTATATAGGGATTTCCCAATAACAAGTAGTAATGATATTCCTTT
The DNA here is from genome assembly GCF_042453785.1 of Malus domestica. Classification (NCBI taxonomy): domain Eukaryota; kingdom Viridiplantae; phylum Streptophyta; class Magnoliopsida; order Rosales; family Rosaceae; genus Malus; species Malus domestica. The sequence continues at coordinate 6,207,474 of NC_091668.1, read as the reverse complement.
ACCCTTCTTGGTCACAGCAATGTAGTGGGAGCTGCCAGCTTCACGTGTTTTAATTTTGTCAGAGCACTTTGAAAAAGTGGTATGTGGTATCTGGAAAGCTGATGTTACGTGTGAAGATTACAGACAAGCTTTATCTAAGGAAATCTGGCTCTCGAAGTTCTGAGAGTTGTGCCTCTTCGGTTTTCGAACAAGCAATCCCGTCGAGGATCTGACTCTCGAGATTCGGAAAGCGGTGCTACTCCGGTTTTTGAGAAAGTAATTATGTTAGGAGTCTTTTCTCGAATGTGAGTAAAGGTTGGACGTTCTTGCCAACCTGTCTTGCCGCAAAACACGGAGGTCGACACACATAGGGACTTTCCAGTTGTCAAGCAGTGGTGCTGTTCCTTTACCCTTATGGGTAATAGTAGGGTAGCTGGAACTTCGAAATTCTCGTGCCTAAACTTTGTCAGAGATCTTTGATAAAGTTATATGTGGTACCCGAGGAGTTGATGGTGCATATGGAGAGCGGTGATTGAACAGTAAGATTCACGTGCTTTCTACTTCACCAGAAATCTTCGACAGAGTGCCCGTAATTTCCGCAAAGCTGATTGCGCATGTGACAGGTGCTGACGAGGCTGAAAAAGCAGGTGCTTCTTCGATTTCTGAGATCGGCCCTCGTGGTCTCTGAGCAGCCCAGCTTTTGAGAAAGCAAACGCCTCTTCGATTTCTGAGATCGGCCCTCGTGGTCTCTGAGCAGCCCAGCTTTTGAGAAAGCAAACGCCTCTTCGATTTCTGAAGCTCCGTCGAGTGCAGATTTTTATAGAGGCTGGCATTAAGTTCCACAGCACACTTGAATCTCTACCAGTAGAAGCTCATTTCTTGCACTTCTAAGATCTTGATTTGTCTGACCTCTTCCCTCTTCAACACATTTGAAAATGTCTGGACCCTCCGACCGTCGTTTTGACTTGAACCTTGGAGAAAAGACAGCCACGCCTTCTCCAGACAACATATGGCGCCCATCCTTCATATCCCCTACTGGTCCTCTTACCGTTGGGGATTCTGTGATGAAGAATGATATGACCGCTGCAGTGGTGGCCAGGAACCTTCTCACTCCCAAAGATAACAGACTACTTTCCAAACGGTCTGATGAGTTGGCTGTTAAGGACTCTCTGGCTCTTAGTGTTCAGTGTGCAGGTTCTGTGTCTAATATGGCCCAACGCCTATTTGCTAGAACCCGCCAAGTTGAATCATTGGCTGCTGAAGTGATGAGTCTCAAACAGGAGATTAGAGGGCTCAAGCATGAGAATAAGCAGTTGCACCGGCTCGCCCATGACTATGCTACAAACATGAAGAGGAAGCTTGACCAGATGAAGGAATCTGATGGTAAGGTTTTACTTGATCATCAGCGGTTTGTGGGTTTGTTCCAAAGGCATTTATTGCCTTCGTCCTCTGGGGCTGTACCTGGTAATGAAGCTTCAAATGATGAACCTCAAATGCCTCCTCCTTCTGGGGTTTTGTCAAGTACTGAGGCTCCGGATAACCACCCTCCGGTGCTTTCTCTTTCTGGGGCTCTACCGACTGCTGAGACTTCCCCTAAGCAACCTTTGTGAAGGCTCCCTTTTGTTTGTTTATTTTGACTCATGTATATGTACATATTTGTGGCTTATCGAAAATATTAATAAATAAGCTTTGCTTCATTTCAATATATTGTGTTAAATACACCAAAGCCTTCTTCATAAAGTTCTTTGAATTTTTGCTTTTGTTGAAACCTGTATTGTTGAAGCTTTGTGAGTGAAGTATGTAGTTTGAGGTAGTGTTCCCTTAATTTCCCGAGTGAGGAAAACTTCTCGGTTGGAGACTTGAAAAATCCAAGTCACTGAGTGGTTGTGAGACTGCCGAGTATTAAGGTGCAGTAGCATATGGTGGGAGTCCCCTAAGTCTTCAGGCGAAGAGAGTTGCCGAATGAGGTGTCTCGCTTGTTACTAATTTGTCAAAGTAACGAATCCTTGTTTCGATGTCACACATTCGCATATGCCTTATCTAAAAATATTTCCAACTTTTGTGTGTTTGATGCTGCATGCTATTGACTAGACAAGATCAAGTGCAATTAGTAGCTTTTCTCTCTTTTTCATCTTTTGCTTTGGTGGAATTGCTTTTCGTTTCCACTAATCAGCCTGAGTGGATGCAAGATAACACCATTCTCTATAGCTCAGATCGCAAAGTCGTCTTCATGAAAGTTGTTCCTTATCTTGTGAACTACAACATCTCCAAATTTGAGATCCATCGGAGTAGTACAACTCCATAAATTCAAGTATGATGAGTAACTGTTCATCAATTTTCTGTTAACCCGTCAGACTTGTTGTGAGCTTCTAAACTCCATTTTTTCTTGTTCATCTCAACATACTTTCTTCATCAAAGTTGTTCCTCACCTTGTCAGCTACAACATATCCAAATTTGAGATCCATCGGAGCAGTACAAATCCAGAAATTCAGGTATGATGAGTGACTGTTCATCATTTTTCTGTCAACCTGTCAGACTTGTTGTGAGCTTCGAAACTCCATTTTCTCTTATTCAGATCAACATACTTTCTTCATCGAAGTTGTTCCTTAACTTGTGAACTACAACATATCCAAATTTGAGGTCCCTCGGAGCAGTATAACTCCAGAAATCCAGGTATGATGAGTGACTGTTTATCATTTGTCTGTCAACCCGTCAGATTTGTTGTGAGCTTTGAAACTCTATTTTCTCTTGCTCAGATCAGCATGCTTTCTTCATTGAAGTTGTTCCTCAGCTTGTGAACTACAACATATCCAAATTTGAGATCCCTCGGAGCTATATAACTCAAGAAATTCAGGTATGATGAATGACTGGTTATTATTTTTCTGTCAACCCGTCATATTTGTTGTGAGCTTCGAAACTCCATTTTCTATTGTTCAGATCAGCATGCTTTCTTCATTGAAGTTGTGCCTCATCGTCTCTTTCATAACATATCAAAAATTCAGAATGAACTAATAGTTAAATATTTCCAGATCTTCGAAACATCATAGCAGCTTTGAAATCTGCAAGAATCCGACTGTCATGTTTGGAGCTTCAACACTTTAATTTCCGTCGCTCAAACAGAAATGGTTCCTTCTTGAAAGTTGTTCATATGCTCAAAAACTATAGGGTGTCCAAAATTCAACTCCATTGGAGAAGAGCAGAGGTTGCAGAAATTTGATAGATGAAAGGAGGCGGAAGAGGGAGAGAGAGAAAAAGTCGCTTGGGTTGGATTTCTATTTTGGGGCAGATTCCAAGTTTTGTAGCACCTTCATTATTGATGAATTGCTTGTACTTTTGTCCATTATGAAACTTGGGACTTTGGCTTGTTGTTGGATCTATTATAATATGTTTGGAAACATATACATAATTGCTTGTTTGGTTATGACAGGGATGTTGTGGGTGTAGAACAAAACAAATGTTTGTGTTGACCTGTGTTTTTGTACAAGTTCAAGGGCATCTTGGGTTTTGTGAACAAAATTTGTTTATTTGGAGCAAGGTTTTGTGTTGAAGCTTTGTAGGTGAAGCTTTGGTGTTGAAGCTTTCTAGGTGAAGCTTTGATGGTGAAGCTTTCTGGGTGAAGCTATGTAGGTGAAGCTTTCTAGGTGAAGCTTTTTTAGGTGAAGCTTTGTAGGTGAAGCTTTTTTAAGTGAAGCTTTTCGGGTGAAGTTTTTTGGGTGAAGCTTTGTGGGTGAAGCTTTTTAGGTGAAGCTTTGTGGGTGAAGCTTTTTTAGGTGAAGCTGTTTGGGTGAAGCTTTTTGGAGGTGAAGTTTTTTTTTTTTGGGTGAAGCTTTTTTAGGTGAAGCTTTTTGGGTGAAGCTTTGTAGATGAAGCTTTGTAGATGAAGCTTTCGAGGTGAAGCTTTGATGGTGAAGCTTTGTAGGTGAAAGTATGTAGAGGGAGCTTTCTAGGTGAAGCTTTTTTAGGTGAAGTTGTGTAGGTGAAGCTTTTTTAAGTGAAGCTTTTCGGGTGAAGTTTTTTGGGTGAAGCTTTGTGGGTGAAGCTTTTTAGGTGAAGCTTTGTGGGTGAAGTTTTTTTAGGTGAAGCTGTTTGGGTGAAGCTTTTTGGAGGTGAAGTTTTTTTTTTTTTTTTTTTTTTTTTTTTTTTTTTTTTGGGTGAAGCTTTTTTAGGTGAAGCTTTTTTGGTGAAACTTTTTGGATGAAGCTTTTTGGGTGAAGTTTTGGAGGTGAAGCTTTTTGGGTGAAGCTTTGTGGGTGAAGCTTTTTAGGTGAAGCTTTGTGGGTGAAGCTTTTTTAGGTGAAGCTGTTTGGGTGAAGCTTTTTGGAGGTGAAGTTTTTTTTTGGGTGAAGCTTTTTTAGGTGAAGCTTTTTGGGTGAAACTTTTTGGATGAAGCTTTTTGGGTGAAGTTTTGGAGGTGAAGCTTTTCGGGTGAAGCTTTTTGGATGAAGCTGTTTTTTTTTTTTTTTTTTTTTTTTTTGGCGCTTGACACGGTCTTCATTTGCTTGTTTTGTAGTGACTGTGGAAGACGGATTGCTTTCTGATTGAGAAGGGTTCCGGCATCGCTTTGCACCATCTTCATGTGGGTAATATAGGAACTTCCTTATGTTTTGATCATGCATGTAGTGATAGAATTTGTTTCTTCTCATTGTAGATGTCAGAGCCTGGAAGTTCTAGTGATGAGGGCTCTTCTAGCTTTAGCTCTAAGTCTGAGTCTGCAATGTCGGAGTCTTCAGGGTCTTTGTTAGAGTCCTGTACTAGAGAAACATTGGATGATCTTCCCAACCGTCAAACTTTAGCTATTGCTAGTTCTTCCTCCATGGCGTTGGGTGAGGGGGTTTCTCCTGATATGTCTTTGCCTCGGCGGAGACATGGTTATAAGCCTGCGCCATCACCTCAGAGTAAGTCTTCCAAGTATTGTCATTGATCATGTATTTAAAGAAACAATCACGTAGGCCTGCCGTGAAGGCTTTGAGGGCAGTCTTGTCGTCTGCCTCGGCATACCGGGAGTATTCATGGCTGAAGCGGCCAGCATACATACGTAATGACTCGTCTGGCCTCTGGCGGATAGTGTACAGGTCATCTGCAGAGTGCAAGCGATCGGTTTGGAAAATGTGTTGGGAAACAAATAGTTTCCTCAATTCCTCAAATGAGTCTACCGTCTCAGGTGTAAGACGACAATACCAATTTAGAGCTCCGCCAGAGAGGGTGGAGGGGAATAGAAGACATCGCTCTTCGTCGGTGTGCATCCGGTATGCCATGGTGGACTCAAAGAGGTTAAGGTGCTTAATCGGGTCCTCTTTTCCAGTATAAAGTTGCAAGCCAAGCTTCTGCTTTGTCTTTGCTTGAAGGGGGGTGTTGAGGATCCTCCTTGTAAGAGGGCCAGGCCTGGGTTGGTTCCAGTCAGGTATTTCAGCCTGACGTTCAGCCTTCAACTTGTTTACTTCCTCAAGAAGTTGTAGGACAAGGGGGTCCTAAGCGGAGTTATGTGCCACTAGAGCTTTCTTTCGTAAATCTCCATCTCCTCTTGGAATTAGGAAGGTTTGATCAAGGGCATGTGATTTTTCCTTGGACTCGCTGTACTGGCTTCCAGGGTATGTCTGTCGGAACACCTCTGAGTCCCCTGTACCCTCATGTCTCTCTAGGACTTGTTGCACCTTCCCCAAGTTGGTGGCCGGCTCGGGCCGTGGCAGGGGACCGAGTCTCTCAGAAATCCTTGGGTCATTGATCTTTGAGCTTATATGGATGGAATTCTCTCGACGTTGCTTCAGGAAATCCCGACAATCGCGAAAGACGGCTTTCGATCCTTCTGCCCCTTCAGCAAAGAGGTGTCTCCCTCCGCTTCTCATGGTTCGGGTCGAAGCAACTGGGTTAAGAGAAGCCTCATGTTGATTATCAAATCGAGGGGTAATTTGTTCCCTATCAGGGATATCTATGTCGAATGCATGTGACCCTCCATGTTGGAGGGCACCCAGTTGATGGTTGACTTCCACGGGGGCAACAAGCTCGCGTGTCTGAGCTTGCCTAGCTTCGTGAAGTGTCTCGAAGAGCTTCTCATATTGCTCCTGGAGGACCTCATTCCTCATTGCTATCTTGTTGTTCTGAGCTTCCAACTCATCGACTTTAGCTTGAAGAAGAACTCGTTTTCCTTTCTTCTTTCGTTGTTTCGCACTATGTGCAAGGGGGGTGTCATTCTGTGTGCTGTGGCTTCCTTCGCTTCCCATGCTGGAGAGGGATGCCTGATCAAAAGAAAGTGTACGAATGATAGAAACCAGCTTGACACAGCTGAAGAGAGTAGGAATAAGTGTCGATTCCCACAGACGGCGCCAAATGTTGATGCACAAAATCAGCGAAGACTTTGGTACAACAGAAAGTGTCAGGTTTTGTGACCTTCGCTTGGTTGCTTCGGTCACTAGTGAGGATAAGTACGTAAATGAATAGAGACAGAGAAGCAAACACAGGATGTACGTGGTTCACCCAGATTGGCTACGTCCACGGAGTAGAGGAGTTCTTATTAGTAGTGAAGGGCTTACACAAGTACAAAGGATCAAGCTCTCAATTTAGTGAGTTCTTGTGAATGATTTAACACAAATGGCATTAGCCAATATTGTGGGGGAATGACCCCTATTTATAGAAAAACTTGTAGCTTTGTCACATTGACATGTGTCATGTTATGATTGGTTCTTGATGTCGACACGTGCTGCGCTCTGATTGGCTTCTAATCTTGACACGTGTCGAGTAGTGATTGGCCTCCTGGTCGGAGGGGAACTCTTCTGGGTCCTTGACAGTATAGCGTTGGTCGGTGCTCGGTAGTTTCGGGATTGGTCAAGTATGGTACAAACAAAGATGATCCTGCTTAATTGACAAAATTCGTTGCTGAATCAGGTGCTCTTAATACTTAACATGTGACGATAAGCGACCTTCTCGTAACATTGACAATATAAAGCATCTTAACTATCAAAAAACGAATAGTCTAAATATAAAGTTAGCCGCACTTTTTGAATCTCCTCCAACTTAAATCATGTGAAACTCGCGATATAAACTTATCACAAAATAAAATAATTGTGAAAGTAAATTCCATAACAACTTAATTTGTGATTGTAATGGAGAGATAACAGTATATTTAACATTACTTTTTTTTTTTAAAAAGGGGATCAGTTTATGGTTTCAACAAGGTAGATGTGGCAAATCAACTCATTAGGTTGGTAATGGTACCAGCTAACACTCGTTTGATTTGATATCACCATAATGTAGATGCGAGTTTGGTAGTGATGATGATAGTGTAAGGTAAAATCTGTCACATCCCGGCCCAGGTCCACCACATCCTGAGCTCGTTCCACACTGTAGCACGATATTGTTCGCTTTGAGCTTACGATTCCCTCACGGTTTTATTTTTTGGGGACTCACGAGCAAACTTCCCAGTGGGTCACCCATCCTGGGAGTGCTCTAGCCTCCATCTCACTTAACTTCGGAGTTCTTACGGAACCCGAAACCAGTGAGCTCCCAAAATGCCTCGTGCTAGGTAGGGATGAGAATATAAATTTAATGATCACTCCTCTGGGCGATGTGGGATGTTACAATTCACCCCCCTTAGGGGCCCGACGTCCTCGTCAGCACACCACAGCCAGGGTTAGGCTCTGATACCATTTGTCAAATCCCGGCCCAAGTCCACCACATCTTGGGCCCGTTCCACCACTGTAGCACGATATTGTCCGCTTTGAGCTTACCATTCCCTCACGGTTTTGTTTTTTGGGAACTCACGAGCAACTTCCCAGTGGGTCACCCATCCTGGGAATGCTCTGACCTTCATCTCCATTAGCTTCGGAGTTCCTACGGAACCCGAAGCCAGTGAGCTCCCAAAAGGCCTCGTGCTAGGTAGGGATAATAATATATATTTAAGGATCACTCCCTTGGGCGATGTGGGATGTTACAAAATCAAACTAAATAGGTCTTGATGAGTACTCATTAACAACCCAATGAGTTGATTTGCTACCTGTACGGCACGACGGTCCATATTTTTTAGGGTTGAGAAGACTCACCAAGGCATTCTAGCCTTTTCCCGGGCACCATCTGACTATCTTGTGATTCACTAACACCATGAATTGAATCTAATATGTGCCTTGTGAAATACGAGCTTAAAATTCGTTCATAACCAACCTTGGTGGTTGAAAATAACATTTGCTCACTACCAACTTATTTTCTTATTTGTTCTTTCAAAATTGCAAACCAACTAACGTGACAACAAGCAACTAATTTGATAAGGAAAAATATAATTTTCATATGAAAAACATGAACAAATGAGACATTCAATATTTCTATAATTTAATAAAACTACAGAAGTTAAAACATTGTCTATTATCTTAAAATATCAATCCAACCATTCTATCCATCCACCCACTATTTTCCTTTAACCATTGTATTATTTTATAAGAAAAATAATACATTAAAGAGAATACAACCAGTTTCAGTACAGTCAAAAGAAAGACATTTCTTGCCACAGGCAAAAGAGACTCATCCCAAACATGAAAATTATTAAATTTAAATCATGTACTAGTGATTGTGTCCGCCGAGAAATTCGCTTCTTTGTATACATAATTCCATGAAATAGTATACTATCAAACGTAGATACTAGCCATTTGATATCTTCAATGTTGCAATCGCCAAAGAAATTACACAAGACCCTTTAATTGTATCAATAACGAGTTTGGAGTGATCTTCAACCATTGTGTATGTGTGTGTGTGTGTGTGTATATATATATATATTTTTTTTTGTATTTTTTTAAAACAACTAATATTAATTTTAGGGTAAAAGACTGTTTACTACCCTAATGTTTCGTGGTTTTCAACATTTAGTACATCAAGTTTTTTTCGTCTCAGAGTCATACCTAAAGTGTAAATTTTGGGACAGTCTCATACATCCGTTAGTCAAACTGTTAAGTTTTTCGTTAACTGTGACGTGGCGCACTGAGTGGGCGCCACGTGTCATCCACGTTTTTTTTTTTTCTTTTTTCTTTTCTTCTTCTTCCTTCTTCTTCTTCTTCCTCCGACTGCAACTTTCTGCTTTTTTTTTTTTTTTTTTGCTTCTTCCTTCCTTCCTCCTTCCTTTCCCTTTCTTCCCCTTCTTCCTTCTTCTTCCTCCGAAATTTGGGGAATGTTTTTTTTTTTTTTTTTCTTTCTTCTTCTTCTTCATCTTCTTCCTCAAAAAAAAAAAAAAAAAAACACTTTCATCTTCCCCCAAATTCGGAGGAAGAAGAAGAAGAACGAAGAAGGGGAAGGAAGAAGGAGAAGAAGGGGAAGGAAGAAGGAGAAGAAGGAGGAAGAAAAGAAAAGAAAAAAATTGAATCTGGGCAGATTCGGAGGAAGAAGAAGAAGAAGAAGAAGAAGAAGGAAGGAGGAAAGAGAAAGAAGAAGAAGAAGAAGAGGAAGAAAAGATAAAAGTGTTTTTTTTTTTTTTTTTTTTGAGGAAGAAGAAGAAGAAGAAGGAGGAAGAAGAAGAAAGAAAAAAAAAAAAAAAACAAACTTCTCCAGATTTCGGAGGAAGAAGAAGAAGAAGAAGAAGAAGGAGAAAGAAGAAGAAGGAAGAAGGGGAAGGAAGAAGAAGGAAGAAGAAGAAAGAAAGAAAAAAAAAAAAAAAAACATTCCCCAGATTTCGGAGGAAGAAGAAGGAAGAAGAAGGAAGAAGGGGAAGAAAGGGAAAGGAATGAGGAAGGAAGGAAGAAGCAAAAGGAAGAAGCAAAAAAAAAAACAGAAAGTTGCAGTCGGAGGAAGAAGAAGAAAAGAAAAGAAAGAAAAAAGAAAAAAGAAAAAAAAAAAACGTGGATGACACGTGGCGACCACTCAGTGCGCCACGTCACAGTTAACGAAAAACTTAACAGTTTGACTAACGAATGTATGAGACTGTCCCAAAATTTACACTTTAGGTATGACTCTGAGACGAAAAAAACATGATGTACTAAATGTTGAAAACCACGAAACATGAGGGTAGTAAACAATCTTTTACCCTTAATTTTATGTTAGGCAAATGCTGGTCATAGGTGGTTGAATCTGACCATCGGAGCAAATCCTTGACTGGCTGCACATACCGAACATGACTTGATCGTAGAGAAGAATAACTTAGCTACACTTTAGAATGTTACGATGCGAAGCATTTTAACTTTTTGACATAATAATATGACGGGACGGATTCGCATTGTTAGTTTTTACATTTGGTTTTTTTTTTTTGTTATATTTTGTAATGTATTTCAACGATGCAAACTTTTTATCTTTTAGGTCTTCAACTAAATATCATGTTTATTAAAAGTCACTTATATTTAAAACCATATGACCGTCGAATTAAGAGTTTACGATTTTTTTTATAAACCATATTCGTCCATTTTTTCACTACAAAATAAATGTTTTAATGATTTTGAATTCGTCTGGTGTTTTGTTGGATTTGTCTAGTTTTGTGCAAAGATGACCTATGAATGATAGGGGTGGGAATTTAGAACGGAAAACCGAAACCGAAACACAAACCAAATCGAACCGTACCAAACGGTTTGGTTTTGCGGTTTTGAAACGGTTTCGGTTTTGAAACCAAACCGCAACATAGAAAACGGTTTGGTTTCGGTTTTGGCTTTTGAAAACCGCACCAAAACCAAACCGCACCGCAAATATTAATAAACATTTAATTAAATGTCCATATTATATTTCATGTTTTAATTGGTTGTTTGTTAGAATCCATACACTTAATATAGGACTTAAAACACTAGAATATCATCATTCATCACTTTCTTTTGTTCATTAACTTGAAGGACCCTTGTTATTTTATACCATCACACACACATATATGTACAAGGGGGGATTAATCTTGTTATCATGAGTCGAACAATGATCTAATAAAGTCCCCTCATTTGAAGCATGATATCACATATTCTAGTATCAAAGTTTCACTCATGTGTAATGAATTCAAATTTATTCAACTTGTTTTATGATAAACATTGTAAGGGACACCCTTTTGTTGCACAAACATGTTTTAACATCACAACTACATGCAACATGCTAATTGTTTACATAATAAATGTCTTTTTCCTATTGCTATTGGGAAATGCTTATTGATATGTTAAATTGCAAATTGTACATTTTTTTTTTAAATCAAACCGAAACCGTTTGAAACCGCATCGAACCGAACCAAACGGTTTGGTTTTATTTCGGTTTTGGCTTCAAAACCGCACCGAACCAAACCGCAAAAAATTTCGGTTTCGATTTTGGTTTCACTCAAAACCACACCGAACCAAACCGTGCCCACCACTAATGAATGATGCTCCAAAGATAGACAGTTCATATTGTTAAAATACATGATAGAATAGATCCCACCCAAACATATGTAAAAAATTGTGTAAATAAAAAATAGTGCTACAGATCTGGCCTCATATGATTTGTTTGAAAAAATAGTGCTACTGTTTCATATATATATATTATATAGGAAACTTCAAATGCTCTTTTGGATTTAGTAGATAAAAAGACTAGAAAAATTGTAACAAACTAATAATTTTCTCTTTATTTCCGTGGCATAAAAAATAAAGTTATAAAAAGGTGTATTATGAATTTGTAGTTTATCAGTCAAACACTTTATATTCCAGTCAAAAGGAGCCTTTATCCTAACTTGCATCGGTTGCATAATTACTTTGAATATCAATAATAACAAACAAAATAAAAAATTTAACAAAAATATATATATCATCAGATATTTCTGTGACCGAAGCTATGACTGCACGTGTGGTGCACAGTCGCCCACACCCGCCACCGGCTATAGCCAGTCAACCTCACACACAAACCCAAAATTTCCTTAAAAAAAATTAATAAAAAATAAACAAATTTATGGGGGTTTTCGTCGCTTG